>NC_136271.1:11565463-11847463 GCF_964187855.1 Myxine glutinosa
TTCCTTCCCCCGCAGAGCAGGTGTTGGCCTTTTTGGGGCACCAGGCCCCTTTTTGAAGCAATATTTTACGGCTGGATGCCCTTCCTGCCGCCAACCCTGTTAGTCGCCTCTTGCAACACACAGGGAATTACCAGTGACCTGGTACTCAATTTTCCGACCTCAGAAGGATGACAGGCTGAGTCAACCCCCCCTGGCGTTAATTCAGCGATGACCGGGATTCGAACCCAGGATCCTAGGATCCCAAGCCAGCACCCTAACCGCTAAGCCAACTTCAGGCCTGAACAATCAATTAGTATTAAAAAAACCACCTTTAGAGGCCATTTTTCCACGCAAAGCGGGGGTTGGCCTGTTTCGGGAACCGTGGTTGTTGTTGTTTTTCGGTTCCCTTTTTGAAGCAATGTTTTACGGCCGGATGCCCTTCCTGACGCCAACCCTTTTTGCCGCCTTTAACGACAAACAGGGAATTACCAGTGAACTGGTACTCAATTAGCCGACCTCGGAAGGATGACAGGCTGAGTCAACCCCCCTGGCGTTAATTCAGCGATCGACCGGGATTCGAACCCAGGATCCTAGGATCCATAAGCCGGCACCCTAGCCGCTAGCCCAACACCAGGAATTAGTATCTTCACCTAATATTTACTTCCTGTGTCTTGAATGTTTTCTTGTTATGTTTTCTTTATTTATTTATTTTTATTTTGTTTTCCTTTAAACCTTATATGTTTATAACCTTCCCATAGCCCCTTACCTCGAGTTGTGTTATATATTGTTTGGAGTGATTTACATTAAAAAAAAAAGTTGATATGATTCTTAAAATCGCTTTTTGAAAATTTAATGAGTAATGAGATATGCTCTGGCTTTTTTCCGTTCCCTCCTGATTAGAGTTTTGTGGTACATGAATGATATGACTTCAGACAAAATCAGTTTCAGTTTTATTTTTCCAAGAATTTCCTGCAACCTGCCTTTAAGGTGAAAAATAGGACCTACTTCAGTCGTTGATGGAATATATTAAATAATCCACCAAAAAATGATCAAAACACAGAAATCCAAAGGATTTTTTTTAATACAAGGGTCTACGCTAACAGCACATGTAGAAGAGATCACGGATCACGGAGTTGAGCACACGAGGTCATGATGGACAGCAAATTTGAAATAATTACATGAGGAAGGCAAGACAATGGACACAAAGAAACAATTCCACAATCGGGAGAATAAGGGGTGAATGAACGCAGGTGGGTCGATTCTGGACTGGGAAGGAAAGCAGATCAGGATTTATAGAGACATGGAGTGGCTTGGGGATGGAAGAGGTACAAGAGGGCAGGAGGAGCGAGGCCAGCTGTAAGCTTGTATAAAATAGGGACCACACAACCCTCCCGCTGGTGAGAGAGTGACAGTTCTCAGGAATCTGCCTCTTGTCTTCATTTTTTTTTTTTTTTTTTGTCGTATACAAGATCGAGGCTCATGTAAGAGCTAACATTGATCACAAAAAGACAAACTGACATATAAACATATAACATATGATAAAGGGAGCAGGAGAACAAGATGGATAGCAGGGAGATCTGTGGGAGGGAGAGGGCTTGGGGGGAGGAGGCATGGGAAGGGGGGGGGGGGGGGAGTGGGAGAAGTATAAAACACATGGACACTGCTAGGACTTCCAGGAAAGAAGTCGGAATTTCAAAAAAGTGGATCTGGGGTGAATTAACGGGGGTAGAAAATATCAAGGTTTTGGATGGGGGAAGATAAGAGATGGTGGTGAACAGCTGTTTTCAAGACCTGGAGGGAGGAGTGGGATTGAAGAGAGTGAGGGAGTTCATTCCAGAGGCGGGAGAAAAGAGGAAGGAAAGATTGAAGGTGAATAGAGAGTCTTGATTTTGGCAGTTTAACCAAGATTCCAAAGGTGCAGAAGAAGGAGGATTTGATATCAAAGAATGAGGATTTCCTAATTGGAAAAGGATAAAAGAGGGACAAGCATTGCATAATGAATTAAGCTTCAAAGAGTTGAGCTTGAAACAACAACAACAACATGCATTTTAAAGGCCATTTTCCCTGCTAGAGCGGGGGTTAGCCTTGCGGTCCCCATGACAATCTTCTCCATTTTGCCCTATTTTCTGCATCTCTCCTTGTTAACCCCCTTGCCCGCATTTCTTCTTCCACCATCTTTAGCCAAGTCTTTCTCGGTCTTCCCCGTCCTCTACTTCCTTCTACATTCATTTCCATCACTCTTCTCAACCAGTCACTTTCATCCTTCCTCAACACATGACCAAACCATCTCAACCTGGTCCTCTTCACAGCATCAATCACAGACTATATTCCCATCATCTTTCGCAATTCATCATTTGTCTTCCTCTCTCTCAACGATACTCCACACATCCGTCGAACCATTCGCATTTCCACCCTTTCCAACCTTCGTTGCTGCTCTACGTTCATTACCCATGTCTCGCTCCCATAAATCATAACACTTCTCACACATGCAGCATACACCTTTCCCTTCAGCTTCAACGACATTCCCCTCATCATCAGCACGCCACTCAATTCCCGAAACTTCTTCCATGCACATCTCACTCGAGCAACCGTTGCCGAGTCTGATCCACCTTCTCCATTCAGCATGTCTCCGAGGTAGCAAAATGTTTTCACACCTTCCAGCTTCACGCCGTCTCCAAGATCCAACTCAACATTTCCTCCATCTGCAGCTCCCTCTGTGCACACCTTACATTTGAATGTAGCTGCCACACTGGTTAATGACCCTCTCAGACCACTACATTTGTGATGAACCCACTCAGCGCACATTGTACACTGAATGGAGTTCACTCCGACACCCTTCCTACACACAGCACAGGGCCACTTCCCAGTTATTTCCACCTCACCACATGCTTTACCACTTGCCATCACCTTCGTGTTTCCGATATTCACCTTCAGACCTTTTGTCTCCATACATTCCTTCCACGTGTTCATCTTTTCCTTCAGTCCATCCATACTTTCCGCAATCAACACCAGATCATCTGCATACAACAACTCCCACGGTAAACCCTCCTTTACGTTCTGAGCCAGCACCTCCATCACAGCTACAAATAGTAGTGGACTTAGTACCGACCCCTGATGCACTCCCACCTTCACCTCAAACTCACCACTGTTCCCGTCCTTCGTCCTTACAGCTGTGCGCGCTCTTTTGTACATTGCCATCACTACTCTGATCAACCATTCCTCCACTCCTAACTTCCTCAATGCCCATGTCAATACTTTGCGTGGAACCCGATCGAATGCTTTCTCCAGATCAACAAACCCAAGAAACAACTTCTTCCTCTTCTCCATGTACTTCTGCAACTGCCTCACAATGAAAAGCGCGTCTGTCGTTCCTCTTCCTGGCATAAATCCAAACTGCATTTCGTCGATCTTCACTTTCTTCCTTATCCTCCTCTCCAACACCCTTTCCAATACCTTCATTCCATGCTCCAATAACTTTATCGCTCGGTACGAGCCACACTCCAGAGGGTCACCTTTCCCCTTGTGTAGAGGGACGAGGGTACTCAGTTCCCAATCCACTGGAATGCGGCCTTCTTTCACCACCAGATTACAGATCTCTGTCATTCTCTTCACACCCCAACTTCCTGCTGCCTTCAACATATCTCCCACAACTCCCGTCGGCCCTCCCGCTTTTCTACCCTTCATTGCTTTTATCGCTTCCTCAACTTCCTTCTCAGTTATCTTCTCCGCCGGTCCTAAAACTGGGTTACTCTCTATGTTGCCATCCCATTCATTCTCTGTATTCAACAGCATTTCCATATATCTTTTCCATCTTCCTTTAATTCCATCTGGGTCGACAACGATTTGTCCCACTTCATCCTTCAAGCAGCTCACCCCCATCACATCACACCTCTCTTTCGCTATCTGCTTTGCAATCCTGAATACCGCTCTCTGACCCTCTTCCGAATCCAAGCGTTCTCCGAACATTTTCCTACATGCCTCCTGCGCCTTTGCTACCTCTTTCTGTGCAGCCTTCCTGGCTGCCTTATAACTTTCATGCTCTGCTGTTTCTGCTCCCGTACCCTTCGCCTTCTGCCACTCCTTGAACTTCTTCCTCTTCTCGTCAATCCTCTTTCCAACTTCATCATCCCACCACCATGTTTCCGAGTGCCTCGGTGGTCCTTTTGTCCATCCACATACCTCACCAATGGCTCCCAACAGACTAGCTTTCATTGACATCCAACCAATTTCAAGCTCAACCACATCATTCTCGACCCTACTCAGCCTCTCATTTAATGCCTCCCTTACTGTCACCTCTTTCAACCTCCACACCTTAATTCTCGGTTGGTACTTCACCCGCCGAGCTCTCCTCGCACCTTTCACCCTTACGTCGCAGACAACCAAGTGGTGCTGTGAAACAGCCTCCTCCCCCGGGATCACCTTTGTGTCTCGGAGGTGCCCCCTATCTCGCCTACGCACCATCAGGTAGTCAACGGTTGTCATCGACCCACCTGACGTGTATGTAACAAGCTTATTATCCTCTTTCTGGAACTGAGTATTACAAATCAACAAATCTGCTCCATCAGCAAACTCCAAAATCCTTTCACCTTCTCCATTTCTCACACCATATCCGTAACCCCCATGAACTCCGTCAAAACCATCCATACTCCTTCCCACATGTCCATTTAGGTCTCCTCCTACCACAACAACTTCCTCATCTTTCACGTTTTCCATCAGCTTCTCTATCGCACACCAGAACTTGTCCTTCTCTTCATCGCTCCGACCAACCTGCGGAGCATATCCCGAGATGACGTTCACCAAGAGCTTTCCAATCATCAAGTTGAGCTTGAAAGATTTTCAAAAATGCAAAACTTTCATTGAGGTCGGATATATATCAAGCCAAGTTCTGAGTATAATAAAAGACAAATGTACAACTAAATTAGACCAAACATAAGACTTTTAAAATGTCTTTAGCAGCTCTTATTCTGAAGCGGTTCCAAAAGTGGTGGTTGTAATGAATCTGCAAATCTTTAATTTGGGATTCTTTATCCCTCCGTTAGCGTGGCAGGGTATCTCAAACCCCTTTTGCATGTTACGAACCATGTTACCATGTCCAAAAGCCCACCTCATTAACTGGGGGTTAACAACAACGCACGTGACTAAACTACAGCATTTCTGCATTGAGATTGCACTAAAACCCATAATGAATGATGTCGGTGAATTTCCTGATGCTGCTGGAATAGAAGTCATGATTTTGTTGATGGAACTCTGAAAAAGAAGAACTTTTTAACATTCTCGCTTGTAGAACTCCAATCAACATGGGAGCAAACTTCGGTGGTGTGTTAAATAGGATGTGCTGGGGCCCAAACAAGTCCAGAAGTGGTTTGCAACTTGTAAAGGAGTGAAACGGTTTCACACATTGCACATGGAATTAATGTCATTTTGTTGTCATTCCCGACACTGTTGTACGTTCTTGGACGACGTGATTCAAACTGATTCATGCATATAGGGAACAATATGCAGATTCTGCCATAAACAACATGCATTTTAAGGCCATTTTCCCTGCTAGAGCGGGGATTAGCCTTGCGGTCCCCATGACAATCTTCTCCATTTTGCCCTATTTTCTGCATCTCTCCTTGTTAACCCCCTTGCCCGCATTTCTTCTTCCACCATCTTTAGCCAAGTCTTTCTCGGTCTTCCCCGTCCTCTACGTCCTTCTACATTAATTTCCATCACTCTTCTCAACCAGTCACTTTCATCCTTCCTCAACACATGACCAAACCATCTCAACCTGTTACTCTTCACAGCATCCATCACAGGCTCTATTCCCATCATCTTTCGCAATTCATCATTTGGCTTCCTCTCTCTCAACGATACTCCGCACATCCACCGAACCATTCGCATTTCCACCCTTTCCAGCCTTCCTTGCTGCTCTCCGTTCATTACCCATGAACGGTTCATATTTATTGGCCGTATTAGCCAATAATTTCTGTCTTGTAGCAAATCTGTTTTCAACAACATACTATTGGTATATTTGGGCCTCAGTATCTATCGCTCAATGGTAGAGTCAAGGTAAGGGTTCGTTTCATAACCTTTACTAGGTGTTGTCAATGCGGGTTGTTACGTGTTCCTCCCCGACCTCCTGGTCTCGGTATACATCGAACCCCGAAAGGAGCCATGGCAGAAAAATATGTTATTCTACAGACTTGGCATTTAATATGGAATATTTTTTTGTGGGGGTGAACTTACGTTTCAAGATGTCTTAGAACCTAAAGTTCATTGGAATTATGTTGAAATTATTCTAGATTTTGTTAATGTGACCTTTAAAAGAAACAAAAACCACATTTGACATTTCGAAACAAATAAATTGATCCTTGGAAGTGATGTAAACTGATATCGAACTCAATTCATAGACAGTACTGTGTTAAACTTCTGTACGTTTTCCAGAAGTATCTCTTTATTTTGCACATTAGCCAAAATTTTTTTTAACAAAAACAAAAGTTAAATTACGACTGGGATTACGGACAGTAAAATTACAGTTCAGTACTTCGGGTAACCCCCACGAGCATTCAGGAGAGCACGTACACGTTGAGGCATGGTGTTCACGAGATTTGCCAAGGTTTGGACAGGAATCGCTTGCCATGCAGTGACAATAGCCTGCTGCAATTCACGCACAGAGGTCGGTTGCTGGTCCAAGTGGTCGATTTGACGCGTTAATTCTGCCCACAAGTTCTCTATCAGATTCATATCCGGGGACATGGCAGGCCACTCCATATGCTCTTCACCACGGTCAGCAAGAAAGTGTTGGATCATGCGAGCACGATGAGGCCGTGCATTGTCATCTTGGAAGACAAAGCTTCCTCGAAAGGCTTGCCGAGCAAATGGAAGCAATGTTTCTTCCAGAATGGCCCTGTACTTGAACTGGTTCAGGTTTCCATTCAGAACAACCATGTCAGTTTTGCCCCCTGCATGAAAAGCAGCCCAAACGGTCACCCCATCACCTCCAGCTTGGTCTCTTGGCACTATACAATCTTTGTTGTAGGCTTCATGCACTTGTCTGCGCACTCGGACGCGGCCATCTTGACGATAGACCAGAAATCTAGACTCGTCACTGAAGATCACGTGATTCCAGTGTCCTGGCTGCCATTGACGGTGCTCTCTGGCCCACTGCAATCGGCGCTGGCGGTGTTGTCTGGTCAGGCGTGGCTTTCTCAGGGGACGCCTGGCACGATAGCCTGCTTGAACCAGTTGTTGGTTGACTAGCCTTCTGGATACAGGCACATTTGTCAGTTGCTGCCACTCAGCCTTAAGCCGATTAGCTGAATTGGTATGGCCATTGCGGACTAACCGGTGCAGCTGGCGATAATCCCTCCTTGTGGTTCTGCGGGGACGTCCTGGCCTCGGTATTGGAGTAGGGACACCCCTCTTGAGCATTTCGTTTCAGGATCTTTGACACCTGACCTTGAGTGATGCCATACTGCCGAGCAATAGCATGCTGTTTCATGCCGTAATTTCGTAAAGCCACCACTCCATGACAAACAGCTTTGTTGAGTTGACGGACCATCTCCAGAGGAAGCGGCAATAACTTTTGGAGACGTGCACCTGTTGTTTTCCACTAATACAGAATGCAAAAACCATGGTATACCCGACGGTGAAGCCAATCATCAAATGCACCTGTCCGTACATTTTGCCATGCCACCTGTGATATAAACCTGTTGTTGACTTCTTGCTGCGACAGACAATCAGTGACATGGTTCTTTTGACAAATAAATCACCAAAGTGTAAAAGAAACTCACCAGATTGATATACTGAGTTAAGAAAGTAAACCCAAGTCAAGGAAAAAAATATATTCCATATTAAATGCCAAGTCTGTATATTAGAAATCAACAGTAAAGCCACACCAATGATTTTAAACGAACAAATGTTGTATTAAAAATCACACACAAATAACAGTACAACAATAATAGGAATCAAGAGTACAATCAATATCTCCTATGATGGTACCATCAGCTAATATGCATAAGGTAACTCACTGTGCTCCAAGTGAGTGGAAAATAACCTTCCCCAATGTCTCGAAAACTCAAAGATAATCCCCTCCTGCGAGTAGTGATGAGGCGAAGAGGCGTTGTGGCGAGTAATGAGGCGTTGGCAAGGCGTGGACAGTCACGTGGTCCAAACCAACCGCAAACTGGCGGTGAAAAGGGAAATCCCACAGGCGCGAACCAGACGTGTACATTGACAGTTCAATCAGCGAACCGCAGCGTAATCTTCAAACGCCGCTTTTGTGCACACACATCCCCGGCAGACGACCGGATGGTGGGAAAAGCTGACGCGTAGCAACACCTTTTTCGGGGAACGAAGCGCGTGGTTCAAAATGGCCGACGGCTCTTACTTGAGTCGAAGCGCCCAGGCGAGGATTCTCCGGAACCTCAACGCCTATACCTGACTACGCAGGTTTCTCAATCCTCCAGCGATAACACCTATCACAGGAAAGTCCTTTCAAGGAGACTCAAAGGTTACTCGCAGCTTTCGTTCGATCACGCTCGCTACGGAGCTTCAAGACATGCGTCTTCTTCCACTTTTCTCCTCACGCCTTCTTCTTCCTCCCCTCTCTCGTCATCTTCCGGTTCTCGATCCGGCTTCCTGTCTCTTTTTTTTTACCATGAGCGCTTTTAACCTTTTAACCACAATAACCATTTTCCTAAAACAACAATAACCATAATACCTAGAACCAGAAATGTCTCACGTGGATGAAAACCACAACCACAGAAGTGCCGAATCCGTAACAGGGTCTACCTCCTTCAAGGTGGGACCATTTCAATGTTTCAGAGCATTATGAAGTATATTCTCTGATGAAAATGGGTGACTGTTGCATCGTATAATAATAGTAATATGTGGGTACAGTTCGCTCACAAATTAACTTCAGGAAAGAAGGAAACTTCCTTCTGTTTAGTCTTGTCTGCATGTGGTGCCATTTCATATTTTGTGGTTAATTCGTTATTCCTTGGTGGATTCTGAAATAGCCACTACAAATGCATGCTCAAACCACCCCTCTAACCCAATAACAAAATGTATTGTTTTATAAAACTTCACAAAACAACCAAAACTACCACAAAACAACCAAGAGTGAAGAAAATCACTCTTTCCTTCCTCTTTTCTCCTGCCTCTGGAACAAACTCCCTCACTCTATTCAATCCCACTCCTCCCTCCAGGTCTTTAAAACAGCTGTTCACCACCATCTCTTATCTTCCCCCATCCAAAACCTTGATCTTTTCTACCCCCGCTAATTTCACCCAAAATCCACTTTTTTGAAATACCAACCTCTTTCCTGGAAGTCCCTGGAGTCCTTGTGTTTATACTTCTCCCACCCCCCCCCCACCCCCCCCCCCTTCCCACGCCACCCTCCCCAATCCCTCTCCCTCCCACACATTCCCGATGTCCCTGCTCTCAAATGTTGTGTTTATGTGCTTCCCCTTCTCTCCCCATCTTGTATACCGCTCCCCTTTTTATATACTTTGTTTGTTTGTCTCTTTGATTTCTTTTTGTGATAAATGTTAGCTCTTTCACGAGCCTCGATTCTGTAAACAAACAAAAATAATAAATAAATAAAAAATAAAAAAATGATGTGCAGATATCCTTTTGTGACTGCACTCGGAATGTGTTCCCGAATCGAGCCTTGTCTGGTGACCTTTCAAGCGTTCTCCCTCTGCCTCAAGCTACGTTTGAGCCATCACTTGATTACTGATAACCTTGTGCTCACTGCAAAGCTGAAAATTGATTTACCTTCTTTCAAAATGACCAAAAGGAGCAGATTGTGGATGAATCATCACCAAGGTTGTCAGGAAACAATGGCACCACGTGACCATGGCTTTATTATTTTGTGCCTGTTGTGCCAATTTGATGTTTCTTTCAACATTTGCCAATTTGTGTCTTATTCACCGTCATTGCAAAGATAGATGGAGTAATGTACGAGAAGGCTAACAGATCACCCAGACATAGGAATGGTTGCTCAGAGGTGTCTGAGATAAAGGTAGGTCAGCTTTTAGTCCTTTTGTGATTGTGCTGGTGAAGGATAGGTTGGAGGGAGCAATGTCGGGTTACCTTAGGAAATCTCGTTTGCTGATTATTTGGTGGTGACATCACACTCTGAAGAAGGACTTCAGGATGCAATGATTACGTATACCCGGAAAGTTTGGAAAGTCGGTGACTGCGGATAGTTGTGGGGAAAACAGAGGTAATGATTAGCAAGAGGGAAGGATGAGAGAATATGGATATTTGGGATCGGGCAGGCAGGTATTTCAAGTACCTGGATTTTACTTTGGAAGACAGAGGCAGTTTCAGTGTGAGAGAGAGGGAGAGAATAGAATAGGGTAGATTAGAGTAGAGTAAAGTAGAGTTGAGTATGTGAGGGAGAGTTTCTGGGGTGATAGATGATCAAACTAGAGTGGCACTCGATAGAGAGCATGCCAGTTTATACCAGCCAGGCTAACCAGTTTATACCAGCCAGGCTAACCAGTTTATACCAGCCAGGCTAACCAGTTTATACCAGCCAGGATAGTTTATACCAGCCAGGCTAGTTTATACCAGCCAGGCTAACCAGTTTATACCAGCCAGGCTAACCAGTTTATACCAGCCAGGCTAACCAGTTTATACCAGCCAGGATAGTTTATACCAGCCAGGCTAGTTTATACCAGCCAGGCTAACCAGTTTATACCAGCCAGGCTAACCAGGTTATACCAGCCAGGCTAACCAGTTTATACCAGCCAGGCTAACCAGTTTATACCAGCCAGGCTAACCAGTTTATACCAGCCAGGCTAACCAGTTTATACCAGCCAGGCTAACCAGTTTATACCAGCCAGGCTAACCAGGTTATACCAGCCAGGCTAACCAGTTTATACCAGCCAGGCTAACCAGTTTATACCAGCCAGGCTAACCAGTTTATACCAGCCAGGATAGTTTATACCAGCCAGGCTAGTTTATACCAGCCAGGCTAACCAGTTTATACCAGCCAGGCTAACCAGGTTATACCAGCCAGGCTAACCAGTTTATACCAGCCAGGCTAACCAGTTTATACCAGCCAGGCTAACCAGTTTATACCAGCCAGGCTAACCAGTTTATACCAGCCAGGCTAACCAGTTTATACCAGCCAGGCTAACCAGTTTATACCAGCCAGGCTAACCAGTTTATACCAGCCAGGCTAACCAGTTTATACCAGTCAGGCTAACCAGTTTATACCAGCCAGGCTAACCAGTTTATACCAGCCAGGCTAACCAGTTTATACCAGTCAGGATAACCAGTTTATACCAGCCAGGCTAACCAGTTTATACCAGCCAGGCTAACCAGTTTATACCAGCCAGGCTAACCAGTTTATACCAGTCAGGCTAACCAGTTTATACCAGCCAGGCTAACCAGTTTATACCAGCCAGGCTAACCAGTTTATACCAGCCAGGCTAACCAGTTTATACCAGTCAGGCTAACCAGTTTATACCAGCCAGGCTAACCAGTTTATACCAGCCAGGCTAACCAGTTTATACCAGTCAGGATAACCAGTTTATACCAGCCAGGCTAACCAGTTTATACCAGCCAGGCTAACCAGTTTATACCAGCCAGGCTAACCAGTTTATACCAGTCAGGCTAACCAGTTTATACCAGCCAGGCTAACCAGTTTATACCAGCCAGGCTAACCAGTTTATACCAGCCAGGCTAACCAGTTTATACCAGACAGGCTAACCAGTTTATACCAGACAGGCTAACCAGTTTACATTTTGTATCCCTCTGATAGGTCGGATCTGGATCTGGATCCGGACCTGAACCAAAACCTAATCGGCTTGTTCTCGTCATCTACCCAACTCATCCACCTAGTTTTGTCATTAGTCATCCACAACTTGTTGAAATATCCTGCTATATATCGATTTTGGTCCTCTCACTCAATGGTGAAGAATCACTCAAAATATTTTTTACATTTCGGATCCGGATTCGGATCTTCGCCAAAATCGAATCAATTTGTCCTCGTCACACACACAACCTAACCTGCCCAGCAGGTTTCGTCTGAATTGGTCCTCTACCTTCAGTGGCACAGGTAAAGATTCTTGATTGAGTGAAGATTTACAAAATGGTAATAAGACCAGTTATCTTGTATGGGATGGAGGCCTGGCCGGGTCTTGTGAAAATTAATTGTCTCCTTCTTCGAGTCCCATCCTTCCAGATAGCTGCAGAGGATGGTCTGGTGGGGATCTGGTGGGGATCTGGTGGTGATGCAGATTTAGAGGTCTGGTGGGGATCTCTCTGCGAGGAAGGGAGAGGAATGAGGATATGAGGAGGTGTGCACTGTAGTATTCTGTGATGCGAGCTGGCAATGCCAGATATTAAGGAATGTGCAAGTGCGAACGATGACGCATAAAATGACATCTTCTCCGTTTACCCTGCGTGTCTCCTTGCCTCTGTGGTGGAATGTTTCGGCGTGAGATCGATTTAAGAGATCGCTTGTTGGGTACGCAACAGGCAGGAGCAAGGAGGGTGATGTAGTTGGCAGAGAGAAAGTGGGGCAGCCAGTTGGAGAAAGGGGGGCAGCTAGTTGTGGAAAGGGGGGCAGGCAGTTGTAGAAAGGGGGGCAGCCAGTTGTGGAAAGGGGGGCAGCCAGTTGTGGAAAGGGGGGCAGCCAGTTGTGGAAAGGGGGGCAGCCAGTTGTGGAAAGGGGGGCAGCCAGTTGGAGAAAGGGGGGAAGCCAGTTGTGGAAAGGGGGGCAGCCAGTTGTGGAAAGGGAAATGAGAGAAGGTCAGGTGCTGAGGGAGGTCAAAAAAACTCATACCGCAGACTCCACAATAAGGTGGGATTCATCTGTCTCAGGAAAGTAGTCATAGTAGTAGTTGTAGGTGTAGTAGTCTTATGCACATCCTTCAATGCTTTGACTGACGTTTAAAGTTGGCACATAATTGTAAAAAAAAAATCAGCATTTGAACAAAAGTGAAGGGCATATCCTCTAATAGCGCAGGAGCATTAGGTTAGGACCTAGAAGAAATGAGTGGAAAGCTGATGTTTTGCACAGAGCTTCAGAATACCATGTGGATGCCCACAGTACAAAGTCCCACGAGTCCCACCTTGTGGCATTTTCAAAATTCAAGATGGCCGCCGGTTGGATGGAAAATACATAAATATGGATAACTTGAGCCTAGAACCTCATAAAAGTGTACTTTTCGTGGCTAAATATATGTCTTAGCACACTAGGATTTTAATAGAATATATTTCAGTGACCTCAGATAATGATATGTAGATATAATCCAAGATGGCTGACAAAACTGCCGCTGCTGTAATGCAAAAAAACATCAAAATCATGATAAGTTTAATTTGCTATTATTTTATTTAATGCAGAATGTTTCACATCGTGACCACAAGGCCTGCAAGAGGTAAACAACACATGGGGATTTGACGTTTAATCACAATACGGCACAAAAGCAGACCGACTCTTTGATCCCAGTCATCCCAACCTGATTCTAGTGTTTTGGACAGTCCCGTGTTAACTGAATGTCACTTTTCTTATTCCTGACTTAAACACTGTTATCGCCCTCTAAATCAATGTCCCGAGAGTTTTTGCAATTATGGCCATTACACACAGTACACAAGAGGGTACACTCCAGACCAGACTTGTAGCAAGTGCATCGTTTTCCACACCCCGCCTTGCATCCACAAGATATCATTTTCAATATTTAGACATAAAAAGTATACTTTTATGAGGTTCTAGGCTGAAGTTATCGCAATTTATGCATTTTCCGTCTAACCGGCGGACATCTTGAATTTTGAAAATGCCACAAGGTGGGACTCGTGGGACTTTGTACTGTGGGTATCCACATGACATTCTGGAGCTCTGTGCAAAAAATCAGCTTTCTACTCATTTCTTCTAGGCTTCCCCTTCATTTTTGGCTAATGCTCCTGGGCTATAAACAAGGTTTAGCAGGTAGCTTCAGGTGGCAATCAATGCCAAAGGTGAAATGAATAGCCAGTGATGTGAGTTTGAGGGAACTAACTCGGTGTCTTCGGCAAAGGTGGACTCCAGATTATTTTTAAAAAGCAACAACTTCTCTTGACACTAATTTGAGAGATTGATGTTGTATTTGTTTTTCATTCATATGTAAGTCATTTTGTACAGAAATTGAGGAATTAAGAGTGAGGAAACAACATTGTTTGCTGAATTAGATTGCTAACAGACTGTTGACGCCATTGATCGTGCGAGCAGTGGAGTCGACAACGCTAACCTGGAAAACAACTACCATCATTGAGTTTAGGTCTAAGAGGTCTAGGGCTAAGAGGTCTAAGAGGTTTAGGTCTAAGTTTAGGAGTGATAGTCCAAGAGGTTTTGGAGGTTTAGGTCTTAGGTCTAAGTTTAGGAGTGATAGTCTAAGAGTATTAGGTCCAAGTTTAGGAGTGATAGTCTAAGAGGTTTAGGGCTAAGTTTAGGAGTGATAGTCTAAGAATATTAGGTCCAAGTTTAGGAGTGATAGTCGAAGAGGTTTAGGAGGTTTAGGTCTTAGGTCTAAGTTTAGGAGTGATAGTCTCAGAGGTTTTGGTCTACGTTTAGGAGTGATAGTCGAAGAGGTTTAGGTCTAAGTTTAGGAGTGATAGTCTAAGAGGTTTAGGAGGTTTAGGTCTTAGGTCTAAGTTTAGGAGTGATAGTCTCAGAGGTTTTGGTCTACGTTTAGGAGTGATAGTCGAAGAGGTTTAGGTCTAAGTTTAGGAGTGATAGTCGAAGAGGTTTAGGAGGTTTAGGTCTTAGGTCTAAGTTTAGGAGTGATAGTCTCAGAGGTTTTGGTCTACGTTTAGGAATGATAGTCGAAGAGTATTAGGTCCAAGTTTAGGAGTGATAGTCGAAGAGGTTTAGGTCTAAGTTTAGGAGTGATAGTCTAAGAATATTAGGTCCAAGTTTAGGAGTGATAGTCGAAGAGGTTTAGGAGGTTTAGGTCTTAGGTCTAAGTTTAGGAGTGATAGTCTCAGAGGTTTTGGTCTACGTTTAGGAGTGATAGTCGAAGAGGTTTAGGGCTAAGTTTAGGAGTGATAGTCTAAGAGGTTTAGGTCTAAGAGGTTTAAGTCTAAGTTTAGGAGTGATAGTCCAAGAGGTTTAGGTCTAAGAGGTTTAAGTCTAAGTTTAGGAGTGATAGTCAAAGAGTTAGAGCTTGTAAAGTAAATAACGAGTTCTTCATGCCAAACCCTTCATACCTGGTGTACCTACATAGCTGATCGACGATCGATGTTTGCCATATGCATGTATTTGTCTATGAACCGTTCTGTCCAGATATCCAGACTTGATAATCTTTTCTACTTTTGCGCAAACTCTTTCACCGTGTTGTACTTTTCATTTTTCAATGTTCTTATTTTTCCCCGTTCTTTTGATTTTTATGTTGATTTTTTTTTTTGTATACAAGATCGAGGCTCGTGAAAGAGCTAACATTAATCACACAAAAAGTCAAACCGACACATAAAACATATAACATGCGGAGCGATAGACAAGATGGGGAGAGAGGGGGAAGGAGACAAACACAACATTTGAGAGCAGGGACATCGAGAGAAATGTGGGAGGGGGAGGGCTTGGGGGGAGGTGGGAGAGGTATAAAACATATGAACACTGCAAGGACTTCCAGGAAAGAAGTTGGAATTTCAAAAAAAAAGTGTATCTGGGGTGAATTAGCGGGGGTAGAAACGATCAAAGTTTTGGATGGGGGAAGATAAGAGATGGTGGTGAACAGCTGTTTTAAAGACCTGGAGGGAGGAGTGGGATTGAAGGGACTGGGGGAGTTTGTTCCAGAGGTGGGAGAAAAGGGGAATGAAAGAGTGAAAGTGAGCAGAGAGCCGAGATTTTGGCAGTTTAACCATAAGAGGGTTGCAGGCAGATCTTGTGCGACCTGAAGGAATATTGGGGGGACAGAGCACAGAGAGAGCTGGGGGAGCAAGGCCGGAGAGGAGTCGGTAGAAGACAGAAAGACCACCAACCTGCCTGCGATGAGTGAGTGAAAGGCCCTCGGAGATAGCTTCATCGCAGGAGATTCCAATCATTCTGAAAGCTTTGGTTTCAACAGCGTGAAGCCGAGCTAGGTGTGAGGCAGGAGCACCAGCCCAGAGGGGGGGAACAGTATTCCATTAAGCTGCGGATGAAAGCCTTTTATGTGGTGAGGTGCTCAGGTGTGCCAAGGAAGGACTTCGCACGACGGAGGATGCCCAGTCGGCGACTGGCTTTGGAGGCCAGCTTGGAAATGTGGTTTTCCCAAGAAAGATCATGGCAGACAGTGAGACCTAAAAGCTTGAGCGACAGAACATCTTGGAGAGGATTGTTGAGAAAGTAGTTTTTTTTTTTTTTTTTTGTATACAAGATCGAGGCTCGTGAAAGAGCTAACATTAATCACACAAAAAGACAAACCGACACACAAAACACAAAAAACAAGGGGAGCGGCAGACAAGATGGGGAGAGAGGGGGAAGGACACAAAAGAGAGGGGGAAGAGGGGGAAGGACACAAACACAACATTTGAGAGCAGGGACATCGGGAGGACTTGGGGGGAGGTGGGAGAGGATTAAAACATATGAACACTGCAAGGACTCTGGGGTGAATTACCGGGGGTAGAAAAGATCAAGGTTTTCGATGGGGGAAGATAAGAGATGGTGGTGAACAGCTGTTTTAAAGACCTGGAGGGAGGAGTGGGATTGAAGGGAGTGGGGGAGTTTGTTCCAGAGGCGGGAGAAAAGGGGAATGAAAGAGTGAAGGTGAGCAGAGAGCCTAGACTTTGGCAGTTTAACCATAAGAGGGTTGCAGGCAGATCTTATGCGACCTGAAGGAATATTGGGGGGACAGAGCACAGAGAGAGCTGGGGGAGCAAGGCCGGAGAGGAGTCGGTAGAAGACAGAAAGACCACCAACCTGCCTGCGGTGAGTGAGTGAAAGGCCCTCGGCGTTGACTACATCGCAGGAGATTCCAATGATTCTGAAAGCTTTGGCCTCAACAGCGTGAAGCCGAGCAAGGTGTGAGGCAGGAGCACCAGCCCAGAGGGGGGAACAGTATTCCATTGAGCTGCGGATGAAAGCCTTGTATGTGGTGAGGAGCTCAGGTGTGCCAAGGATGGACTTCGCACGACGGAGGATGCCCAGTCGGCGACTGGCTTTGGAGGCCAGCTTGGAAATGTGGTTTTCCCAAGAAAGATCATGGCAGATAGTGAGACCCAAAAGCTTGAGCGACAGAACTTCTTGGAGAGGATTGTTGAGAAAGTAGATGGGAGGGTTGTCCAGTCGGTCCTTTCGGAGAGACATTGTAAGAGTGTGAGATTTGTCAGGATTGAAAGACATGTTCCACTTGTTTGACCAGTCTGTGATTTTGTCGAGGTCTGCAGAGAGTGAGGAGGCTGCAGACTGCCGATCTGAGGGATGAGGAATGGAGCGACAGAGAGTAGAGTCGTCAGCAAAGAGATAGAGAGGATTTTCAAGAGAGTCAGAGAGATCATTGATGAAGACCAGAAAAAGCACAGGGCCCAGAACACTACCTTGGGGAACTCCAGCCTGAACAGGAAGAGGAGATGAGAGAAACCCATTCAGGGCCACACGTTGACTACGACCAGAGAGGAAGTCCGCCAGCCATGCGTGGAGATTTCCATGGATACCAAAGGAGGAGAGTTTGGAGAGCAGAGCAGGGTGCCAGACCGTTTCGAAGGCACGTGAAATGTCAAGGGAGACAGCTCTAATTTCCTGTTTGGCGTTGAGGACCTCCATCCATTGTTGAGAAAGCAGAAGCAGCATGTCCAGAGTAGAGTGACCAGGTCTGAAACCAAATTGATGATCAGAGATCAAGCCATTGGAGAAGAGGAAAGATTTAATATCTGAAGCAATGATGGATTCCATGACTTTGCTGATAATTGGGAGAAGGCTGATTGGTATGTAGTTGCTGGGATCTGTTTTTGCACCTTTTTTGTGCAAAGCGGTGATGTTGGCTGATTTCCAAGCAGATGGCAGATGACCTTGAGCAAAAGAGAGGGTGAAGAGAACAGAAAGAGGGAGTGAAAGAGCAGAAGAACATGATTTTAGGACCCGTGGGCTGATGCCGTCAGGACCAGTTGCAGAATCAGAGTCGAGGGTTGACAGAAACTTTTCCACCTTGTCAGGAGGAAAGGACACAGAGTCCAGGAGCAGCTGGGTACGACTGGGTACGGTGGGTACAGAGAGGGATGGGTTTGGGACACAAGATTTAGAGGCAAACACAGAGTTGAGGCATTCAGCTTTTTCACGTGTGGAGTCAGCCATTAAGCCGTTTGAGGTGAGGGAGGGGATGGAGGGGGAACAAACACCAGAAACAGATTTGACCAGATGCCACCAGGGTTTGGAAGAGGGAGACAGATAAGAGAGTTCGGTCTTGAGAATGGTGAGATATTGTTTCCTGGCTCTCCTGAGGGTGGACACACACTTGTTTCGGGCTTTGTGAAAGGAAATGAGATTTCCTTCCGTTGGATTTGCTTTCCAGGAGACGAAAGCAAGTTGTTTCAGGGCAACAGCCTCACCACAAGATTCCGTGTACCATGGATGGGAGGAAGGGTATGACAACTGAAGACGAGATGGTATAAATCTGTGCATGAGAGAGAGCAATTTACTTTGAAAGAATTCCCAGGATGAGTTGATGTCAGAGGCGGTAGAGATGGGAGACCAGTCCAGATGATTGATGGCTGCTTGAAGACCGTGCCAGTTGGCCTGAGTGAAATGCCAGACTCGTCGACGCTGAGGAGGCTCTCTGAGAATGGTCAGAGAGATGTCCACTTTGACAAGCACATGATCAGATGAGCCGATTGGAGCAGAAGAAGAGCAGCAGACATTTTCAGGGAAGTTTGTCATAACCAAATCCAGAAGAGAAGATGCTCCGTTGACTGAGATCCGGGTCGGGAAATTGACAGATTGTGTCAGTCCCAGTGAGTCGCAGAAGTCCTTTGCTGAAGAGCCATGGCTGGGGAGAGGTACCCACACCCAGCCAACTGGCATGATGACAATTGAAATCACCAGATATGAGGAAGAGAGAGTTGGGGTGGGTAGATAGAAGTTGGTCCATATTATCAGACAGTGAGATGTAGATGGAGTCATCGCTGATTGGTGGATGGTACAACACACATATGAACAAAAGGTGGGAGCGAAGGGGAAGCCGTAGCCAAATGTATTCCTGGGGGTGAGGTGGAGAGAGGGCAGTGGAGGGCGAGTGAGGAAGAGAGTTTTTTATAAAGATAGCAACCCCACCTCCAGGACGAGGCTCAGGTCTATCATACCGGAGGAGGGAGTAACCTGGGAGAGATACCAAGGCATCAGAGACATCGTGAAGGAGGAAAGTTTCTGTAAAGCAGATCACATCTGGTTTGTCAGAAGCAACCTGTATGGAGAGGTCAGTCAAGTTTGAGCGAAGGCCCCGGATGTTTGAGGTCCATACCGTTAATGAAGAGGAAGGGGGAGCATCGGGTCCAGAACAGGGGGGGGGGGGAGGGGTAGGGTAAGATGTGGAAGAGGAGGAAGAGGTAGGGAGAGCTGTTGAAGGTGTGTCAGAGATTTCAGAATAGCTTGGAGAAAGGGAAGAATGGGGCGGACAAAAGGTTTGATGGAGATTGGGTGAGGCACAGTGAGGTGTTATTTGAGGAGGGGGAAGAGCAAGGCAGAAGGTTTGGGGAGATGAAGGTGAAAGTTGGAAGGAGGAAGAAGCAGGGAGGATGCTTTGAGGAGGAGGGGTGAGAGGGGAGTCTAGGAGGGGAGGAGCGAGGGAGAGTCTCGGAGGGGAGGGGTGTGGGGGGAGTTTAGGAGGGAGGGGAGGGAAGGGGCAAGGGGGGAGATTTGAAAGGGATGGGTGATGGGGAGGATTTGGAGGGGAGGGGTGAGATTGGATTTTGAAAAGTGTACGATTCATGGGAAACGAACATTTTTTGCAAAATGAGTTTGAGACCTTCGAGTCAAAAATACGTTTGAGGACACTGGAGGAGGGATGGAGTTCTGGATAGTTTAGGGAATGTAGAAAGGAGGAACTGTAAGAGATGGTATTATATATATTTTTTGGAATGAATAGATTTGGTGAGCAAGACGAAAGCATCCTTTTGTAGGAAAAGAAGAAAAGGGTGTTATAATATATGAGAGAAAATAGTTGTTCAGGGGAGAGATTATACATTTCTAACCGCGTGATCGCGAATGAAGAACGAACGAACAAAAAGAACAACAAATAAACGAATAAGATCTGGGAAGGAAATATTTTTTGGGGTTTTTTTTTTTTTTTTGTGAGTACAGATATTAAACAAGGAGGTACGGGGTGAACGACTGGTTCGAAACAGAGAACGAAAATAATTTCAGCGCATTCGACGAATCGCTGAGAGTAAAACAAACCCCAAGGTCGGAGACGGTACGGTAGTCTAAGCCTACGAGTACTAGGCCGCAGAATACTCGATACCATTAACCGACGATTGTGTATACATGTACGAAAAATTAGCACCGAAAATTTTCCAAAAGATACGCTATAGGTACATACACCGAAAGATAGATACAGTCTCGACAAAAACACAATTGAGAAATATCACTTAGCTTCGAAAGCGTGAGCGCATGGAACAGCTTCGAAAAGACGTGACCTCGCCGTGATCTCGCGAGACTTCCTTTCCGAGATCGCGAGATGGGAGGGTTTTCCAGTCGGTCCTTTCGGAGAGACATTGTAAGAGTGTGAGATTTGTCAGGATTGAAAGACATGTTCCACTTGTTTGACCGGTCTGTGATTTTGTCCAGGTCTGCAGAGAGTGAGGAGGCTACAGACTGCCGATCTGAGGGATGAGGAATGGAGCGGCAGATAGTGGAGTCATCAGCAAAGAGATAGAGAGGATTTTCCAGAGAGTCGGAGAGATCATTGATGAAGACCAGAAATAGCACAGGGCCCAGAACACTACCTTGGGGAACTCCAGTCAGAACAGGAAGGGGAGATGAGAGAAATCCATTCAGGGCCACACGTTGCCTACGACCAGAGAGGAAGTCCGCAAGCCATGCAGGGAGATTTCCATGGATACCATAGGAGGAGAGTTTGGTGAGTAGAGCTGGGTGCCAGACCGTATCGAAGGCATGTGATATGTCAAGTGAGACAGCTCTGATTTCCTGTTTGAAATGATTTTTTTTTATCTACAAACTTTTTGAAAGAAAAGGGGGATATTGTAATCGGCTCCGTCTGTCTGTCTGTCTGTCTGTCCGTCACACTATGTCCTAAACGGTTGTGCAGAAATTCACCAAACCTGGTAGTTATGATCACCACATGGCATCCAGGTGTCAGAGCAATATCATTTTTGGCCCAAAACACTGAATGCTGGAAAATGTGATGACGTTGACATTTAAAAACATTTTTGAATGAAACCTTGTACGTATATGCAACTATCATTTGAATGAAACCTTGTATATGCGATCATCATTTGAATGAAACCTTGTATATGCGATCGTCATTTGAATGAAACCTTGTTTATGCGATCATCATTTAAATGAAACCTTGTATATGTGATCATCATTTGAATGAAACCTTGTATATGCGATCATCATTTGAATGAAACCTTGTATATGCGATCATCATTTGAATGAAACCTTGTTTATGCGATCATCATTTGAATGAAACCTTGTATATGCGTTCATCATTTGAATGAAACCTTGTTTATGCGATCATCATTTGAATGAAACCTTGTATATGCGATCGTCATTTGAATGAAACCTTGTATATGCGATCGTCATTTGAATGAAACCTTGTATATGCGATCATCATTTGAATGAAACCTTGTATATGCGATCATCATTTGAATGAAACCTTGTATATGCGATCATCATTTGAATGAAACCTTGTGTATGCGATCATCATTTGCATGAAACCTTCTATATGTGATCATCATTTGAATGAAACCTTGTATATGCGATCATCATTTGAATGAAACCTTGTATATGCGAACATCATTTGAATGAAACCTTGTATATGTGATCATCATTTGAATGAAACCTTGTATATGTGATCATCATTTGAATGAAACCTTGTATATGCGATCATCATTTGAAGGAAACCTTGTATATGTGATCTTCATTTGAATGAAAACTTGTATATGTGATCATCATTTGAATGAAACCTTGTATATGCGATCATCATTTGAATGAAACCTTGTATATGTGAACATCATTTGAATGAAACCTTGTATATGTGAGCATCATTTGAATGAAACATTGTATTTGTGATCATCATTTGAATGAAACCTTGTATATGCGATCATCATTTGAATGAAACCTTGTCTATGTGATCTTCATTTGAATGAAACCTTGTATATGCGATCATCATTTGAATGAAACCCTGAAAAACTATCATCATTTGAATGAAACCTTGTATATGGGATCATCATTTGAATGAAACCTTGTATATGCGATCATCATTTGAATGAAACCTTGTATATGCGATCATCATTTGAATGAAACCTTGTATATGTGATCATCATTTGAATGAAACCTTGTATATGTGATCATCATTTGAATGAAACCTTGTATATGCAATCATCATTTGAATGAAACCTTGCATATGCGATCATCATTTGAATGAAACCTTGTATTTGCGATCATCATTTGAATGAAACCTTGTATATGTGATCTTCATTTGAATGAAACCTTGTATATGCGATCATCATTTGAATGAAACCTTGTTTATGCGATCATCATTTGAATGAAACCTTGAATATGCGATCATCATTTGAATGAAACCTTGTACATGCGATCATCATTTGAATGAAACCTTATATATGCGATCATCATTTGAATGAAACCTTATATATGCGATCATCATTTGAATGAAACCTTGTATATGCGATCATCATTTGAATGAAACCTTGTATATGCGATCATCATTTGAATGAAACCTTGTTTATGCGATCATCATTTGAATGAAACCTTGTATATGCGATCGTCAGTTGAATGAAACCTTGTATATGCGATCATCATTTGAATGAAACCTTGTATATGCGATCATCATTTGAATGAAACCTTGCATATGCGATCATCATTTGAAGGAAACCTTGTATATGCGATCATCATTTGAATGAAACCTTGTATATGCGATCATCATTTGAATGAAACCTTGAATATGCGATCATCATTTGAATGAAACCTTGTATATGCGATCATCATTTGAATGAAACCTTGTATGTGCGATCATCATTTGAATGAAACCTTGTATATGCGATCATCATTTGAATGAAACCTTGTATATGCGATCATCATTTGAATGAAACCTTGTATATGTGATCATCATTTGAATGAAACCTTGTATATGCGATCCTCATTTGAATGAAACCTTGTATATGCGATCATCATTTGAATGAAACCTTGTATATGCGATCATCATTTGAATGAAACCTTGTATATGCGATCATCATTTGAATGAAACCTTGTATATGTGATCATCATTTGAATGAAACCTTGTTTATGTGATCATCATTTGAATGAAACCTTGTATATGCGATCATCATTTGAATGAAACCTTGTATATGTGATCATCATTTGAATGAAACCTTGTATATGCGATCATCATTTGAATGAAACCTTGCATATGCGATCATCATTTGAATGAAACCTTGTATTTGTGATCATCATTTGAATGAAACCTTGTATATGTGATCTTCATTTGAATGAAACCTTGTATATGCGATCATCATTTGAATGAAACCTTGTTTATGCGATCATCATTTTGAATGAAACCTTGAATATGCGAGCATCATTTGAATGAAACCTTGTACATGCGATCATAATTTGAATGAAACCTTATATATGCGATCATCATTTGAATGAAACCCTGAAAAACTATCATCATTTGAATGAAACCTTGTATATGCGATCATCATTTGAATGAAACCTTGTATATGCGATCATCATTTGAATGAAACCTTGTATATGCGATCATCATTTGAATGAAACCTTGTTTATGCGATCATCATTTGAATGAAACCTTGTATAGGCGATCATCATTTGAATGAAACCTTGTTTACGCGATCATCATTTGAATGAAACCTTGTATATGCGATCATCATTTGAATGAAACCTTGTATATGCGATCATCATTTGAATGAAACCTTGTACATGCGATCATCATTTGAATGAAACCTTGTATATGCGATCATCATTTGAATGAAACCTTGTATATGCGATCATCATTTGAATGAAACCTTGTGTATGCGATCATCATTTGAATGAAACCTTGTATATGTGATCATCATTTGAATGAAACATTGTATATGCGATCATCATTTGAATGAAACCTTGTATATGCGAACATCATTTGAATGAAACCTTGTGTATGTGATCATCATTTGAATGAAACCTTGTATAGGCGATCATCATTTGAATGAAACCTTGTTTACGCGATCATCATTTGAATGAAACCTTGTATATGCGATCATCATTTGAATGAAACCTTGTACATGCGATCATCATTTGAATGAAACCTTGTATATGCGATCATCATTTGAATGAAACCTTGTATATGCGATCATCATTTGAATGAAACCTTGTGTATGCGATCATCATTTGAATGAAACCTTGTATATGTGATCATCATTTGAATGAAACATTGTGTATGCGATCATCATTTGAATGAAACCTTGTATATGCGAACATCATTTGAATGAAACCTTGTGTATGTGATCATCATTTGAATGAAACCTTGTATAGGCGATCATCATTTGAATGAAACCTTGTTTACGCGATCATCACTTGAATGAAACCTTGTATATGCGATCATCATTTGAATGAAACCTTATATATGCGATCATCATTTGAATGAAACCTTGTATATGCGATCATCATTTGAATGAAACCTTGTATATGCGATCATCATTTGAATGAAACCTTGTGTATGCGATCATCATTTGAATGAAACCTTGTATATGCGAACATCATTTGAATGAAACCTTGTGTATGTGATCATCATTTGAATGAAACCTTGTATATGTGATCATCATTTGAATGAAACCTTGTATATGCGATCATCATTTGAATGAAACATTGTATATGCGATCTTCATTTGAATGAAACCTTGTATATGTGATCATCATTTGAATGAAACCTTGTATATGTGATCATCATTTGAATGAAACCTTGTATTTGCGATCATCATTTGAATGAAACCTTGTATATGCGACCATCATTTGAATGAAACCTTCTATATGTGATTGTTACATATTTATGGGAATGTATGTGAATTACTATTCAGGTCTTTGCTTATCAATGTGTAGTCGATTAAGGGTTGTTGTGGTTGGAGGGTCAGGAGCCCTTCGGGAAAAAGAGACCGGAAACGGAAGAAGAAAGACACGAGGGAGAGAAGCGACGAGGATTCTTCTTCCTCGCCCCGCTCCGACGAGAGGTGGGACCGATATTGAGCCGTGTGGAAAAGCGGCGTTCCCGAGCCCGTCTGGCGAGAGGAGTTACCGGGACGGATACCTGCCCGGTGGACACGTCAAGCTACCGTGTGGCCGTGCACCGACCCAGCGTCTGGCACCGTTCGCGGCACCGTCTACAAAGACGCGTACGGGTCGCACGTTGGGGCCTAACCCGCGTTGCAAACGGCGTGTGGCTTTTGCCTGCTGTACAGTACCCGCTTCGCGTGGCCAAGAGGGGGCTGCAACCTTGGTTCCCGGTACGATACCTGCCCGGTGGGAAAACGTCCACCCGGGGTTCGTTCAACCGCCCGAGAGCGGCGAAGCAGACCATCATCTTGGTCAGGAGGGGCCCAGAGACATTGTGAGGGACAGAGACCAAAGGGGGTCGTGAGTACAAAAGGGGACACACGTATGTAAGATGGCCATCTTAATCATCTAGGGGATTGATTGATTGTTGAGTGTGAATTGTGGATAGTGGATGGCTCGGGGAATATATCCTTGATTGTATCATTGAAATTGTATGGTATCATTACCCTTGAAATATATCATTGAACATCAGTTTTCTCTTGGGTGGAATTCATAGGGATTGCGTTGCGAAAGCGCATATATAATACTACTTTCTGGCGAAGTTCCTCTCACGGTCCGGGGGTCACCGAGACCAGGTAGTCACCGAGGGGACCACGTAACAGAATTGGGGGCTCGTCCAAATTACGATTTGCGGATTCGCAATTGGGTCTACGTCCGGGATCTAAAATTGTATAAAATAATAAAATAATATTTTTATTAATAAAAATTTATTAATTAAGTATTAATTGGTAAATTTTTGGGGAAATTGGGGTAAAGTCTTGGGTGAAGGTTAACAGGTGTTAACGATAGTCACCATGGCGTTTGTGGCACAGAACTTTGCGGTAACACCGAGTGAGGCACAGTTCCGAGCGTTACTAAAGTCGGACCTCTTGAAATTGGCCAAACATTTTAACTTGGAGGTCCGAACTAATTTGAGGAAGGCAGAGTTGCAGGCCACGGTGATACAATCTATGGTGGGATTAGGAACATGGGACGAGTTAGCCTGGGAGTGGCTACCCGAAGAACCAGAAGACGTTGAGCTCCGGAAACTGGAGTTACAATTACGGAGCCAGGAACGGATCAAAGAAGAAGAAAGGAAAGCAGAAGAGAGGAGAGAAGAGAAACAAGCAGAGGAAAGGAGAGTGGAACGAGAACTCCAGGAAAGGTTCAAAGAAGAAGAAAGGAAAGCAGAAGAGAGGAGAGAAGAGAAACAAGCAGAGGAAAGGAGAGTGGAACGAGAACTCCAGGAAAGGTTAGCAGAAGAAGAAAGGAAAGCAGAAAAGGAAAGAGCAGAAGAAGAAAGGAGAGTGGAACGAGAACTCCAGGAAAGGTTAGAAAGGATGAAAACAGAGGAAAGGAAAGCAGAAGCAGAGGAGAGGAGAGCTGCAAGGGAACTCGAAGCAGAGGAGAGAAAAGCGGAAAGGGAATTGAAGGAACGTGACATGGCGCTTCAGCAAGAAATTAAATTCAAGGAGCTGGAGTTAATGAGAGAACGGGGAGAGGTACCACCCTGGCTGACGGGGTCGACACCTAACCAGAAAACCTGGGATGTGGGCAGACATGTGAGGCTGGTTCCACCGTTCAGTGAAAAGGAAGTCGCGAAATTTTTTCCACACTTTGAGAAAGTGGCTCGGCAATTAAACTGGCCGGAGGAGGCCTGGACCATACTAGTGCAAAGTGTGCTGGTGGGAAAAGCTCAAGAGATTTATTCGGCGCTACCAATGGACCAATGTGCAGATTATGAGGTACTGAAGAAGCACATCCTCAAAGCCTATGAGTTGGTTCCGGAAGCTTACAGGCAAAAATTCAGGAATGCCAGGAAGAGGGAGAGTGAGACCCATGTGGAGTTTGCCAGAGTGAAAGAAAACATGTTTGATCGGTGGTGTGAGTCAAAAGGAGTTGGGAAAGACTTCGAAACATTGCGTGACTTGATCCTGGTGGAGGAATTTCAGCAGTGTGTCCACTAGGACATCAAAGTGTACCTGCAGGAAAAGAAAGTACCAAAGTTGTGGGACGCAGCCACCATGGCAGATGATTATGCCTTAACCCACCGAATAGGGGTTCACGAACCTAACTCCTCGCCTAGATCTCCGCAGGGGAGGTGGGGAACAGCAGGTGCGGAGAATGACAATACATGGCGGCGGCCTCGAGAGGATTATGGGGACAACGCGGATACCCCACCTGTTCGAAATCAGAGGGATGCGGGCCCAAGACAAACTTATATTTCCGGGGGCCCGAGGCAGACCACGAGTTTTTCCTCCGGGCCTACTTGCGCTTTTTGCAAGAAACCTGGACACTTGATGTCCAGTTGTTACCGCATGAAAAGGGAAGACCCAGAGCGGAGTCCGACTATTACGACTCCAAATGCAATGGCCATTGTGAGAAATCGCCATCAAAAGGGTTACCAACCATTTATTTCAGAGGGGTTTGTGTCACTGGATGGAGCCTCGACTAACCGGAGACCGGTTAGGATATTGAGGGACACAGGAGCACATCAATCTTTAATGCTTGAAGGCATTTTGCCATGGTCCGAGGAGACGGCAACGGGGGATAGTGTTCGTTTACAGGGGATCGGGGGCGGTGTTAGTGCTCCACTTCATGTCATCCATTTGGAGTCCGATTTGGTGTCAGGACCGGTCACCGTCGGTTTACAAGCCACGCTTCCTGTAGAGGGTGTATCTGTGGTTATCGGGAATGATTTGGCCGGGGGTCAAGTTTATGGTAACCTGAGGGTTGGTAAAGAGCCCAGCAGGGAAAATAACACCACACCAGCTCGGGATGGCGACAAAAGTACCAAGTTATTTGTAGGGGGACTGAACTTCAAAACAGAGGAAGAAGTTCTGACCTCTGTCTTCAACAGATATGGGCCGCTGGTGGAAGTGCGGTTGGTAAGAGACAGGGAAACGCAACAGTCAAGAGGGTTCGGCTT
The DNA here is from genome assembly GCF_964187855.1 of Myxine glutinosa. Classification (NCBI taxonomy): domain Eukaryota; kingdom Metazoa; phylum Chordata; class Myxini; order Myxiniformes; family Myxinidae; genus Myxine; species Myxine glutinosa. The sequence goes on from NC_136271.1 coordinate 11,593,821, forward strand.
TGTCACGTTTGCAAGCACAAAAGACGCCAGAGAGGCAGAGAAGAATTGGAATGGCAAGAATTTGGAGGGTCGGACCATAACAGTAGGGAAGGCATTTCGCAGGCGTCGAGAGGTCTACAGGAGAGTACAACTGGGCGGTAGTTTTGGTGGTGGCCGCAATCAATATTATTATGGAGGCTCCCTGAGTTACGGCAGCTCCCGAAGGAAGGATTGTCAAAGTAGTGGCCGAGAAGGAGACCGCTATTCATGGGACTACAGTGACAAGCGGTCCCACCATAATTATTAGGGAAGTTCTGAAAAGCTGAAGCACGGAATGCGGCGGAGCCGCCGAGCCAAGATTCCTACACGGATTAACCGTGAACGCCGTTCCTCAAGGCGCCCATGTAGAGAACTTTCCTGCACGGTCTAACCGTGAACTCCACGTTCCTAAAGGCATCCATGTAGTGAATACTCGGCTTGGCCTCCCGGAAAAAGTGCTATCGAGTTGCTTAACTTTGGATCTTTGATCAACCCCTTAACCTTCATTCACAAGAAACTGACAGTCAAAGTCAGAGGGTCATGAGATGGAGTTTGGCTTGGCAGGAGTCCAACGGGAAATTGAACATGTAAAGGGCAGGGACAATGTCGTTGCTGGTGCTTAGTCCAGAGTGAGTTAATCTGGGGGGGTTGGGGTGAAATTTTGGTTGCTTTATTTTTAAGTGATAACTGTGCCCGGGGGGAACTGATAATGTGGGGGGGGTTGAGTTATCTGGTTGGTTTATCCAAGTTGGCCGGCAAAGAAAGTTTTCGCTGGGTTCAAACTTTCTTTCTTGAAGGGGGGGAGTGTTACATATTTATGGGAATGTATGTGAATTACTATTCAGGTCTTTGCTTATCAATGTGTAGTCGATTAAGGGTTGTTGTGGTTGGAGGGTCAGGAGCCCTTCGGGAAAAAGAGACCGGAAACGGAAGAAGAAAGACACGAGGGAGAGAAGCGACGAGGATTCTTCTTCCTCGCCCCGCTCCGACGAGAGGTGGGACCGATATTGAGCCGTGTGGAAAAGCGGCGTTCCCGAGCCCGTCTGGCGAGAGGAGTTACCGGGACGGATACCTGCCCGGTGGACACGTCAAGCTACCGTGTGGCCGTGCACCGACCCAGCGTCTGGCACCGTTCGCGGCACCGTCTACAAAGACGCGTACGGGTCGCACGTTGGGGCCTAACCCGCGTTGCAAACGGCGTGTGGCTTTTGCCTGCTGTACAGTACCCGCTTCGCGTGGCCAAGAGGGGGCTGCAACCTTGGTTCCCGGTACGATACCTGCTCGGTGGGAAAACGTCCACCCGGGGTTCGTTCAACCGCCCGAGAGCGGCGAAGCAGACCATCATCTTGGTCAGGAGGGGCCCAGAGACATTGTGAGGGACAGAGACCAAAGGGGGTCGTGAGTACAAAAGGGGACACACGTATGTAAGATGGCCATCTTAATCATCTAGGGGATTGATTGATTGTTGAGTGTGAATTGTGGATGGTGGATGGCTCGGGGAATATATCCTTGATTGTATCATTGAAATTGTATGGTATCATTACCCTTGAAATATATCATTGAACATCAGTTTCTCTTGGGTGGAATTCATAGGGATTGCGTTGCGAAAGCGCATATATAATACTACTTTCTGGCGAAGTTCCTCTCACGGTCCGGGGGTCACCGAGACCAGGTAGTCACCGAGGGGACCACGTAACAGTGATCATCATTTGAATGAAACCTTGTATATGCGATCGTCATTTGAATGAAACCCTGTATATGCGATCATCATTTGATGAAACCTTGTATATGCGATCATCATTTGAATGAAACCTTGTATATGTGATCGTCATTTGAATGAAACCTTGTACATGCGATCATCATTGCAAGACGCATGAAATATGTAACGATTTTTTGGATTTCAACCCCGGTTCGCGGAGAAGCATGGTGATTTGTGATGACGTGCCAGCGGGGAAGCATGGTGATTCACGATGACGTGCCGGTGGAGAAGCATGGTGATTCACGATGACATGCCGGCGGAGAAGCATTGTGATTCGCGATGACGTGCCAGCAGAGAAGCATGGTGATTCACAATAACGTGCCGGTGGAGAAGCATGGTGATATGTGATGACGTGCCAGCAGAGAAGCATGGTGACTCACGATGACGTGCCAGCAGAGACGCATGGTGATTCATGATGACATGCCAGCAGAGAAGCATGGTGATTCATGATGACGTTCCAGCAGAGAAGCATGGTGATTTGTGATTAGGTGCCAGCAGAGAAGCATGGTGATTTGTGATGACGTGCCAGCAGAGAAGCATGGTGATTTGTGATGACGTGCCAGCGGAGAAGCATGGTGATTTGTGATGATGTGCCAGCAGAGAAGCATGGTGATTTGTGATGACGTGCCAGTGGAGAAGCATGGTGATTCACAATGATGTGCTGGCAGAGAAGCATGGTGATTCGCGATGACGTGCCGGCAGAGAAGCATGGGGATTTGTGATGACGTGCCAGCATAGAAGCATGGTGATTTGTGATGCCGTGCCAGCAGAGAAGCATGGTGATTTGTGATGACGTGCCAGTGGAGAAGCATGGTGATTCACAATGATGTGCTGGCAGAGAAGCATGATGATTCTAGATGATGTGCCAGCGGAGAAGCATGGTGATTTGTGATGACGTGCCAGCAGAGAAGCATGGTGATTTGTGATGCCGTGCCAGCGGAGAAGCATGGTGATTTGTGATGACGTGCCAGCGGAGAAGCATGGTGATTTGTGATGACGTGCCGGCAGAGAAGCATGGTGATTTGTGATGACGTGCCAGCGGAGAAGCATGGTGATTCACGATGACGTGCCAGTGGAGAAGCATGGTGATTCACAATGATGTGCCGGCAGAGAAGCATGTTCATTTATGATGACGTGCCAGCGGAGAAGCATGGTGATTTGTGATGACGTGCCAGCAGTGAAGCATGGTGATTTGTGATGACGTGCCAGTGGAGAAGCATGGTGATTCACAATGTTGTGCAGGCAGAGAAGCATGGTGAGTTGTGATTACATGCCAGCGGAGAAGCATGGTGATTCACGATGACATGCCGGCAGAGAAGCATGGTGATTTGTGATGACGTGCCAGCGGAGAAGCATGGTGATTCGCAATGATGTGCCGGCAGAGAAGCATGGTGATTCTCGATGACGTGCCGGCAGAGAAGCATGTTGATTTGTGATGATGTGCCAGCAGAGAAGCATGGTGATTCGCAATGACGTGCCAGTGGAGAAGCATGGTGATTCATGATGACATGCCGGTGGAGAAGCATGGTGATTCGCGATGATGTGCCGGCAGAGAAGCATGGTGATTTGTGATGATGTGCCAGCGGAGAAGCATGGTGATTCACGATGACGTGCCAGTGGAGAAGCATTGTGATTCGCAATGATGTGCCGGCAGAGAAGCATGGTGATTTGCGATGACGTGCCAGCGGAGAAGCATGGTGATTTGTGATGACGTGCCGGTGGAGAAGCATGGTGATTTGTGATGACATGCCAGCGGAGAAGCATGGTGATTTGCGATGATGTGCCACGGAGAAGCACAGTGATTTGTGATGATGTGCCGGTGGAGAAGCATGTTGATTTGTGATGACGTGCTGGCGGAGAAGCATGGTGATTTGTGATGACGTGCCGGTGGAGAAGCATGGTGATTTGCGATGACGTGCCGGTGGAGAAGTATGGTGATTTGTGATGACGTGCCAGCGGAGAAGCATGGTGATTTGCGATGATGTGCCACGGAGAAGCATAGTGATTTGTGATGATGTGCTGGTGGAGAAGCATGGTGATTTGTGATGACGTGCCGGTGGAGAAGCATGGTGAGTTGTGATGACGTGCCAGCGGAGAAGCATGGTGATTTGCGATGACGTGCCAGTGGAGAAGCATGGTGATTTGTGATGACGTGCCGGTGGAGAAGCATGGTGCTTTGTGATGACGTGCCAGTGGAGAAGCATGGTGATTTGCGATGACGTGCCACCGACTTCGCACTAGTTTTTACTTCCATTTTGTCTTGTCATCATCTCGCCTATAATTGGCAGGAAGGCAATGTTTCTGGACTGAGAAATGTCCTTGTCATTTATTCTTGCTCTTGTGTTTATGTTAATATCCTTGTTTCTATTTTCATTATGATTGTTATAAAATAACATTTTGTCTGTAAATTAATTGGTTTGTTATTAAATATATCACAACTGCAGCGTGAATCATTGCAGTTATGATATGGAATATAAAGTGCACATGGTATAGAATAAAGACCCGCTATAGTTGGGAAACATGATATTCAAAGCAAATGAAGAATGCAAAAACACATTTTTTACGGCATAACCCATCTTCTAGAACAGTGTTTGTCCGTCTGTATGTATGTATGTATGGCCCCTCAAACGTATACCAATCAGAGCTGAGGATCTGGTCACATGACAGGGTGATGTGATTACGTCTGATGTCATTACGGCGGTGCTGCGGCTGACTCTCCACAGACCGCCATTTTGATTTATATACCGTTCATGCCGAACATATCGTCGAACCTGTCATATATCACAATCGCCATGCTCTTCCTCTACGTTTTTCATTCAGTGTGAAACACAAACAAACCGATTGTTAAAATGACCATCAAATATCAAAAGCATCGGCGTTACGGATCTTCCAACAATACGGTACGTATTGGCCTTAGGCGTTATGACTCACCTTCCGCCTCAGACAAATTAAACCCAGCTTTCTTAATACAGTATCATTTCAGTGGTATCGTTTTCATAATAATAATAACATTATAGTAAATATAACCATAACAATTTAATCGCAATGTGTGAATGGAAGGTTGATGGATTGAAGCGATGTAAAAGCAGAAGTAAGGAATGCACCTCGGTTTTTTTAAAATAATATAATTTTCGTAATAATAACGTAACGTTATTATTATAGCAAAGTTAATCGTAACACTAATCCCTTTGTAGTGACTCCAACATTACTGGAGGTTAAATATATATATATGTGTATATTATATTAAAGTAGCGGCAGTTTTGTGTCCGGCCGTCATGCTACGTCATTACGTATATGATGTAATTAGGGCGTAAACACCTGCTCACGATGGGGGCGGCAGGAAAGGTCATTCATCTTTGGGGTATATAGATTATAGTCTCTCTATGGTCTGGTCTCAAGAACATTGGGTGTGTGTTCATTTTCCAAGTTTCTTGTGGAGAGATCGCCAAGTGGTTTAAGCATTCGAGCAAGCACTCCATTCAAAACCGTTAAGGAATGGCTGGCTTGGCAAGCGCTAGCTAGCTGCTTGGTAAATGAGCACACCTCCAAACCTTGTGGGGTATATAGATTACAGTAGATCTTCGCTCAGTTCTGTAAGTAAAACTTACCTCACGGATGTCTGGATTCCTCCAAATTTCTTTCTTTAATGTTATAAACAGCATTAGCGACTGTTTAAAAAGCTAATCATGTGTGTTTGTGGTTTATAATATTTTACAAGCCCAGCTATGCCGCAGTTTGACTTTTGGTCTTCTTTAAATTTATTGATGTAGACGCAGCTATAAACTGCCACCTTGGTGTTTCTCATGCAGGACGAGGCATCAATAAGTGTGTCATCCATCCCATCGATGTTAGGCCGGAGGTCTCATCTACCAGCTGTGGCTGTTGGAATATGTTAAAAATTCCACGGTGTATTTTGTGACGAGTAGGCGAGTTATCAACCGCACCTTAAGCAAATTACGAATTCCTATCTTCAATAAAACGTTAGGTCTTGCTGACCTTACAAGAAGTGAATCATTTATGCCATTAAAAGAGGTAGAGGGAGAGGATAAGTACCATTTGTTTTGTCCTTCCGTTTTTGTTTTTGTTTTTTTTAATGGGATATTGCCCGCCACAAAGCCAGAAGGCAACTCGAGGTGGGGGATACACAAAGAAAACAAAAGCAGACCAACCAGCCCTTTGGATTGAAACAAGACAAATATAGAAAGTTGTCTCTTAACAGAACAAAAAGGGATGGGAGGGGTAAACTGGTCTGCTTCGAGACAACAGTGCCTCTACCCCCATTTTTGGTAGACTGCCGACCAAGGCCAACGAGTACCACCCATCCGGGTTTGAGATCAGAGTTGTCCTAGGCAGACTGCCGATCAAGGCTAACGAGTACCACCCACCCGGGTTTGAGATCAGAGTTGTCCTTCTCCTAGGCAGACTGCCGATCAAGGCTAACGAGTACCACCCACCCGGGTTTGAGATCAGAGTTGTCCTTCTCCTAGGCAGACTGCCGATCAAGGCTAACGAGTACCACCCACCCGGGTTTGAGATCAGAGTTGTCCTCCTATGCAGACTGCCGATCAAGGCTAACAAATATCACACACCCGGGTTTGAAATCAGAGTTGTCCTTCTCCTAGGCAGACTGCCGATCAAGGCTAATGAGTACCACCCACCCGGGTTTGAGATCAGAGTTTTTTTGTTTTTTTTTGTTTTTTTTGTTTTGTTTTGTTTACAAGATCGAGGCTCGTGAAAGAGCGAACATTAATCACACAGAAAGACAAACAGACACACAAAACAAATAACATCGGGAGCGGTAGACAAGATGGGGAGAGAGGGGGAAGGACACAAACACAACATTTGAGAGCAGGGACCGAGAGACATGGAGACATCGAGAGAACTGTGGGAGGGAGAGGGCTTTGGGGGGAAGGCATGGGAAGGGGGGGGGGGGGGGTGGGAGAGGTATAAAACATATGGACACTGCCAAGACTTCCAGGAAAGAAGTTGGAATTTCAAACAAGGTGGATCTGGGGTGAATTAGTGGGGGTAGAAAAGATCAAGGTTTTGGATGGGGGAAGATAAGAGATGGTGGTGAACAGCTGTTTTGAAGACCTGGAGGGAGGAGTGTGATTGAAGTGAGTGTGGGAGTTTGTTCCAGAGGCGGGAGAAAAGAGGAATGAAAGAGTGAAGGTGAGCAGAGAGCCGAGATTTCGGCAGTTTAACCATAAGAGGGTTGCAGGCAGATCTTGTGTGACCTGTAGGAATATTTGGGGGACAGAGCCCAGAGAGAGCTGGGGGAGCAAGGCCGGAGAGGAGTCGGTAGAAGACGGAAAGACCACCAACCTGCCTGCGGTGAGTAAGTGAAAGGCCCTCGGAGATATCGTCATCGCGAGAGATTCCAATGATTCTGAACGCTTTGGTTTCAACAGCGTGAAGACGAGCAAGGTGTGAGGCAGGAGCACCAGCCCAGAGGGGAGAGCAGTACTCCATTGAGCTGCGGATGAAAGCCTTGTATGTGGTGAGGAGATCAGGTGTGCCAATGAAGGACTTCGCACGACGGAGGATGCCCAGTCGGCGACTGGCTTTGGAGGCCAGCTTGGAAATGTGGTTTTCCCAAGAAAGATCATGGCAGATGGTGAGACCCAAAAGCTTGAGCGACAGAACTTCTTGGAGAGGATTGTTGAGAAAGTAGATGGGAGGGTTGTCCAGTCGATCTTTTCGGAGAGACATAGTAAGAGTGTGAGATTTGTCAGGATTGAAAGACATGTTCCACATGTTTGACCAGTCTGTGATTTTGTCCAGGTCTTCAGAGAGTGAGGAGGCTGCAGACTGCCGATCTGAGGGAAGAGGAATGGAGCGGCAGAGAGTGGAGTCATCAGCAAAGAGATACAGAGGATTTTCCAGAGAGTCGGAGAGATCATTGATAAAGACCAGAAAAAGCACAGGGCCCAGCACACTGCCTTGGGGAACTCCAGCCTGAACGGGAAGGGGAGATGAGAGAAATCCATTCAGGGCCACACGTTGACTACGACCAGAGAGGAAGTCCGCAAGCCATGCATGGAGATTTCCATGGATACCAGAGGAGGAGAGTTTGGTGAGCAGAGCTGGGTGCCAGACCGTATCGAAGGCACGTGATATGTCAAGGGAGACAGCTCTGATTTCCTGTTTGGCATTGAGGACCTCCATCCATTGTTGAGACAGCAGAAGCAGCATGTCCAGAGTAGAGTGACCTGGTCTGAAACCAAATTGATGATCAGAGATCAAGCCATTGGAGAAGAGGAAAGATTTCATATCCGAAGCAATGATGGATTCCATGACTTTGCTGATAATTGGGAGCAGGCTGATTGGTCTGTAGTTGCAAGGATCTGTTTTTGCACCTTTTTTGTGTAAAGCGGTAATGTTTGCTGATTTCCAGGATGCTGGCAGATGACCTTGAGCAAAAGATAGGGTGAAAAGAACAGAGAGAGGGTGAGATAGAGCGGCAGAGCAGGATTTTAGGACCCGTGGGCTGATGCCATCTGGTCCAGTTGCAGAATCAGAGTCGAGGTTTGACAAAAACTCCTCCACCTTGTCAGGAGAGAAGGTCACAGAGTCCAGGAGCAGTTTGGTTCGACTGGGAAAGGTGGGAACAGAGAGAGATGGGTTTGGGACTAAGGATTTTGAGGCAAACACAGAGTTGAGGCATTCGGCTTTGTCACGTGCGATGTCAACTGTGTGGCCATTTGAGGTAAGGGAGGGGATGGAGGGGGAACAAACACCAGAAACGGATTTGACCAGACGCCACCAGGATTTGGAGGAAGGAGACAGGTTTGAGAGTTCATTCTTGAGTGAGGAGAGATAGTGCTTCCTGGCACTCCTGAGGGTAGACACACACTTGTTCCGAGCTTGGTGGAAGGAACTGAGATTTCCTTCAGTTGGATTAGCCTTCCAAGAGGCAAAGGCAAGTTGTTTCAGGGCAACTGCCTCACCACAAGATTCAGTGTACCATGGACGGGAGGAAGGGTAAGACAACTGAAGGCGAGATGGGATAAATCTGTGCATGAGAGAGATCAGTTTGCTTTGGAAGAATTCCCAGGAAGAATTGATGTCAGAGGCAGTGGAGATTGGAGACCAATCCAGACGATTGATGGCTGCTTGAAGACCGTCCCAGTCGGCCTGAGTGAAATGCCAGACTCGTCGACGCTGAGGAGGCTCTCTGAGAATGGCCAGAGAGATGTCCACTTTGACAAGCACATGATCAGAAGAACCGATTGGAGCAGAAGAAGAGCAGCAGACATTAGCAGGGAAGTTAGTCATAACCAAGTCTAGAAGAGAAGATACTCCATTGGCTGAGATCCGGGTCGGGAAATTGACAGATTGTGTCAATCCTAGTGAGTCACAGAAGTCCTTTGCTGAGGTGCCATGACTGGTGAGAGAGGAACCCACACCCAACCAGGTGGCATGATGACAATTGAAGTCACCACATATGAGGAAGAGAGAGTTGGGATGAGTGGATAGAAGTTGGTCCATGTTGTCAGACAGTGAAATGTAGATGGAGTCATCACTGTTTGGGGGACGGTACAGAACACATATGAACAAAAGGTGGGAGCGGAGAGGAAGCCGTAGCCAGAGGTACTCCTGGGGGTGAGGAGGAGAGAGGGCAGTGCAAGGAGAGTGAGGAAGAGAGTTTTTGATAAAGATAGCCACCCCACCACCAGGCCGAGGCTCAGGTCTATCATACCGGAGGAGGGAGTAACCAGGAAGAGATATTAAGGAATCAGAGACATCTTGAAGGAGGAAAGTCTCTGTTAAGCAGATCAAGTCTGGATTGTCAGAAGCAACCTGTATGGAGAGATCAGTCAGGTTTGAGCGAAGGCCCCGGATGTTTGAGGTCCATACCGTTAATGAAGAGAGAGGGGGAGCATCGGGTACAGGACAGGGGAGGGGAGGAGTAGGGTAAGATGAAGGATGAGAGGGGGAGGTAGGGAGAGCAGTTGTTAGTGTGTCAGCGATTGCAGAAGAGTTCCAAGAAAGGGAAGGATGAGGAGGATGAAAGGTTTGAAGGTGAAGGGATGAGGCACAGTGAGGGGTTGTTTGAGGGGGGGGCAGAGGAAAGAAGAAGGTTGGGGGGGGTGGAGGTATGAGATAGAAGGGAGACAAAGTGGGGAGGAGGCAGCTTTGAGGAGGAGGGGGGAGGAGGGAGAATTGGAGAGGAATGGTATGGGGGGAGATTTGAATGGGAGGGGTTGGGGGGGAGTTTTGAAGGGGAGGAGTGAGGGGGGAGTTTAGGAGGGGAAGGGCAAGGGGGGAGTTCAGGAGTGGAAGGGCAAGGGGGGAGTTCAGGAGTGGAAGGGCAAGGGGGGAGTTTAAGAGTGGCGGGGCAAGGGGGGAGTTTAGGAGTGTAGGTGCAAGGGGAGGGATTTGGATGGGAGGGGCAAGAGGGGAGTTTAGAAAGTGGATGATTAATGAAAGACGAACATTGAAAACAAATTGGGTTTGTTGTGATTTTCAAGTTAGCAATCCGGTTCAGAATGATGGAGGAGGGATGGAATGAATGTGAATTTAGACCATGTAGTGAGGGAGACGTATAAGATATTGAATTTCTTTTTTTTGAGGTGGAATGAGTTGGAGAGGAAATTGAGAAAAGCCTTTTAAATAGGAAGAAAAACAGCGTGTTGTAAAATACCACTGAGTAAAACACTGAAGGGGAAAGGTTATACATTTTTAAATAATATTTAAACAGAACCGTGAACAATCTTATGTGCACAAAAATAGCAACGGGGGGAGAGCCGAGAGGGACCACCACGAGTTGTCCTTCTCCTAGGCAGATTGCCGATCAAGGCTAACGATTACCACCCTCCCAGGTTTGAGATCAGAGTTGTCCTTCTCCTGGGCAGATTGCCGATCAAGGCTAATGAGTACCACCCATCCGAGTTTGAGATCAGAGTTGTCCTTCTCCTAGGCAGATTTCCAATCAAGGCTAATGATTACCACCCACCCGGGTTTGAGATCAGAGTTGTCCTTCTCCTAGGCAGATTGCCGATCAAGGCTAATGAGTACCACCCATCCGAGTTTGAGATCAGAGTTGTCCTTCTCCTAGGCAGATTGCCGATCAAGGCTAATGATTACCACCCACCCGGGTTTGAGATCATAGTTATCCTTCACCTCAGCAGACTGCCGATCAAGGGTAACAAGTTCCACATACCTGGAGCAAGCCTGGTTTTAAGGCGCCAGACACACGCCTTTCACACCTCCGCATTTAGTTATAAACGGGTCGGCACGATAAGCCATGCAGTTGGAGTTTGATCAGGGGAGGCTATCTGAGGCACAGACCATATGGGATATTTTATGGATGAGGAGTTGCTCAGTTCTCCAACACCATCCCGGTCATTCCTAACCCTTTTACCCCCAAACTACCATCATTCATGCCTCTCATGATGTCTGTCTCCATATATTTAAATTGGGGATCATGAGAAGTCCAGTTTGTAGAGGTTTCCTGCACATGACCATCAACTCCCCTTCACGTACATTAACGGTGTCAAACACCTCCACGTCAGTACACTCCCCTCATCATCTCCGACACACCTTAATCCTTCCAACCACACCTCTTCTGTGTGTCTCCCTCTTCAGCATCCTCAGTTACCATTTTTCCTTCCATGACTTCTGTGATTGAGAGTTTGCGGCTGTATCCATCTCGTCCACCCCTTGTGTCCTCCCCTACCCCTCATCCTTGCCCACGAATCCCTTGCTTGTCCGTCTCCCTCTATTTTATCCTTCAACCTTGTTGTTGGTGTTTCCCCACTCTTTCTGCTGTTCCTTTTGTTATGTTTCCTCCTGATCCATTGTGTTTTCCTGCTCACATCCTGTGAGAAAGCAATGGAACTTTGTTTCTGGACCTGTCAGATCTTCTCCAACAAGGCTTTGATGGCATTCAGTAAATTAAAGGATTTTCTGATATTCCAAGACATACTGTATAAACCAATTTAGAGGGATCAAACTTCAAGAGAAATATGTGGATTGTTCAAACTTCACCATGCCACCATCATCATTGGCAGAACATATTCATTGATGATTTTTTAGTCTCATGTTTGGAGTGTCCTCGTGTGTGAAAGGGGCTCAATACATGACACACACGGCCTGCTACAGTTGGGCCATTCAAAGATGGAGCTAGAATCCGTATGAAGTGTTGTTTTTCTCCTTTTTCTCCTTTGCTTTGACTTTTAACTCACCTCGTTTCAAAGGATATAACTCAATCACTTAAGCTCTTCCTCCACTCCTTTCTGTCCAGCGCTGTAACTTCCCATGACTTTTCCAACAGCTTACAGTCCTTCAAGTTCTGTCTACACATATATTTGAAGCTGAGCTTTGGCCTTACTACTTTCCGGCTGCGCTCATCTAGAACTCCATAAAGGATCCATTTGGGCAGATGCTTGTCATTCATACGGACAATGTGTCCAATCCACCACAATCTTCGCTGCTTCAGCATCGCCATGATATTAACTGATTCAGCCATAGTCAAAACCGCTGTGTCCGGAATGTTGTCTTGCCCGAAGGATATTCTGCAGGTATCGGAGATGGAAAAAGTTCAGCCTGCGCTCCTGCTTGGCATATAAAATCCACGTTTCATCAGCATAAAGAAGTACACGGAGAACACGCATTACTCCGATCCCAACAAATAAGGTCTTTTGTGCAGGTCAAAGATGAACCACCCATACAAGTTAGTAAGCAGCCATCAATCATCTGGACTGGTCTGCCATCTCTACTGCCTCTGACATCAATTCTTCCTGGGAATTCTTCCAAAGCAAACTGCTCTCTCTTATGCACAGATTTATCCCATCTCGTCTTCAGTTGTCTTACCCTTCCTCCCGTCCATGGTACAGTGAATCTTGTGGTGAGGCAGTTGCCCTGAAACAACTTGCATTTGCCTCTTGGAAGGCAAATCCAACTGAAGGCAATCTCAGTTCCTTCCACCAAGCTCGGAACAAGTGTGTGTCTACCCTCAGGAGTGCGCCAGGAAGCACTATCTCTCCACACCAAGAATGAACTCTCAAACCTGTCTCCTTCCTACAAATCCTGGTGGCGTCTGGTCAAATCCGTTTCTGGTGTTTGTTCCCCCTCCATCCCCTCCCTTACCTCAAATGGCTACACAGTTGACACCGCACGTGACAAAGCCGAATGCCTCAACTCTGTGTTTGCCTCAAAATCTTGTGTCCCAAACCCATCTCTCTCTGTTCCCACCTTACCCAGTCGAACCCAACTGCTCCTGGACTCTGTGTCCTTCTCTCCTGACAAGGTGAAGTTTTTGTCAAACCTCGACTCTGATTCTGCAAATGGACCAGACGGCATCAGCCCACGGGTCCTAAAATCCTGCTCTGCCGCTCTATCTCACCCTCTCTCTGTTCTTTTCACCCTCTCTTTTGCTCATGGTCATCTGCCAGCATATTGGAAATCAGCAAACATTACCGCTTTACACAAAAAAGGTGCAAAAACAGATCCTTGCAACTCCAGACCAATCAGCCTGCTCCCAATTATCAGCAAAGTCATGGAATCCATCATTGCTTCGGATATCAAATCCTTCCTCTTCTCCAATGGCTTGATCTCTTATCATCAATTTGGATTCAGACCAGGTCATTCTACTCTGAACATGTTGCTTCTGCTGTCTCAACAATGAATAACAATAATAATAATAATAATAATTCATTTATTTTGTATAGCGCTTTTCCAGAAGCCCAAAGGCACTTTGACAGAGTGGAAAACATAATGCATAACAATACATGAAAACAACAATTGCAAAAAGACAAGAATCAATAGGGAAATATTTAAAGCAAAAGGAGGGAGAAGGAGAAGAGATAGTCAGGGGTTAGATGCTGTGGGTTGAATGTTGAATGCAGTGTTGAACAGGTGGGTCTTTAGTGATGTTTTGAATGTGGTGAGTGAGGAGGAGTCTCTGATGGTGTGAGGTAGTGAGTTCCAGAGGGTGGGAGCAGCGATGGAGAAGGCCCTGTCCCCACAGGATCTGAATTTGGTCCGGATGGAGGGGGTCAGGAGGTTGGTACTAGCAGAGCGGAGGTTGCGGGTGGGAGTGTGTCTGGAGAGGAGGTCAGCCAGGTAGGATGGGGCCAGGTTATGGAGGGCTTTGTATGTCAAGAGGAGGATTTTGTACTGGATTCTCTGGGGGATGGGGAGCCAGTGAAGCTTGTAAAGGACGGGGGTGATGTGGTCACGGGTCCGGGAATGGGTGAGTAGACGGGCAGCGGAGTTCTGAATGTATTGGAGTTTATTGGTGATTTTTGAGGGTGAACCATAGAGGAGGCTATTGCAGTAGTCCAGACGGGAGGTGATGAAGGCGTGGATGAGGGTTTCTGCAGCCGTGGAGGAGAGGGATGAGCGGAGACAGGCGATGTTTTTCAGGTGAAAGAAGGCTGACTTTGTGATCTGTTTAGTGTATTTGTCGAAGGAAAGGGTTTGGTCAAAGATGACGCCAAGATTCCGGATGTGAGGGGAGGTGGATACTGGGATACCGTCGATGTTGAGGGCAAAGTTATGGGTGGATTTTGTGAGCGTTTTTGGGCCAATGATGATTATTTCAGATTTATCACAGTTAAGCTTGAGGAAGTTGATTTGAAGCCAGGATTTTATTTCAGTGATGCAGTTTGTCAGGATAGAGTGGGTGTCGGTGGAGACGGACTTGGTGGAGATGAAAAGCTGGATGTCATCGGCGAAGCAGTGGAATTGGAGACCATGACGGCGGATTAAGTGACTGAGGGGGGACAGGTAAAGGATGAAGAGGAGGGGGCCAAGAACTGAACCTTGGGGGACACCTTGGGGGAGGGGAGCAGTGGGGGATTTGCAGTTATTGATGGAGATGAACTGGCGTCTGTCAGAGAGGTATGATTTAATCCAAGAGAGGGCAGTGCCGGTAACGTTAAAGGTGGATTCAAGTCGGGTGAGGAGGATGGTGTGATCGATGGTGTCAAAGGCAGTGCTGAGGTCGAGGAGGACGAGAATGTTGAGGTTGCCAGCGTCAGAGGAGAGGAGAAGGTCGTTGGTGATTTTGAGGAGAGCAGTTTCAGTACTGTGGTTGGAGTGGAATCCGGATTGGAATGTTTCATACAGGTTATTGGCAGAGAGATGATGTTTGAGTTGAGTGGCTACAGCGCGTTCCAAAATTTTTGACAGAAAGGGTAGGTTGGAGATGGGTCTGAAGTTGTTTAGGGTGTCAGGGTTTAGACCAGGTTTTTTTTTAGAATGGGGGTAACAGCAGCAATTTTGAGGGAAGGTGGGACGATGCCTGTAGACAGGGAGGAGTTTAGTGTTGCAATGATAAGTGGAGAGAGAGCAGGGAGGGAGGCCTTGACAAAGCTGGAGGGGATGGGGTCAAGAGTGCAGGTGGCAGTTTTCATTCCTATGAGGAGTTCAGAGAGGTCAGTAGGGGAGATTGGGGAGAACCGAGACAGGGGATGGCAGGACAAGGGGGGGCAGGTGGTTGGAGGGGGAGCGGGTGCGGCGGTCGTCAATCTGTTGTAGATGTTGTCAATTTTGCGTTGGAAGAAAGAGAGGAAGGAGATGCAGTTGTCTACTGTGAATGACTGGGTGGTGGTGTTCAGGGGGCGGAGGAGTTTGTTTATTGTAGAGAAGAGTGCTTTTGGGTTTCCGGAGCCAGAGTGGATAATTTGAGAGTAGTAGGCTGAGCGGGCGCGGGAGAGGGCATCTTTGTAGTGTTGTAGGTGGTCCTTGTAGGCTTGGGAGTGAACTGTGAGACCCGTTTTATTGCGGAGTCTTTCAAGTTGGCGAGCACGAGTTTTCATCAGGCGGAGTTCAGGGGTAAACCAGGGAGCAGAATGGGTGAAAGAAACTGTTTTGGTTTTTACAGGCGCAAGCTGGTCAAGGCAGGAGGAGAGAGTGTGGTTGTAGTAGTCAGTGAGGTCGGAAAGGGTGTGGAGGTCAATGAAGGGAGAAGTGGACATTTTTTCAGAGAGGGTGGATGAGAATGAGGTAGGTGAAAGAGCGTTTAGCTTACGGAAGGTGATAGTGCGATAACGTCTTGGTGTTGGGGCGGGGATGTTGATGGTCAGAGTGATGGCTAAGTGGTCAGAGAGGGTGAGGTCAGAGCCAGAGAGATGGTGCAAATTTAATCCAGTGGAGCAGACAAGGTCCAAAATGTGACCACAGATATGGGTAGGAAAGTCGACATGTTGAGTGAGGTTAAAGCAGGTGAGTAAATCAGTGAAGTCAGTGGTTATTGTGGCGATTGGCGATTGGAGAGCGCCCTTTTGTGCGTCTGAAACCTCCGCAACCACATTGCTATTTTTCTCCTCCTCCCTTTCCTCCACATACATTTCCCCGAGGTCCTGGGTCGCCTTGATTGTCCATGGCGCGATCTCAAAATTCGGGTTTTGCTTTATAAAACAAAATAAATTTCGGCAGCTTGTAATTTTGAGCGCGTTAAGCGCGCTTCGGGTCCGATCTCGGGTCCGATCTCCCTCCTCGACACCAATTGTTACTCTAATAGTACAATTGGTGTTCCAAAATTTGGGCCTAACAAATTTAGTCCCAGGTCCGAATCCAACTCCTGACAACCAATTGTTACCGACGCGGTTTTAGATGTTATATTGACCGAGCGGTGGTGTATTTAACCGCGTCCGAACAGTTACTCCCCGATTAGAACCCGATTCCACCCGACGTTGACCAGATCGCCCCACAGATATTCAATCGGGAAACCTCTAAAGCGACCGAAAGAGAATGAAAAAGAAGAAGAAGAAGAATACGGAGGAAGAACAGATTTATTATACACACACAAGCAATGGATGGAAGAAACAGTAACACAGCGAATCGTTAACTTACACTATTCATTTTTACTTAACCCCAAGACAACGAGCAGGACAGGACGTTCACACTTACACAGGGGATATTGCAGGCAGGTAGGGCTTGAGGTGGATTGCTTGAGAGGGAGGCAAAGTCGGAGGCAGCAGCTCTCAATTCCTCGCGGTTTTGGCGGGAAAACCCTCCGTCGCGTATCCGCTGCGGTAGACGTCACGCGCTGGTTCGGCACACCTGCTCCTCTTCTTGTGGTGGAGCCGTCTCCCTCCTTTCAGCGCGTCTCTCCAAAGCTGGTTTCCTTGCCGAGTACCTCTCCTCTTTGGCTTGGAGCGTTTCGCATCTCACCGCTCCTCTTGGTGCCGCCTCTTTGCTCATCTCCCAGGTCATCTCCCAAGTCATCTGGTAAAGCAGTCCCTTACAGTCGCTTTTATCACCTCGGGCGGAATTAAGCCGCCGGCTCCGAGGGCACGCCTAACGGGTCGCTCACCGCGGTGCTGATTGGCTGTTAGGGCTGGCTCACTCCTCCCCTCTTATGACGAGGTGGAGACACGCCTTTCTTCTCCGAGATTAGCACATGGGCAATGGCGGCCTGCGGGATTGAAAACAACTCCCCTTTTGAAAGGAACCTTGGAGAGCGGAGATGTTTGGGGAAATTGGAAGGGCCTACGCTTATTTTGTTTGATACAATGCAAAGTCAATCTAGTGGGAAACACATATTTAGCCTACATGGACTAAGGAAATACACTATTTAAAAGATATATCATGACCTGCGTGTAAGTTTCATGGAATTAACTAGGAGGACGGCTGCGACCATTATTTACATTAACAGGGTGTTACCATACTTTTGTAACGTTCACATTGTAACGTTTCCACATTCGTTACAATATATATATATATATATATATATATATATATATATATATATATATATATATATATATATATATATATATATATGTATATATATACGCGAGTTGTCTGTGTGTCCGCGTTTTATTCAGAGATGGCTGAACGGATTTTCATAAACCTTTCAGAGGTTCATCAGTGAGTGCCTGGGAGTGTTCTTGGCAAAAAAAAAACATTGAAAAAAAAAGTTCGTTTTTTTGGAGTTAAAATAAATTAAAAAATGAAAAAAATCCCTTGATCGTGCCGAAGCCTTTTTAAATTCATGACAGTTATACACAAGTACACATTCGCAAAAATAAATGCAAAACAATTACCAGACATTTGAATTCAAATAAATCAAACAATTCCGGAAGTGTACGAATTTGGGAGCATGGCTTCTTCTTCCTCCTCCTCATCGGCATCACACTTAACTCAGAAACGTGAGCCACTCCTTCCTTTCCTGCCTCCTCCCTCTCCTTCCCCCGTCCCCCCTCCTCCCCGCCCCTTTAAGATATAAATTCTCTGTAAAAGAGCTTCCACTTCTGACTGCACCCTTTCCCCCACTCCCCCTCCTTCCCCCCTTCCCTCCCCTCACCCTCCCCCTCAACCTCCCCCTCCTACTCCCCCCTCCACTCCCCCTCCCCTTTAAGATATAAATTCTCTGTAAAAGAGCTTCCACGTCCGACTGCTCCCCTCCTCCCCTTCCTCCCCTCCCCTTCCCCCATCCCCTCCCCTGCCCACGCCGGGTACTTCTGCCAGTTTGTCATAAAATGGCATGTTGAGGGATGCCAGCCTCTAGATGAAGAGTATGGAAAATAATTCAAAGCAAAAGCTCAAGAGGTAGTGTTAGGGTATGCAATGCCAGGAGAGAGACAGAGAGAGAGAGACAGAGACAGAGACAGAGACAGAGAGAGAGACAGAGACAGACAGAGAGAGAGTGAAAATGGCATCGAATGCCATTCTACTCCAGCATTGCCATGGTTATGAGAGTCATCATTGCTCACCTATAATGGAAAAAGTAAAGCTCAAAAGACTAATATCACATGATTAATACCAAGTCATCTATTAAACGGGCTGGCAAGGTGGCCGAGAGCAGTGGTTCCAAACCTTTTTTCTGTCGTGTCCCCCTTCAACCAGTTCAGCCGTCTGGATTTCCCCCCACCCCTCCCCCCTCCCCCCTACCCTCCTACCTTTCAAGACTCGCTGATACCCTCTCCCCCCATCACCTGCAGCTGCTCTCTTTCATGCTGTGGTGTATCTCTGCATTCTTGTTCAGCTGCTTCCCTTTTACCCCACTCTGTTTGCTAACCCTTCTTTAGCCGAAATACCTGTGTGTAACAAAAAATGTTTTTGCATATTTTTCTTCTCAAACGATGAAACTGCTCCATTATCGGCCCAAATAATCTACGAGAGGACCACTTTTAATCTTGTTTATTAACGTCGCAACGTTCGAGAACATGACAGACATCCAACAAGGACATCCTTTTATTGGTAAAGAACACTGACGTATAGATTGATTTGTCGATGAAAAAGTTTTCAACAATAACAGTGCTTCAGGTACTTCCATATTTGTGTGCAGCATGGTTGTACCTCAGTGAGTCATGGTTTCATAAATTGACCAAATAACGATACCACACCTGAGGTGGCTTTGAATTAGATCATGAGCCATGCCTTATATACAGAGCGTCAATGCTGCCAAAGAAATTTATATGGCTCGAGTTACAATCCTGGACAGGTAGTCACTCTGACATAGGTAGTCAGGACAGGAATTTGTAATTTGTTCATGGTGCGGGCGATAGCTTACCTGTTCTTCATGGAAGGACAACGTCGGAGCTTTAAGGCTTTAAGGTCCACCAACTGATGCCAGAGTCAGGACGCTCAGTGTAATGTCTATCTAAAGAATGACACACACATTGATGAATCACCTGCCTGCGAGACACTGGCAGGACAGTTTATACCTAGTTCGGGATTTGAACCCTGGCTAGACACCTGAGAGGCGAGTATTCGTACCTCTAGGCCATCCTGACAGCCCTGGCTTTGAATGCATTCTCTTCACAAACAACTGTATGATCCATGGGCCGAGCAGATCCATGGGCCGCTGTAAGGGAATTCGTTCCCATTAGAGTGTGGAATATTTAGGGAGTTTGACATGAATGTCTTTCGACAGTATAATCACAGGGACCCGTGGAAATTATGCGAAATGTTAAATGCAACTTCAAGTTCTCA
Organism: Myxine glutinosa; assembly: GCF_964187855.1. NCBI lineage: Eukaryota > Metazoa > Chordata > Myxini > Myxiniformes > Myxinidae > Myxine > Myxine glutinosa. The sequence goes on from NC_136271.1 coordinate 11,613,490, forward strand.
ATCCCTTTCTTGTTAAAGTCCCAAACCTCGCCTCCCCCCCTCCATCCCCATCCTAGCCCCAAGTGTGCAAACCCAAGTCTTCATGCCCTACTCCCAAACCCCAAGTCCTCAACCTCCCCCTCCCAAGTCGAAGGCTTCAATCTCCCTCCTGCCATCCACACTCCAAACTCTCTCCCCACCACAAAACTTCAAACCCCCTTTCCCAACTTAGTCCCTTCTCTGCCGTCCCCCACTCCAACACTCTTTCCTACACTCCTTTCTTCTTCATGTCCTCAACTCCCTCTCCCTCCCCTTCCCAGGTCCGTTGATACCCCTTTCTTTGTCGAGTCCTCAACCTTCCCCCACCCCAGGCTGTGGCTCCTCCTTTCGTCTTCTTCAAATCTGCAGCCCTCCACTCTCCCAACTACGATTCAAAGTCTGCATCGCTTCCTCCTCTCCCAACTCCAAGTATGCCACTCTCCTCCCCCTCCAAAACTGCAAGTCCACATCCCTTCCTCCTCTCAACTCCACATCAAAGTCTGCATCCATTACCCCTCTCCAAAGTCCAAGTCTGCATGCCCCCCCACACTTACCTCCAAACTCCAAGTCCACATCACTCCACCCCTCCCAACTCCAAGTCCGCATCCCTGCTCTGCTCTCAACACCAAGTCCGCATCTCCCCCTCACCCCCTCCAAACTCCAAATGCACATCACTCCACCCCTCCCAACTCCAGGTCCGCATCCCTGCTCTGCTCTCAACACCAAGTCCGCATCTCCCCATCACCCCTTCCAAACTCCAAATGCAGATCACTCCACCCCTCCCAACTCCAAGTCCGCATCCCTGCTCTGCTCTCAACACCAAGTCCGCATCTCCCCTTCACCCCCTCCAAACTCCAAATGCACATCACTCCACCCCTCCCAACTCCAAGTCCGCATCCCTGCTCTGCTCTCAACATCAAGTCCGCATCCCTGCTCTGCTCTCAACACCAAGTCCGCATCTCCCCCTCACCCCCTCCAAACTCCAAGTGCACATTCCTCAACACCCCTCCCAACTCCAAGAACACAAGAAGGTATCATACAGGAATATACACAACATACCAGAATGTGATCTTTGTTCAAAGAGAAACATTCAATAGTTTTTAGATGTGTTAATCCACTTGTCGGAGGTGGCACACATGGAAGGATGCACTTTTAAATCGAAGACCGCTGATTCCTCATGTGATGTTGAAAACACTGCTCCATGTCATGTGCCGTAAACATAAATAATTGCACTTCACCAGTCATGACTCTTGACAACCTCACGTTCAGTTTAGCGCATACACGTGGCAAGATTTTCCACCATTAAACCTGAGGGAGCATGTACCACCTGCCAGAGACAGCTCATTTACCGACAATGTCTGGCCACCAGCTGTTCAAGAAAAACTGTCTTTATTCATGTTCATGCGTGGGATCAAATTAAACTCGCTCTGAATTTAATCCGCCATGCTGAGTCTCTGTAACTCTTTATGTTCCATCTCTACTTTTTCCAGGTGCCATGCTGCTCTCAGCTATGCTCGATGATTGATATGGTAAAGAATGTGACCATTTTAATTCCATTTGCATTGAAACAATCAAGACGTATGTTACATTTATTTTATGCAATTTTATTTATCTGTTAACTTCGTTTGTTGGTCTTCGTGATTTGCCACAACCTGTTGTGAAGCTTCCAACAGTAGAACCTTCAATGATTAGCTCAGGCACGGAACTGTAGACATAGCCTGATAACCCTTGATGGTCCAGCGTTGGGTTGCCAAGCGGAGGTTGAAGATGCATCATTTTTGATTGCACCTCAGGAGTCGAGTTAAGTATTTGTCACACTGTCTGTACCCCTGCATGGTATTTGTGTTTCCATACTGGGATTCAGCTACACGTTTTATTCAATGGCCACTTATTAGCCTCTGAGCCGTCGAGTCGCTGCATTCATTCCAAAGGAGTTTGGTCCAAAGACGATGTTTAGGTTGATCTCCCAGCCCTGGAAAGGTTGCATTTATTTAAGTTCATTGACTTGACGTTGACTAACGTTGGTAAAGAGGCGTCACTTTTACCGACATTGGACCAACGTTGGACTCACGTTTGTAAAAAGACGTCACTTATACCAATGTTGGACTAACGTTAGACTAACGTTGGTAAAGAGGCGTCACTTTTACCGACATTGGACCAACGTTGGACTAACGTTGGTAAAGAGGCGTCACTTTTACCGACGTTGGACCAACGTTAGACTAACGTTGGTAAAGAGGCGTCACTTTTACCGACGTTGGACCAACGTTAGACTAACGTTGGTAAAGAGGCGTCACTTTTACCGACGTTGGACCAACGTTAGACTAACGTTGGTAAAGAGGCGTCACTTTTACCGACATTGGACCAACGTTGGACTAACGTTTGTAAAAAGACGTCACTTATACCAATGTTGGACCAACGTTGGACTAACGTTGGTAAAGAGGCGTCACTTTTACCGACATTGGACCAACGTTGGACTAACGTTGGTAAAGAGGCGTCACTTTTACCGACATTGGACCAACGTTGGACTAACGTTGGTAAAGAGGCGTCACTTTTACCGACATTGGACCAACGTTGGACTAACGTTGGTAAAGAGACGTCATTTTTACCGACATTGGACCAACGTTGGACTAACTTTGGTAAAGAGGCGTCACTTTTACCGACGTTGGACCAACGTTGGACTAACGTTGGTAAAGAGGCGTCACTTTTACCGACATTGGACCAACGTTGGACTAACGTTGGTAAAGAGGCGTCACTTTTACCGACATTGGACCAACGTTGGACTAACGTTGGTAAAGAGGCGTCACTTTTACCGACGTTGGACCAACGTTAGACTAACGTTGGTAAAGAGACGTCATTTTTACCGACATTGGACCAACGTTGGACTAACGTTGGTAAAGAGGCGTCACTTTTACCGACATTGGACTAACGTTAGACTAACGTTGGTAAAGAGGCGTCACTTTTACCGACATTGGACCAACGTTGGACTAACGTTGGTAAAGAGGCGTCACTTTTACCGACATTGGACCAACGTTGGACTAACGTTGGTAAAGAGGCGTCACTTTTACCGACATTGGACCAAAGTTGGACTAACGTTGGTAAAGAGACGTCATTTTTACCGACGTTCGACCAATGTTGGAATAACGTTGGTAAAGAGGCGTCACTTTTACCGACATTGGACCAACGTTGGACTAACGTTGGTAAAGAGACGTCACTTATACCGACGTTCGACCAATGTTGGACTAACGTTGGTAAAGAGGCGTCACTTTTACCGACTTTGGACCAACGTTGGACTAACGTTGGTAAAGAGACGTCACTTATACCGACGTTCGACCAATGTTGGACTAACGTTGGTAAAGAGGCGTCACTTTTACCGACTTTGGACCAACGTTGGACTAACGTTTGTAAAAAGACGTCACTTATACCAATGTTGGACCAACGTTGGACTAACGTTGGTAAAGAGGCGTCACTTTTACCGACATTGGACCAACGTTGGACTAACGTTGGTAAAGAGGCGTCACTTTTACCGACATTGGACCAACGTTGGACTAACGTTGGTAAAGAGGCGTCACTTTTACCGACATTGGACCAAAGTTGGACTAACGTTGGTAAAGAGACGTCATTTTTACCGACGTTCGACCAATGTTGGAATAACGTTGGTAAAGAGGCGTCACTTTTACCGACATTGGACCAACGTTGGACTAACGTTGGTAAAGAGACGTCACTTATACCGACGTTCGACCAATGTTGGACTAACGTTGGTAAAGAGGCGTCACTTTTACCGACTTTGGACCAACGTTGGACTAACGTTGGTAAAGAGGCGTCACTTTTACCGACATTGGACCAACGTTGGACTAACGTTTGTAAAAAGACGTCACTTATACCAATGTTGGACTAACGTTGGTAAAAAGACGTCACTTTTACCGACATTGGACTAACGTTGGTAAAGAGGCGTCACTTTTACCGACATTGGACCAACGTTGGACTAACGTTGGTAAAGAGGCGTCACTTTTACTGACATTGGACCAACGTTGGACTAACGTTGGTAAAGAGACGTCACTTATACCGACGTTCGACCAATGTTGGACTTACGTTGGTAAAGAGGCGTCACTTTTACCGACATTGGACCAACGTGGACTAACGTTGGTAAAGAGGCGTCACTTTTACCGACATTGGACCAACGTTGGACTAACGTTTGTAAAAAGACGGCACTTATACCAATGTTGGCCCAACGTTGGACTAACGTTGGTAAAGAGGCGTCACTTTTACCGACATTGGACTAACGTTGGTAAAGAGGCGTCACTTTTACCGACATTGGACCAACGTTGGACTAACGTTGGTAAAGAGGCGTCACTTTTACCGACATTGGACCAACGTGGACTAACGTTGGTAAAGAGGCGTCACTTTTACCGACGTTGGACCAACGTTGGACTAACGTTGGTAAAGAGACGTCACTTATACCGACGTTCGACCAATGTTGGACTAACGTTGGTAAAGAGGCGTCACTTTTACCGACTTTGGACCAACGTTGGACTAACGTTGGTAAAGAGGCGTCACTTTTACCGACATTGGACCAACGTGGACTAACGTTGGTAAAGAGGCGTCACTTTTACCGACATTGGACCAACGTTGGACTAACGTTGGTAAAGAGGCGTCACTTTTACTGACATTGGACCAACGTTGGACTAACGTTGGTAAAGAGACGTCACTTATACCGACGTTTGACCAATGTTGGACTTACGTTGGTAAAGAGGCGTCACTTTTACCGACATTGGACCAACGTGGACTAACGTTGGTAAAGAGGCGTCACTTTTACCGACATTGGACCAACGTTGGACTAACGTTTGTAAAAAGACGTCACTTATACCAATGTTGGACTAACGTTGGTAAAAAGACGTCACTTTTACCGACATTGGACTAACGTTGGTAAAGAGGCGTCACTTTTACCGACATTGGACCAACGTTGGACTAACGTTGGTAAAGAGGCGTCACTTTTACCGACATTGGACCAACGTTGGAATAACGTTGGTAAAGAGGCGTCACTTTTACCGACTTTGGACCAACGTTGGACTAACGTTGGTAAAGAGGCGTCACTTTTACCGACATTGGACCAACGTTGGACTAACGTTTGTAAAAAGACGTCACTTATACCGACATTGGACTAACGTTGGTAAAGAGGCGTCACTTTTACCGACGTTCGACCAATGTTGGACTAACGTTGGTAAAGAGGCGTCACTTTTACCGACATTGGACCAACGTTGGACTAACGTTTGTAAAAAGACGTCACTTATACCAATGTTGGACTAACGTTGGTAAAAAGACGTCACTTTTACCGACATTGGACTAACGTTGGTAAAGAGGCGTCACTTATACCAATGTTGGACTAACGTTGGTAAAGAGGCGTCACTTTTACCGACATTGGACCAACGTTGGACTAACGTTTGTAAAAAGACGTCACTTATACCAATGTTGGACTAACGTTGGTAAAGAGGCGTCACTTTTACCGACATTGGACCAACGTTGGACTAACGTTTGTAAAAAGACGTCACTTATACCAATGTTGGACTAACGTTGGTAAAAAGACGTCACTTTTACCGACATTGGACTAACGTTGGTAAAGAGGCGTCACTTTTACCGACATTGGACTAACGTTGGTAAAGAGGCGTCACTTTTACCGACATTGGACCAACGTTGGACTAACGTTGGTAAAGAGACGTCATTTTTACCGACTTTGGACCAATGTTGGACTAACGTTGGTAAATAGACGTCATTTTTACCGACGTTGGTAAAGAGGCGTCACTTTTACCGACTTTGGACCAATGTTGGACTAACGTTGGTAAAGAGACGTCACTTTTACCGACTTTGGACCAACGTTGGACTAACGTTGGTAAAGAGACGTCATTTTTACCGACTTTGGACCAACGTTGGACTAACGTTGGTAAAGAGACGTCACTTTTACCGACTTTGGACCAATGTTGGACTAACGTTGGTAAAGAGACGTCACTTTTACCGACTTTGGACCAACGTTGGACTAACGTTGGTAAAGAGACGTCATTTTTACCGACTTTGGACCAACGTTGGAATAACGTTGGTAAAGAGACGTCATTTTTACCGACTTTGGACCAACGTTGGACTAACGTTGGTAAAGAGACGTCATTTTTACCGACGTTGGACCAATGTTGGACTAATGTTGGTAAAGAGACGTCACTTTTACCGACATTCGACCAAAGTTGGACTAACGTTGGTAAAGAGACGTCATTTTTACCGACGTTGGACCAATGTTGGACTAACGTTGGTAAAGAGACGTCACTTTTACCGACGTTGGACCAATGTTGGACTAACGTTGGTAAAGAGACGTCACTTTTACCGACGTTGGACCAATGTTGGACTAACGTTGGTAAAAAGACGTCACTTCAACAATGTTGGACCAATGTTGGACCAATGTTAGTACAGAGATGTCACTTTTACCGACGTTGGACCAACGTTGTAATACCGTCGGTAGAGAGACGTCACTTTTACCGACGTTGGACCAATGTTGGACTAACATTGGTAAAAAGACGTCACTTTAACATTGTTGGACCAATGTTAGTGCAGAGACGTCACTTTTACCGACGTTGGACCAACGTTGTAATACCGTCGGTAGAGAGACGTCAGTTTTACCGACGTTGGACCAATGTTGGACTGACGTTGGTATAGAGACATCACTTATACCAACGTTGGAATAACGTTAGAAATCCATTTGTGACCATTCCGACATTTCCAATGTTGGGCCACGTCAGTGTGCTACCTGGGATTTAATTATTCTGCAAACATTGGTTTCCACTTTTGTTTGACATCCGATATGTAATCTTGGCCATAAAAGATGCCTGGTCACTTTTGTCGCTTCAAACCGTCCTGCAATTTAATCGTGCCTGCAATTATTCGTCTGCAATACTTTGATTTCATTTTAAAGTCGTCATTCTTCTTGCAAGCACAGGCCAGGAAAGTATTGTAACCGCAATGTACCCAGGCATGTGATGGACAGGAAAGCCATTGCCATAATAAAATTGAAAAGCAAGGATGTCATTATCACCGCAGTGCTTTTGAACACTGTACCGTGATGCGAGCACCTGTTTCTCTGTGCCAGTGGTGGAGATGGAAGATGCGCGCAAAGTGTGGATCGATGGATTGATCGGAGGACATTGCGCGCTACTTCGCACGATTGTGGAGACCTCGAAAAAGAGTGCTGTCTGCAGAGTAAACAACTTACTATGCACGCAGGATGTGACGCGACGAAAGTTTTGTTTTAGAGACATGAAGACATTTTTGGTTGAAGTGTAGATATTACGTCCTTGTGCTAATGATCCCGAGTGCCTGGTTCACCAGATGAGCGCCATACATCAAAACGACTTCACAAGTTAATGTCAAGCGGTGCTGAGTGGATGGCTCAAAATACTACGCAGTCGGTGGAAGGAGTCGGCCATTAATGCGGCAAGCTGATGGACTGCTCTGACCAGAGTGGCAAACAATCAGTGGCAATTACCACTTGTCAATGGAAATGACAAAAATTTAGACTCACCAGTTGCTGCGGGCAATTTGCATGACATGAAGAATGCTCATTGCACACTTGGACATCTCATCCGCGAGGGAGTCATGGGCATTAGTCATTTCACTTGCTTTGTGCAGCAACACTACTTTTCACCAGAATTGTTCCTGTCTATTTGCTATATAGTTCTAAGTGCTTCTGCAATTGTTTGAAGATGCTTTACCATCACGTTTCTTTTTTCTGTTGTCTTTATGCATATCAATTTGTGCCAAATACAGACATTTCTGGCAAGACAATTTGTTTCATTTTCCCCTTGAAGTCTCCCAAATATGTGTTGCTCATGGAAAAGTTCTGGTGATGATATTTAGCAAAGAAAGATTTCTGCCAACTTTTAGATTCCTCATGTTTCTCTTTAATATTGATGTTTTTTTTATGGTTCAAAGTAATTGTGGAAAGTCAGCTTGTATTATGTGTGACTAGTTAAGCCGGGCATTATCATGACTCATGCACATGAAGCGAAAAGTGGGGTTAAGCTATTGATTCACTTCATCAGTCTGTCTAAAAAAAACAGTTTATGATCGAGGAACAACTTAGTTTCAATTGAATATTATAATTTGAACACGAATGGGAATATAAATCTGAAAACGAACCTGCAGAACTAAGTCCACTACTATTTGTAGCTGTGATGGAGGTGCTGGCTCAGAACGTAAAGGAGGGTTTACCGTGGGAGTTGTTGTATGCAGATGATCTGGTGTTGATTGCAGAAAGTATGGATGGACTGAAGCAGAAGATGAACAAATGGAAGGAATGTATGGAGGCAAAAGGTCTGAAGGTGAATATTGGAAAGACGAAGGTGATGTCAAGTGGTAAAGCATGTGGTCTGGTGGAAAGAACTGGGAAGTGGCCATGTGCTGTGTGCAGGAAGGGTGTCGGAGTGAACTCCATTCAATGTACAATGTGCGCTGAGTGGGTTCATAAAAAATGTAGTGGTCTGAGAGGGTCATTAACCAGTGTGGCAGCTACATTCAAATGTAAGGTGTGCACAGAGGGAGCTGCAGATGGATGAAATGTTGAGTTGGATCTTGGAGATGGCGTGAAGCTGGAAGGTGTGAAAACATTTTGCTACCTCGGAGACATGCTGAATGGAGAAGGTGGATCAGACTCGGCAACGGTTGCTAGAGTGAGATGTGCATGGAAGAAGTTTCGGGAACTGAGTGGCGTGCTGATGAGAGGGGAGTGTCGTTGAAGCTGAAGGGAAAGGTGTATGCTGCATGTGTGAGAAGTGTTATTATTTATGGGAGCGAGACATGGGTCATGAACGTAGAGCAGCAACGAAGGTTGGAAAGGGTGGAAATGCGAATGGTTCGATGGATGTGCGGAGTATCATTGAGAGAGAGGAAGACAAATGATGAATTGCGAAAGATGATGGGAATAGAGCCTGTGATTGATGCTGTGAAGAGGAACAGGTTGAGATGGTTTGGTCATGTATTGAGGAAGGATGAAAGTGACTGGTTGAGAAGAGTGATGGAAATGAATGTGGAAGGGAGTAGAGGACGGGGAAGACCGAGAAAGACTTGGCTAAAGATGGTGGAAGAAGAAATGCGGGCAAGGGGGTTAACAAGGAGAGATGCAGAAAATAGGGCGAAATGGAGAAGATTGTCATGGGGCGGGGGTTAGCCTTAGCAAGGCTGAACCCCGCTCTGGCAGGGAAAATGGCCTTAAAATGCATGTTGTTGTTGTTGTTGTTGTATGCACATGAAGCGAAAAGTGGGGTTAAGCTATTGAATCACTTCATCTGTCTGTCTAAAAAAAACAGTTTATGATCGAGGAACAACTTAGTTTCAATTAAATGTTATAATTTGAACACGAATCGGAATATAAATCTGAAAACGAACCTGCAGTTTATTCGTATTTTGGCTCTGAATTTGACCCGATCGCATGCGCAGACAGGAGTGAGATTATATTTTTAGTCTTTCTTCCTGTCTGGCAGTCAATCAAAATTTAAAATCATTTCAAACAGGAAACCTACTGCTTTTAAGGACGTCATAAAGGACACAAACAGCAGGCACGGACAACTAATGCAACATGTTAAATAAGGTGTTGTAAAAGACGCTGCATCAACGGCGGTATACTTACAGAAAAAAAATTCTGCAACTTTAAAAATCTTTATTTTATTTCAATTGAATTATTTGCTTGAACACTACAACACAAATCGCCTTTTTGGCACTTTCAAACCCCTTCAGTGAAGCAGTATTTGGACAAAATTGGTACGGCATTTTACGTCATCATGACTGATGAAATTTGACCCTCGCAGACCCATATCCTTGTTTCTCAAGACTGTGCAGGATGGGATAAGGTTTTCTATGAACCCTCTAATTCAAACTGGGAAGCTTTATTTGCAATCTTCAAATAAAGTAAAACAAATGACCGGAATGAGTTATAGTAAGACAAATGACCAGTTTTTTAAAATGAGAATTATTATCTCTGATATCTCTTTATTAATTCACTTTACATCCTTTTAGGAAAACGTTTCACCATGAAGCAGGAAATTAAAATTCGTGGATTTCCCAGTAATGTCTCTGAAAGTGATCCGTGTCATGTACAAACACACACACACACACACACACACACACACACACACACACACACACACACGACATTATATGTTTGTGACATTACACACACACATAATATTCTGATCACAAACATGTCACGCATGGACCACATATTCATGTTGTTGGCTCAATACACGTGGCTGGCCTGGTTTATATTGCTCCCTGGTGTTTAGAGGTTTATTTTGTGGGCAAATGGCACCAAAGTGAAGAGTAAACTGACATTGCATTCGGTCATTCAACAGCATGAATAGTGCATTGCTTCTCTCAGCTTAATGTAAGTACGACATTGCAGCCAAATGAGGGAAGAATACAAAATCAGTCTCCTTTGATATCGTGACAACCATAAATTGCATGTAAACGTCATGTTTCTCTGCTGTCAAATCAGTCATTTTTATTTAAAAACAGTGTAAAAATAACTGTTTATGCGAAAAAGATTCCGCGTCATGAAGATATTGTTGTGGTTTTGGAATAAAGGTTAATTCCCCCTCGTAGGTAGATGCACCACAACATGAAGCCTCGCGATAGTTTAGTTATTTCTTAGTGAATGTAAGCGTAGTCCTGTCCTGTGTTAGTTTTGCGTTGAGCAGGCCCGTCAGTAGGGTGGTCTTTTGGCACTAGCATGCCACGTGGCAGGCCTGAACAAGTCTCGCGGGGCTGAAGGGAGGCGCTGCAGGAGGGAGTGGCCGGTAAGAACGAGCCGACAATCAGGGCTCGAGGGGAGTGGCTAACCACGACGACCAGAGGCGGGGTTTGAAACATTCGAGTGAGACTCTGGGGCGGGGACATAAAAACCCTGCTCCGAACCCCCCCACCTCAGATGAGATGAGAAGAGGTGAGAAGAGTTCTGAGTGAGAGTCGTGTGCACGTCAGTCAGAGCCGGAGAGTATCGTGAGTTCAAGTGCTGAGTTCCAGTTCCCTGTGAGACGAGTTCAAGTTCCCTGTGAGAATGAGTGGAGTTGAGTTGAGCTTGAGCACACACGAGAACGCGCTGCGGAACGAGTGCATTGAACTGCGGTGATCGAGATTGTACATGAACTTTCCCCATGCCCCGTGCCCTGCGCTCTGCGCTGTATTAATCGCGCGCTCGAGAAGACGACCCGTGCCGGGCCACAGTCGCGTGATCTCCTCCTGCCTGCCTTCTCCTGCATACGTGCCGTGACCGCCAGAGAGCCACGCCGGGCGAGCTGCCCCGGAGCGACCGACGGCAAAGCGCGTTTGGCGCGCGAACTTCTTCTCTTCTTCTCCCCGTGTGCGTGAGTGGGCCCTGTGTCTGGAGATAAGTTAAGATCGATTAAGCTTCTGCTCTGCATCCCCTTTCCTTCATCCTGATCATTGTACATAATAATAAATTGTGTTCTTCCTTTGATTTGACCGTTCTCGTCCCTTCCATCCATTGGCTTCACATGGTACGACTAGAACTGCTCGAATCGGGTTCCATAAAAGTAACGGCACGAGTCACGTGATACGCATATCGCTCGGCGTACTCGATTAAGCGTGGCTTGTGCGAGGTTCAGTCCCTGCTTTCGTGGCATCATGGGTTAAAGGTACGTGCGACGTTGACCCGATACCATTTTCACGTTTGCTCCGTAAGTGGCGATTTGGCCTCGCAGACCCGAAGACCCAGGGGGGAAAAAGGGGTTTAATCTGCCCTTTGTAACGGGAATGGGCTTCGGGAGATCCGCGACAATATATATATATATATATATATATATATATATATATATATATATATATATATATATATATATAATTATATATATATATATATATATATAATTATATATACAGTGGGACCTCTAAATCCGAATTTAATTCGTTCCAGCGGCAGTTCGGATTGGGAAAAGTTCGGAATTAGAAACTATTTTCCTCATAAGAAATAATGGAAAGTGAATTAATCCGTTCCTGGACCCCAAAAAACCATTATCAAGACACTGTTAACTGCAAATACACATGATTCAAGGTAAAATAAGATGAGTAAATGCCCTAAATATCAAATAATAATAATAATAAAAACAAGAAATAAATGTACTAACATGAAAATAACTGCTTAGTGGAGAGTTCTGATGGTGCATGTGGAAGCTGGAGAGGAGGAAGGAGGGAGAGGGTTTTATTGCTTGGAAGGTGAGGCACCTTCCAAGCTAACATCAGATGACTGTGCTTCTGGTGTTTGCTCTCTTTGTCTCTTAACACCACTTGTAGAGGGTTGGGGCTCACCAGGCTTACTTTCTTTAGAGAACCACCTCTCCAAAGTTGCCTGGTGTTGGCGACTTTTCTTAATTTTTCTGAAGTGGTCAATCACATTGTCACTGAACAGGTTAATGCTCCTGTTAACCACTGCTTTATTAGGGTGCCACTTTTCAACAATGGAAATATGAACGACGCTAACGCTATGTTGGCGGTTCGGTTATAGAAATACATTCGGAATTAGGGACAAAATTTTCTCGAATTTACGGTTCGGAATTAGAGTAGTTCGAGATGAGGGGCGTTCGGAATTAGGGGTCACTACTGTATATATTTATATAAGTGAACAAAAAAATGTTATGCTAAATTAAAAAGGCAATGTATGGATGACAAACTGCAGTCTAAAAAAGGTCACATAACAATCCCTACATCACTGCCTCATTTACACTTCATCAGTTATTGCTTCAAGCTTCTACAAACATTTCACTGGTTACCACAGTACTTGATTACTCTTGTAGTGGAGCCACATACTGAGACTTTTCAAATTAGCAGCCTGAGTACAATGTTATAATTTCAGTACCTGATCATCAACTTCTTACAAACTGCATGAACATCTCTAATAAGAGCATTCTATAATTATCTCCATTTGTGATTGGTTACTCTAAATTGATTTAAAAAAAAGAAAAGTAGTAAAGACAACTGAAGCTGCAAGAAGTCCATGAAATTATACTGGAGCTGCTTATACGTATGCAGAAATGAAACATAGGAGCTTCTAATACTTTTAGCTCGGCCTAGTCCTCAACAATAGTCTGGAGGCAGTGATGTAGGGATTGTTGTGATGGCAATACTGTTAGCTGCTCTCTAAACCAACATCATCCCTATCTTGTTTAGGACATTTTTTAGACTATAGTTTGTCATCCGTACATTGCCTTTTTCATTTAGCATAAAATTTTTTTATTCACTTCATTCTGTAATTTTTTACAATGTGGAATAACACAATGGTATATGGTACTCAGAGGATACCCAACCTTGGAGCAAAAGTGCCAAGATATCTTAGTCAGCAATGTCAAATACTACATGTGTTCCTATATTGTCTTACTTAACCCTGACTGTATCTTGCAGCTCTGTATTATTGCTCGTTTCTCAAAAGAGTAATGTCTTCATCCAGCCTCAGGCCACACAATGACCTGCACTTAGAAATGCCCAAAATAACTGATGTGGTTTCCCTCTGGCCAGTCTAACCAATGGGGTGGGGACAGAGGGAAGGGGGCGGAGCCACACACACAGACACACACCACACACACACACACACACACACACACACACACCTCATCCATTTATAGTAGATTCAATTCGCATGGATTCCTTGTTCAGGCTGTTTTATACGACGCCATCACTGATGCGCCGACGTAGCGAATCTGGCACCGATAAACCGTGAATCGAGATGGTTTATTGATCACGTGGTTTGCTTTTACCTTGACCTGTGACGACGGTTCGTGATCACATGTCTGATGTGGTGTGTAGCACTGGTACCTCGCTATTATTTTATTTTCATAAATGTAACGCTGAAAAACAAGGCATTTCCCGAGACATTATATTTCTGCTGATATTATTTGATTCCACATAACATTATCATGCAAAACGCCGACACTGAGGCAAATGTGTCTGGCGGCTGCGGCTCCGCCCTCATCAAGCTGATTGACAGTCACAGACACGCCTCCCCCGGTCCTATTCTTTGACAAAGGAATGTAGTTTTACCTACTTTTTGTAGAATGCTTTCAAGCTACGAGAATTATAATACCAAAGGATGTTGCAGAAAGTAAAACTCTGTCGGATGGTAGCAGAATCATTGCCATTGATAGAGGCAGCTCGGAAATACGCCGTCTGAAGAAGATTATTATTATTATTATGAACTACAAGATGAATTCCCGGGTTTGACCGATCTCATTTTTTCGCTTTTTTTTTGCGTTTGCCTTGGTCTGGAGAACATAAAAGTGATCCCGACCTCGACAATCAGCTGAACAGACCAGGTAGGCTCTCATATGTAGCCAAAGCGAGTTTTTAAAGAAGATAATCCAACTTTAGTTTTGTATGTAGCAGATGGGAGTGACATTTTTTTCCATGCCATCCCTACATAGAGAGTACGCTAATGATATATATGTATGTGGTGTGTATATAAAAACTAGGAACATTAACCCATCCCAAGTGACGATGAAGGCTAGCATAAGTACCCCCCTCCACTCTCTCTCTCCCCCACTCTCTCTCTCCCCATTTTCCTGTCTCTCCCTTCTCCCTCCCCCACTCTCTCTCCACCATTTCCCTCCCCTCCTCCCCTCTCCCTCCCCACTCTCTCTCCCCCATTCTCCTCTCCCTCCCCCACGCTCTCTCCACCATTTCCCTCCCCTCGTCCCCTCTCCCTCCCCACTCTCTCTCCCCCATTCTCCTCTCCCTCCCCACCGCCCACTGTCTCTCCCCCATTGCCTTCTCCCTCCCCCACTCTCTCTCCCCCATTGCCCTCTCCCTCCCCTCATCCCTCTTCCCACTCACTGTCTCTCCCCCACTCCCCTCTCCCTCCCCACTCACTGCTTTTCCCCCACACTCTTCTCCCTCCCACGCTCTCCCTCTCCCCACTTCCCCGTCTCTCCCCTCTCCGCCGCGCTCCCTGTCTCCCCCACTCACCCAGTCCCTCTCTCCGCACTCCCTCACCCTGTCTCTCCCTCCCCTCATCCCACTCATCGTCTCTATCTCACTCTTCTCTCCCTCCCCGCACTTCACAATCCCTGTCACTCCCCCAGTACCCTCTCCCTCCCCACTCACTATCTCTACCCCACTCACCTCTCCCTCCCCACTCACTGCCTCTCACCAACTCACTCTCCCCCCCCCCCCCCCCCCGCACATCACACTCTGTGTCTCTCCCCCACTCCCCTCTCCCTCCCCACTCCTTGCCTCTCCCCCACTCCCCTCTCCCTCCCCTCAAAATTTTATTTGATATCGGATGTACCGTACTCGTTGCTGACCGGCTGTGCCACCAAAGCAGCTTCCTGAGCAATGGTTATACTGGGTGGTTTGCTATTCCCAGCAGTAGTTCAGGCATGAATTTGTAATTTGTTCAGGATGCTGGTGATAGCTCACCTATTCTTTGTGAAGGATACATGGGGATCTTTAACATCCGTCAACTAATGCCAGAAGACGGGACGCCCAGATTAAACAGAAGCTTTTTATTTGGTGGACGCTTTCGCTGCGAAAGAGGAGGTTTTGTGTGGTGGGCTCTACCTGGCTAGAAGTGGAAGGCTGTGCTGTTCAGAGATTGCGGCAAAGAGGTGAAGAAGCGAGAGGGTGTCTTCACAACTCACCTCACGTTTGTGGCGTTGTCGAGCACGACGCCATCTTGTGCCGGGTTCCCACCGGAGGGACATCGAGTTCTGGCCTCGTCCCCAGCTGCCAACCTCGCAGAGGCACTCGTGGAGACAGATAAGGCTGGCACGAGAAAGGAACATTTTATTTTATTTCATCTTTCCCCTTGTCCGTTTTTGAGTCTGCAGGTGGAGGTACCTCAGTTAGACTTTTAGTTTTTACCTCATTTATTTTGACATTTTCATCTTGCATATATGTTCATTAAATTCTTTGCTGAATTCACTGTCGTGTTTACCTGTTTGTGGTTTCGGATTAAACCCGTGTGTTCTGTTCAGGTAAACGCTACGCCTCCCTTCATTCCACACGCGACAAAGATACCACCATTTTTCGGGCAGCCGCCTCGGGAGTAAAACTGTCTCGGTTATCCGTCACCCAGCGATCAAATCGCTGGTGACAGGTCAATACTATAAAATGTATTAGTCCCCTACCAATTTCACCAGAGGTTGACCCTCCACTCCTACCATGCACCATGGTGGTGGTCTATCTGCAGTTTACTCTCCGTCAGTCTGTCTGTCCGTCCCACCTGTGGTTTTCCACACTTTTTTCCTATACCCTTTAACACAGGGGTTCTGAACCTATTGCATCTCAAGGCCCATTTGAGTCTATGTCATAAAGGTCAGGGCCCACATAAGAAATAATGATAACTTAAAAAACAGGGTGCTCTGAACTTATTTATATGTAGCTGTCTGCTGCAATGGATTAAATAAAATATAATAATAATCTATCTATAATTCCAGTAATCTCTGTTTGTACGTTTGTTTGTCTGTGACCGCTGTTTCTCGACAACCACGGGTCCGATATACTTTTAACTTGCCAGGTATATTGCTGGGGACCCGAGGATGTGCCTTTTCAAGGTTTCATATTAATCGGACAATTACTTACCGAGCTATGTCCAAAAAACGATTCAACCAATCAGAGAGCAGCGAACTATCGCGTGTGCCGAACGTGGCGGACACACTCTGCCTCGGATGGCACATTTGAGAGCGTATTCATTTATTTCACGTTTGCAAACTATGTTGGCGTTAAACTATGTTTTAAAACTAATAAAAACGAATTTGCGATTCATTCGCTTTCCTGCGCGTTTGTGCACGCGATGGCGATTTCTTTACCAAACTCCGGAAGCCGTTCGCTTTGGACCAAACCATTTCATGTAAATAGAGGGGGGGGATATAATTTTAGATATAGATATAGTACGGGTAATGCCCTAGTTATAATAATAACAACAACTTTATTTGATTCCTTATTTAAGCCTTAATTATAGAATGCTGCTTACGTCAGTGGGATACTTGGGCTTGCTTCTGAGAACCAATCAGATCACGCCGAGGAGGTGAGAGGCCCTGACCGGTGAGAGGCTGACTCGCAGAGTACCATTCAAAGTTAATTTCAGTTTATTCCTGGTCTTTGATTTTGTGCCAGTCACAAGTGAAGACCCTGACTCACACGGTATGTGGTGGTGAAAGGCAACAGGAACCTCTTTGCCCGCTCTGACTGAATCCCCTGTCACTGTCATTGTAACTTAATATATTTGGGCTCGTATTTTCTGACTATGCGTTTCACCACCTTTTTAGCAACTCCTGAAGTCTCGCCACCATCATTGGTTTTTCTTTTCAGGAAACGGTCCATGTTTCCCAAAATGAAATACAGTAAAGCAGCTACAGCAGTTAGCCTTTTCACGTGAAGACGAGACGCCCGAGACGTTCTCCAGACCCGAAACACCTTCGATCAACCAAATACGGTCAATGGTGAAACTGCAAATACCGAGTCCGCGAATGTCCCAGGTGGAAACCCTCACGTCATATCCTCATTCTCATTCACACTCAATCTCACTATATTTTCATTCTAAACAGCATCATTCCAATCATAAATAAATACAATAGCATTAAAATCATAAATTAACACAACAACATTAATATAACTTTTTTCGTGAGGAAAATTTTACGAACACTCGTGAGGTAAACGAGTAACCTGCCTTCTCAGGTTGGAATGATCTCCGCGGACCACAAGGTTGTGCCTTGCTGCCCACTGATGGGTTGCGACCCACCAGTTGAGAATCTCTGCTTTAACATATTCAACTGCAAATTAGTACATGGCTTTATTATGATAAACTAGCAACGGTACCCACCCCACGGGCAGGGCTTCAATTGGGAAGCCCAGATGAAAAGGAAAAATATCGGAAATTGAAGGCTTTTTTATTTTAAACGATTTATATAAACATCCGTTGAATCATATCACACGCAAATCATCAAAATCTAAACAGTACATGGCGCCCATTTTGAAAAAAGATTGAAATCTGCAAAACGGAAGCGGCCGCTACACGTCTTTCTCAGCTGCACGTTTATGTGTGAAGAGTGCGCACTGAATCTGGAACATGGAAGCGGCCGCTACACCTGTTTCTCAGTCGCTTTGCACACGCTGCCGTGTTACTTCTGAGCCGCACGTTTATATAGGAAGAGTTCGTCAGAAGTCGATCTACTCTCTCCTGGTACATAGAATTTCAACAAAAGCCACATCACTTCATATCGGTAAATATTATTCCATCGTGTTTGGAAAAAACTGGAATTTGGAAAAATTGGAAAAACAATATAGCCTATTTTACTCCAAGGCGTCCCAGGAATACCCACCCAAAATATCGTTGCGATCGGTTCAGCCGTTTTTGCGGTACCTTCAAACGGACAGACTGACATTTGGTGAATTATAGTAAGATTACAGAACAAGTTTGAGTTTCTGGAAGTTCTGCCCTTTTAGACTTAGAAAATATCATATCTCTAGGGGACATGTATTGCAAAGCAATTGTCGTTCTTGTTTACTTATGCAGTTTGTTTCATGCATATTTGCAGAGGCTGTTAATTTACAATAATAAACACATATGACTGTTATCAATGATAATAATTTGATAAAATTTACTCTAAAGTATGAATAATATTGGAATAATCCTAACCTTCATATATACTATGTGTGTGTTTGTGTGTTTGGCATCATGTTAGGGCATGCATCCACTATTTAAAGGAGAGCTAAAAGATACCGCTAACTGTTACTGTGTCTGCTCTACCCTGTTTGGTATGCAACTGGTAAAGTTAGTTGGTTCGATTATTGGATGGCAATAATGATCATGTCGGGTGATACATTTGCAAGAACGACTGAGCGGAATACTCTTCGCACAATTAAGTTCGCTAAATTTTACACCGTAGAGTGGTCAATCTTTAAACGCACATGGACCTGTACAAATTGAGGCGTGTGTGTTCAGCCATTATGTAAAAGTAAATTATTAAATTATGAACGTATGAAAATAAATTCTGAAAATGGAATGTACACTGAAATGACCAGATGAACAAACTGCTAATTACCTGATTGCTCTCCATTTCCATGCCAGTTCAACCTCGAGTTTAGACTGGTGATATTTTAACTCAGCGATGAACAGGTTGTTGTCATGCACTCCACACACGACGACAAATTTGTCGTTCTCCACATAGGTTTATAGTTTCTAACATACAAAACAAGAAGCAAAACGTGCAGACATGAACAGGGAGGAGGGTTTGGGGGGGGGGGGGGGGGGTGAAATTTGAGTTGTTGGAGCTTTCTGGTTGCACCCAATTGTTGCCCCACTATTGTGAACAAAACTCTTGTGTTTCATACTTTGGAAAAATGGAAAGGTCAGATGGCACTAATATACAGACCCTTCAGAAAGTAGTCACATCCCTTGACTTTTTAACATTTCGTTGTGTTATAGCCTGGATTTAAAATGGATTAAATTGAGATTTTTTGTCTCTAATCCACACATAATGGCCCATAATGTCAAAGTGGAATTTTTTTTTTCGAAAATTTATATGAAACAATTAAAAATGAAATACAGAAATATCTAATTTAGATAAGAATTCAACCCGCTGAGTGCATATTTCGTACTTCGTAGAAGCACCTTTGGCAGCGATTACAGCTTCGAGTATTCTTGGGTATGTCTGTATCAGCTTTGCACATCTGGATTTGGGGAGTTTCTCCGATTCTTCCATGCAGATTTCCTCAAGCTCAGTCAAGTCGAATGGGGAGAGTCGGTGGACAGCAATCTTCAAGTCTTTCCACAGATTCTCAATGGGATTCAAGTCAGAGCTTTGGCTGGGCCACTCAAGGTCTTTCACATTCTTGTTCTGAAGCCATTCCAGTGTTGCTTTGGCTGTATGCTTGGGGTCATTGTTCTGTTGGAACGTAAATCTTCACCGCAGATGAAGGTCATTTGCAGGTTCTCCTCAAGGATTTGCCTGTATTTGGCTCCATTCATTGTTCCCTCTATCCTTACATGTCTCCCAGTCCCTGTCACTGAAAAGCATCCCTATAGCATGATGCTGCCACTACCATGCTGCATGGTAGGAATGGTGTTAGATGGGTGATGAGCTGAGCTCGGTTTCTGTCAGAAGACCAGAGATCCAGAGACGCTTTCCATTCAGGCCAGAGACTACAATTTTTTTGTTCTATCAGACCACATAATCCTTATCAGACCATCACCCCCGGGTAGTTTGGTTGCATCATCATCCTCAGGTAGTTTGGTTGCATCATCATGCTCAGGTAGTTTGGTTGCATCATCACTGCTCGGGTGGTTTGGTGAATCATCATCCTCGGGTAGTTCGGTTGCATCATCATCCTCGGGCACTTTGGTTGCATCATCATCCTCGGGTAGTTTGGTTGTTAGGGTTAGGGTTAGTTGTTAGGGTTAGTCTTTCACGTGCAGGGGAGTCCGGCAGGTTCTCCCATCTTAGCGAAGGAGCTCTGTAGTTCTGTTAGAGTGGTCATTGGGTTCTTGATCACCTGCCTGACCAAGATCCTTCTTGCCCAGTTGCTCAGTTTGTTCGGATGGCCAGCTCTAGGAAGTGTCTGGGTAGTTCCATATTCTTTACATTTCCTAATGATGGAGCTCACTGTGCTCTTGGGAACTTTCAAAACTATAGAAATTGTTTCATACCTTTCCCCAGATCTATGCGCCTTCACAATTCTATCTCGGAGTTCTACGGACAGTTCCTTGGACTTCATGGTAGAATTTCTGCTCTGACATGCACTGTCAACTGTGAGATAATATATAGAAAGGTGTGTTTCTTTCTAAATCATGTCCAATCAATTGAAATGGCCACAGGTAGACTCCAAACAAGTTGTAGAGACATTTCAAGGATGATCAAAGGAAATTGGATGCACCTGAGCTTAATTTGGAGTGTCATAACAAAGGGGTTGAATACACTATTGACTCAAGACATTTCAGCTTTACATTTTTATTAATTTGTAAAAATCTAAAAAGAAAATCCACTTGGACATTATGGGGTAATGTCTGACATTATGGTAGATCAACAAAAATCCACTATGATGTCCAAAAAAAATCAATTTCATATTATTTATTTCTTCCATTTTAAGTTGTGAAAACAACAATATGTGAAAAAAGTCAAGGGGTGTGAATACTTTCTGATTGCACTGTATTACAGTATCAAGGAGGAACCAGAAGCAGGAATTTGGTGTTTTACGTTAAAGTTTCAGCGAACCCACTATTACAGCTGTGATCTTTGCAGCCGAGTTCCCCTTCAGACAAAGCTGAAGCCACCCACAACGATTTATTCCAGCATAAATACAGCACACTAAGCAGCGGGTTCATACAACAACCAATTTTTTGGATATCAGCAGCACCCATAAGAACATCATTTGTTGAAATAGGGGGAAGCACTGGAATGTGGAAATGGCCCACACGTTATGTACCGAATGGCTGTTGATTGTACCTTAATTGTTTTGTGAATAGCGGTTTTGTTGTACTTGGTAGGTTGGTGGGCATACCATGCTCCCCATCCGCTGGATGCCCCCTGAGAGCATCATGTACCGGAGATTCACAGCTGAGAGTGATGTGTGGAGCCTGGGTGTGGTGTTCTGGGAGATCTTTACCTTTGGCAAGCAACCTTGGTATCAGCTCTCGAACAATGAGGTATGTTTCATGGAACTGTAAATCCCACTGGTTTACCTTTCATTGTGGTTATATCTTGTAACTAGATAGTAGGCCTATGCATATCCATGTATTTTGCTGAACGTGTACACATATAAACATTAAAATCTGCGAAGTGACAACAAAAAACATCAAGTCCAACATAAGTTAAATATTTCTCCAAGTGTAATTACGTTACATTAAACAACAACAACTGGTACATTTAGTAATTGCGTCCATTTATTTTGCAGCTTCAACTGACGAATTAATCCGTTCTAAGAAAGGGTAAAGACGTATACATAAAAAAATTTCAATAAGTATATATTTTTAAGAAGCAGCAAAGCAAATGTGTGCTTATTATTATTATACAGAACTAGCAAAGGGGTGCAGAACTAGCAGAACGTTAATGATGGGGAGGGGGTGGGGGCTGCATACATGTCTCACCTGAAATGAGCAATTTCCTTTGGAGTGTGTATTGATAGAAATGGGAATTCAGTGTAAATATTCAGCGAGCATTACGTCGCAGTGGGTGCAGCTGGTAACCTCGACAACCTCGTTCCATTCTATCAGCTAAGATTTCCAATCCATGCTTGCTGTACCTCCAAAGTACTGCTCGGGAGTGAAGGTGATATTATGAAAACTCAGCTGGGAAATGGGTTTAGGCATGTTTTGGGCCTACAGCCTGATGGAAGATCATCAAAGTTCTTTCCATACCAACCGACCACCTCCAGGCACCTATCCCTCTCCACTTCGTTTCTTCATCTCTGGCCTCCCCCCTCTCTCTATATTCACCAAAGCTTTGCTTTCAGCAATTTCCCACAGCATTTCATTCTGGTTTCCCATTCAATGATCCATAGATCAGTTGTTTCAGTTTCACGTTTCAACATCAGTTTCACTTTGAGATATCAGTTTAGATTCATCATTACAACTTGTGATGCGACGCGAATAGTGCACAGAAAAGGTCGTAAAAACGATTTTGGGAGAAATTTTTTTCGACTCATCTAAGGGGTCTAAAGTTTTTTTAGGGTCATAAAGGGGTCTAAAGTGTTTAAATAATCAATGATATCAAAAGGGACAAATGGTGTCTAAAGGTGTCTTAGGACGACAGAACAATAGGGGTTAAAGTGTCCAAATGGTCTTAAATTGGCCAAAGTGTCTTAGAAAGTCAATACGTCTGAAAAGTGTCAAAAGGTGTATATGTCTCAAAAGGGTCGAAATGGGTATGAAAGGGTCTAAACTTTAGACCATTTCATACCCATTTCTACCCTTTCGACCCGACCTAGACTCTAAAGGGTGTAAAGGTCTAAGGGGTTTAAAGGGGTGTAAAGGGTTGATAAGGGTCTCAAGGGTGTGTGGTGAAAATCAAGTCCACAAAACTCCAGAGATCGTGAGTTTTATTCCAATCGAACTCCACACCATCTATTAAAAGAATAATAATCTAATAAGCCAGCGTTCATCAATGCATTATATAAAAGACAGTCATATGTAAGGCACAGTATCTCTCTTACCAACTTGAGTAATGCAACAATTGCAAACCAACCCCTCACATAACAAATCAGCCCTTTTATAAGCCGTCACCGGATGAAGAGGGAACTGCAACAGATATCAACCATAATTTCATCACAGGGTGTAAAGGGTTAAAAGTGGTCTAAGGGGTGTAAAGGGTGAAAATGGGGTTTTAAGGGGTGTAAAGGGTTAAAAGTGGTCGAAGGGATCTAAAGATGTTTTAAGGGGTGTAAAAGGTCTAAGGGGTATAAAGGGTCAATGGTTTATAAGGGGGTGTAAAGGGTCAAAAGGGTTTAAGGGGTGTAAAGGGTCAAAGGGGTCTAAAGGAGTGTCAAAGGGGCATAAGGGGTGTAAAGGGTCTAGAGGGGTTTAAGGAGTGGAAAGGGTCTAAAATGATCTAAGGCGTGGAAAAGGTCTAAGGGGTGGAAAGGGTCTAAAGGTGGTAAAAGAGTGAAGCTGTAGTAAATAAATTACCTCAGGTTCATAAATAAATTAACTCGGGAGTGCAACACGATAATGACGGGCCGAATGACGTCCTCATCACCGTCACGGTATAAAACCCCTATTCAGGTATATTGTGGTTAAAAATGTGAAGGTAGAAAGTTTCGTTGTGATTAAACTTGAGAACTCAAAGCAGGATGATCCCAAACAAAGGGCAAAACAACAACTCACCTTGTTGTGAGGATGAGGTGATCATTGGAGGGTCACCCGTTGTCAAGTGGCGGCTTGTAGTTGGCGTCACGTGGGTTCTTTTTTCTACAAATTATTTTTCACCCTTGAGGCTGATGTTGCTAGATGAGCAGTAAAATGACCTTTAAAACCATGTATAGGTTGTGTTTGTACTATTTTCTGTTTCTGAATAATTAGCACATTTGAGAGGTCACATGACTCCTTCTTTGGAGTCAGCAAAGACTCCTTCTTTGCTGAACTTACTGATCCTGGTAACGTCTTAATTAAGAGTTTTTTCTCACATCTGATAACATATTTGATGATCGGAGCTCACCATCAAACTAATTATATCGATATCCGTGTTGAAATCCGATAAAAATTGAGCTTTCTATGAAGATTTGAATATGTGTATCGACCCTCGGAGTTCATGGCGACAGGTGGCGGCTTGGATGGTTTCAAGTTATGAATTGTGAGAAAATAACTGTTTTAAAACCCATATTTATGTGCATGGTGCTAAAAGATGTTATCCCATAAAGTTTCGTGCCGATTAACCCTGGGAGCTCAGAAGAATAGGTTCACAAACAAACAAACAAACAAACAAATGGACATTTCGCTTTTATATATATATATATAGATAAGGGCTTATGCGCTTATCTTGCTGGACTGGCTGGCACACCAGACAGCTGTTTATTTCATTTCCCTTCAGTCTCGATTTAAAAGGCATTAATTTTCGATTCAAGTCAAAGTAACTAAATAATTGTAGCCACCAATACGTATCTATAAACCTGAAACAGCACCAATACGTGTATGAAAAAAAGTCTATAAACAACATGGCAGCGATAAAAAAAATAATTTGCAGGTCCCACCTTCGCAGGTACCTCCGCGCAGCTCCGAAGGGAACCAATCTGATAGGCTGGTGACATCAACCCTGCCCTGAACAAACGGCTGGATGGAGACTGGATTTAGAAGCCAGCTTCTTCTATTGTATAGATTAGCAACGGAACGTGTACAAGTTTACAGATTCTTGTAAACGTTTATAATTTTTTTCCGTGTATACTTTAGTATGTGCACTTCTATGTAAACTTTTGTTTTTGGTTTTGTTGTTTGTTTTTCCACAAGATCGAGGCTCAAAGAAGAGAAGAGTTAAAATGACAGCGGGATAGCGGGGAAACAATTGGGCACAACTGGAAAGGGGGTAAATGAATAGGAAAGGAAACGATAACAGAGAGAGAAGTGAGAAACAATGAAATGAGCAAGTCGGAGGGTTGGGGTTAGAAAGGATTAATGGGGTTAATGAAGATCATGGTTCAGGATGACACAAGGTGATGGCACATTGCGTGCTTGTGGTCCTGGCGGGAAGAGATAGGCCGTGGGATGAACGCCCAAAAAAGGCTTAGTTTTTCGAGTTTAGTTCACTAACCCCAAGGTATTATGTAAAGCTCGCATCAACGATTTATAATATACTTGTTCTTTTTATTAAAAGTTGCACATTTTTTATAAATTACCCAAAAACAGAAGAATTAATTAATGACCTAAAATGTGTCGATTATTTTCATGGCGTACTTGATTGGTCAAAAAAACAATGCATGGCGCACTTGATTGGTCAAAAAAACTGCATGGCGTACTTGATTGGTCAAAAAAACAATGCATGGCGTACTTGATTGGTCAAAAAAACAATGCATGGCGTACTTGATTGGTCAAAAAAACAATGCATGGCGTACTTGATTGGTCAAAAAAACAATGCATGGCGTACTTGATTGGTCAAAAAACAATGCATGGCGTACTTGATTGGTCAAAAAAACAATGCATGGGGTACTTGATTGGTGAAAAAAACAATGCATGGCATACTTGATTGGTCAAAAAACAATGCATGGCGTACTTGATTGGTCAAAAAAACAATGCATGGCATACTTGATTGGTCAAAAAAACAATGCATGGCGTACTTGATTGGTCAAAAAAACAATGCATGGCGTACTTGATTGGTCAAAGAAGCAAAGCATGGCGTACTTGATTGGTCAAAAAAGCAATGCATGGCATACTTGATTGGTCAAAAAAACAATGCATGGCGTACTTGATTGGTCAAAAAAACAATGCATGGCGTACTTGATTGGTCAAAAAAACAATGCATGAAAAGCTATTGGCCAATGAAATGTTAAACAACACGAACGAACGACGCAAACAACATACCACGACGTGTTTACTTTGTGTGTGCATGAAGTGCGGAGTGCGCATCAAATGTGGAGCGTTGCATACATGTTTGTCGGTTGATGGACCGAGGAACGGACGCTCAAAAAAGTCTTAGTTTTAGCATTCCGGTCACCACCTCCGAGACACTACGCAATACACGACTCATAATTTTGATTTTAAAAAAAGCAGTGAATCACAATCATCTTGTTCTTTTTGGCAAAACTTGCACATAAAGTAGAAATCTGTGAACAAACGACACACTTCCGGCACTAAAAACAATGAGTCCACTGTGTACATTGATGAATTATAGCTTCAATAAAGAGTGATGGACAGTCCAGATTTTATGACATAAACAAAATCATTCTTCTGCAACAGTGACAAAAGTACTGATTAAGTCCCACCATACCGTGTTGTTTAAAATAGAGAAGTAAATCACAAAATGTACAAGGTAAACTAAAGATGTGCGTTTCTGAAGATATTTTAAAACCCAAACCTTAAAAGTATGATTTCTCAAATGTCACGAGACACACAAATCAAATAGCTGCATTCCACCATGAAACCTTTCCAACTAAATTCTTTCAATCCTGACAAATCTCACACTCTTACTATGTCTCTCCGAAAAGATCGACTGGACAACCCTCCCATCTACTTTCTCAACAATCCTCTCCAAGAAGTTCTGTCGCTCAAGCTTTTGGGTCTCACTATCTGCCATGATCTTTCTTGGGAAAACCACATTTCCAAGCTGGCCTCCAAAGCCAGTCGCCGACTGGGCATCCTCCGTCGTGCGAAGTCCTTCCTAGGCACACCTGAGCTCCTCACCACATACAAGGCTTTCATCCGCAGCTCAATGGAATACTGTTCTCCCCTATGGGCTGGTGCTCCTGCCTCACACTTGGCTCGGCTTCACACTGTTGAATCCAAAGCTTTCAGAATCATTGGAATCTCCCGCGATGAAGCTATCTCTGAGGGCCTTTCACTCACTCACCGCAGGCAGGTAGGTGGTCTTTCTGTCTTCTACCGACTCCTCTCCGGCCTTGCTCCCCCAGCTCTCTCTGTGCTCTGTCCCCCAAATATTCCTACAGGTCGCACAAGATCTGCCAGCAACCCTCTGATGGTTAAACTGCCGAAATCTCGGCTCTCTGCTCACCTTCACTCTTTCATTCCTCTTTTCTCCCGCCTCTGGAACAAACTCCCACACTCCCTTCAATCCCACTCCTCCCTCCAGGTCTTTAAAACAGCTGTTCACCACCATCTCTTATCTTCCCCCATCCAAAACCTTGATCTTTTCTACCCCCACTAATTCACCCCAGATCCACCTTGTTTGAAATTCCAACTTCTTTCCTGGAAGTCCTGGCAGTGTCCATATGTTTTATACCTCTCCCACCCCCCCCCCCCCCCTTCCCATGCCTCCCCCAAAAAGCCCTCTCCCTCCTACAGATCTCTCCATGTCTCCATGTCTCTCGGTCCCTGCTCTCAAATGTTGTGTTTGTGTCCTTCCCCCTCTCTCCCCATCTTGTCTACCGCTCCCGATGTTATTTGTTTTATGTGTCTGTTTGTCTTTCTGTGTGATTAATGTTCGCTCTTTCACGAGCCTCGATCTTGAAAACAAAAAAAACAAAAAAAAACTATTCACCGCATGTTTAAAACAATATTAAAGTGAATATTTGGAAAATGATCTTTTTTTTCCTTTTTTTTGTATACAAGATCGAGGCTCGTGAAAGAGCTAACATTAATCACAAAAAGACGAACTGACACATAAAACCTAAGATAAAGGGAGCGGGAGACAACATTGGGAGAGAGGGGGAAGCACACAAGTACAACATTTGAGAGCAGGGCCATCGGGAGATCTGTGGGAGGGAGAGGGCTTGGGTGGAGGAGGCACAGGAAGGGGGGTGGGGCGGGGGTTGGAGCGGTGTAAAACACATGATCACTGCTAGAACTTCCAAGAAAGAGGTCGAAATTTCAAAAAAGTGGATCTGGGGTGAATTAACGGGGGTAGAAAATATCAAGGTTTTGGATGGGGGAAGATAAGAGATGGTGGTGAAAAGCTGTTTTAAAGACCTGGAGGGAGGAGTGGGATTGAATAGAGTGAGAGAGTTTGTTCCAGAGGCGGGAGAAAAGAGGAATGAAGGAGGGAAGGTGAGCAGAGAGTTTTGATTTTGGCAGTTTAACCATAAGAGGGTTGCAGGCAGATCTTGTGCGACCTGTAGGGGACAGAGCACAGACAGAGCTGGGGGAGCTAGGCAGGAGAGCAGTCGGTAGAGGACAGAAATACCACCAACCTGCCTGTGGTGAGTGAGTGAAAAGCCCTCGGAGTTAGCTTCATCGCGGGAGATTCCAATGATTCTGAAAGCTTTGGTTTCAACAGCGTGAAGACGAGCTAGGTGTGAGGCAGGAGCACCAGCCCAGAGGGGGGAACAGTATTCCATTGAGCTGCGGATGAAATCCTTGTATGTGGTGAGGAGCTCAGGTGTGCCAAGGAAGGACTTCACACGACGGAGGATGCCTAGTCGGCGACTGGCTTTGGAGGCCAGTTTGGAAATGTGGTTTTCCCAGGAAAGATCATTTCAGATACTGAGACCCAAAAGCTTGAGTGACAGAACTTCTTGGAGAGGATTGTTCAGAAAGTAGATTGGAGGGTTTTCCAGTCGGTCTTTTCGGAGAGACATAGGGAGAATGTGAGATTTGTCAGGATTGAAAGACATGCTCCATTTGTTTGACCAGTCTGTGATTTTGACAAGGTTTGTGGAGAGTGAAGAGACTGCAGACTGTCGATCTGAGGGATGAGGTATGGAGCGGCAGAGAGTGGAGGCATCAGAAAAGAGATCGAGAGGATTTTCCAGAGAGTCGGAGAGATCATTGATGAAGACCAGGAAAAGCACAGGGCCCAGGACACTGCCTTGGGGAACTCCAGCCTGAACAGGAATGGGAGATTAGAGAAATCCATTCAGGGCCACACCTGCTTGTCTTTGGTATGTAGCTATTAACTCTATTGAATAATTAGTTCCTCCTCTTCATCACGCTCCCTGTCACTTTTATCATCTTCACTATCACGATCCTTTGCTTGTTTGAGGCAGTTCCTGGAGCTACAGAGATCAGTGCAAGACAAGTTATTTGCCATGCAAGGACACCATCTGCGCTCACACTTTGACTACTTACAATGGCAATGCCAACCAGCAATCCCAACCAGTTGACTAGTCCAACCAGTCGATGGCCAGGTTATCATCTTCCATCTGCCAGCCAATATCAACAGGTGAAAGTATGTCCATAATACATACCAAAGATCTTCTCCATCTGGCAGCTTTGTAATTAGCTCCCTGCATATGCTTCTGAAAAGAGCCTTGGTTCGGAGGCATAGCTGATCCTAGGGTCTTTGCCTGCAGCTTGAAATGCTTGCACCTCGCTTCTTTTATGGACAAACAATCTTTCTGATTTCACAAGGGGGTGTGAATTTTTCTCCAAGGGTGATGAACACATAAACAGACCTCTCTTCTCCCATGATATCCCATGCTTTCACCTTCCCTCTCCCATAGAAAGCACTTATACTATCACATACAGTAAAGGAATGCAGGCCAAGGAGAACACTCGATCTCTGTGGACCCATATTCTCTGCAACCATATTCACATGTAAAATCCTCTTCAATTTCTGGCCTGTCTGGAAGTGCATGCTGAAACACCAATGCAAAGAGCGATGGCAATCATAAAAACATCCGTGTCAGGGCTCTTGGTTACGTTTCCAGCTTCTCTAGCTGCATACTTACTGTGCAGAAGCAAACAGGTATCTGCTTCCTCGTGATCACATGCTATTTTCTTAATATCTTCCACCGCAACATCACCACCCCTGATAGAGAAGGAGTGGCCAGCATTCACTTACATGAGTGTTACGTGCTCCTCCCAAAACCCCGGTCACGGTGTACCTCCGAGCCTCGAGAGGAGTCACGGCAGAAAGATGTGTTATTCTGTGTGTCAAAGATCAATGGTGAAACCACACCAATTGTTACCAACAAACAAGTATTGTATTAAGGTCACACAAGAATAACAGTACAATAACAATAGTAATCAATTGTACAACCAATATATCATTCCTATGATGGTACCATCAGTTTCGTACAATGTAACTCACTGTGCTACAAGTGAGCGAAAATAACATTCCCAATGTCTCTGTCCCAGCTTCAAACCAAAGTTGATCCACGCTCTAGTGATCATCAGAACGATGTTGTGTCGAGACCAGAATCCCGCTCGGTTGACAGTCACACTGCCAAAGATAGGCAAAAGCGTCCTCAAGAGGCGGCTGGGAAATCACACCTTCGGGTATGGACGTTCAACGGCTCCCAATCGGCGAACCGCAATTTCCCACTCAAAATCCACGTTACACACACACACCAGGTTAACAGCTGGATGTGTTGAAATGGTTGAAGCGAGGAGAAAAACCTGGAGCGATCCGAAATCAGGCGCGAGGTAAAATGGCCAACGGTCCGTTCTCGAGACGTAACGGCACTCTAATGATTCTCTTCGGAATCAACCGCAAAACCTGTCACGCAGGTTTATCTGTCACAGCGATAACAACTCTGTCACGGGAATCCCTTTCCCAGGAAACCCCAAAGTTCGCTAGTGACCTCCGTTCGCCAGCGTTTGCTCCAGACCTCCAAACAGCTCGGCTCCTTCTCAGACCTCACTCACTCTGCCTCTTTCTCCTCTCCTTCTTCCTCTTCTTCTTCCTCCGGTTTCCGATCCGGTTTCCGGTTTCTTTTTAAAACATTAACTTTTTTTTACCTTTTGAAAACAGCTATCTCTATTTCACCTCAATGATAACAATAATAGTACATGCAACTAAAAATGTTAACAGTGGATGAGAACCACAACAACGGAAGTGACGAATCTGTAACATGAGCAAGAAAACCTTGGTTTCTCCTAGGATTGGTGCAGCTCTATCTTTCCATGCAGTGAACAGGAAATTGACAAGCTCCTCCGTATTTGGCCCATGGTTGCTTTCACCATTGTATTTGATTAGCCAATAAGTTTTCATGCCCTCTTTTTCAAATCATGCTTACCAAACAAGTATGCCATGAAAGAAATTGACATGTTTTATGTCATTAGTTCATTGTTCCATTTTTTGATAATTTCGAAAAAATGTGCAACTTTTGACAAAAACAATAAGTTTATTTGACATTCTAATCTGTTGAAGCATCTTTTGGTGTGAGAGGTACATAATGCCTCAAAGGAAGTGAATGAAATTGAAAGAAAAACTAGGTCATCCAACACCCTAAAGAGTCAGACAGAAAAGCCTCTGGAAGCCAGTTCCCTGAAAGGAAGAAGTGAAGAATAAAAGAGGTGAGGTATGCAGTGAGCCTGGATTTTGTATGTTTAACAAATGATGGGGTTACTTGAAGAATACCTGCATCCTGGAATTTCTGGGGAATGACAGAGAGAGCGGTGGAAGCAATATGTTGGAGAATAGAGATATACCACAACATTGACCTTTCTGTGTGGTGAAAGTAACAGATATTGTCCTTCGGCCTCATCATGGAAGATTGCAATAACTTGGAGAGCTTTAGATTACAGATATTCCAGGAGAGATAGATGTGATGCGAGAGGGCCAACCCAAGGTGGAGAGCATGAATCCATTGAGCTACATATAAAGGCCATGTAGACTGAGCAAGTAATTGTCCCCCGTCGCACCGCGGAGCGAAAGGGGGACTATGGTTTTCCCCTCCATCTGTGTGTGCGTGCGTGCGTCCGTGCGTGCGTCCGTGTGGGCGTGCATGCGAACATGCATGCGTAAGTGAAGGACCGAATTCTAATTTGGTGTGTGGGTGCAACCCACGTCAAAATCCAAGATGGCCGCCGCCATGTATGTCTGACGCCATGTATGTCTGAAACTTGTGAGCAGAATATCTTGAGAAATAAGCGAAGTACCAACTTCTAATCTGGTGTGTGGGTGTATCTAGGCATGAGGAAGAATGCTATTGAAAATTGGGTCGCCACGTCAAAGTCCAAGATGGCCGCCACCATATATATGTCTGAACATTGTGAGCGAAATATCGTGAAAAATAAACGAACTACTAACGTCTAATCTGGTGTGTGCGTCTATCTACGCATAATGAAGAACGCTATTGAAAATTGGGTCGCCACGTCAAAATCCAACATGGTTGCCGCCATGTATGTCTGAACCTTGTGAGCGGAATATCTTGAAAAATAAGCGAAGTACCAACGTCTAATCTGGTGTGTGGGTGTATCTACGCATAAGGAAGAACGCTATTGAAAATTGGGTCGCCACGTCAAAATCCAACATGGCCGCCGCCATGTATGTCTGAACCTTGTGAGCGGAATATATTGAAAAATAAGCAAAGTACCAACCTCTAATCTGGTGTGTGGGTGTATCTAGGCATAAGGAAGAACGCTATTGAAAATTGGGTCGCCACGTCAAAACCCAAGATGGCCGCCACCATATATATGTCTGAATCTTGTGAGCAAAATATCTTGAAAAATAAACGAACTACTAACTTCTAATCTTGTGTGTAGGTGTATCTACGCAGAAAGGAGAACGCTATTGAAAATTGGGTCGCAACGTCAAAATCCAAGATGGCCGCCTTGCATCTTCCACTTTGTCAACTCACATCACTTCACCGACGGGGGACCTAGGCGTAATGCTTGTTTTTTTTTTCCAAAGATTGATCTAAATCGATGGATGATGCCCAATCTGCGGTTAGCTTTGGAGGCCAGCTTTGCGATATGGTCAGCTTAAAAAAGGTCATGGCTGATGGTGAATCCTAGACGTTCAAGAGACTGAACCGCTTCTGGTGACCAAGGAAATATATAAGTGGGTTCCTTTGACGATCATTCCGAAGCGATAGCGTGAAACTGTGATATTTTCCAGGATTCAAGGACATGTTCCCTTTATCAGACCAGTATCTAACAATTACTATATCAACATAAGGAGAAGCAGATTCTTTCTGCTTAACAGTGGGATGTAGTACTGTAAGACACAATGTGGAGTTGTTTGTAAAAAAAAAAGAGAGGGGTTTCCAGAGTATCGGAGAGATCATTGATTCGATGAGGAGAAAGACTGCCAAAAAAAATACGTTTGGGAACTCTAACCTCCACTGGGTGAGGGGAGCAGAGGGATCAATTGATGGCAACATGTTGACTTCAAAAGTGAAGACAGTCAGAAATCTAGGAATGATGGTGGCCTTCTATGCCACAGGCAGAGTTTGACAATCGAAGTAGGGAAGTAGGGTGCCAGACTGTGTCAAATGCTTAAGATATGTCCATGAAGACGGTCCTAACCTCCTGTTTGAGATTGAGGGCCTTTTACTATTACTGAGAGAGGAGCATAAGGCATGTCAACTATAGAGTTGAGTGACCGGGATGGAATCCAAACCGATGGTCGGAGATTGTGGGGTTTCATAACAGGAAAGACTTTGATATTCGCAGCAATGATGGATTCCATGACTTTGCTTGAAATTGTAAGCAACTTACTGACCTATAATTCGTGTGGGTCTGTTTTCGTACCCTTGTTGTGGACGGGAGTGATTCTTGCTGACTTCCAAGCAGAGGGGAGGCATCCAAAAGAGGACAGACTGAATCTGGCATGTAGAAGGGGAGCAAGAACAGCAGAGCAGGATTTGAGAACTGATGCCATCTGCAAGTGCTGCTGAAGCAGGTTGTAGCCAGGCATGATTTAGAAATCATGCCAGGCTACAAGTATGAATCTGGTTATGGCTATACCGATGGTGCAATGTCCTCCAACTATTCGGGTGAGTTTTTGAAATTTCCAGGGCAATGGAACACAATGAAATGCCCCTTGCGATCTTTAACATCCACCAGTGAACTCGCACTAACAAAAGAAGCCAGGTTAATCCAACATCCCTTCTTTCCAGCTGTTTGAAACATGGTGTGCTCATTGATGTAATTCCCTACCCACAGAAAAGTGCCAGGATGGATGGTAATCCAGCAATCAAACCCAGACTAGACAGCTCAAAGACCAGTACACTACCTCTGAACTACCCTCTCATGAGATCGCAGATGGTGGTTATTACGATGGACAACCGAATGGGTGGAAAGAAAAGCGAAGTTGATAGATACAAATGGGAAGGTACACCTGGTGCATACAAATGTGGTACCTGAAGTGACATTGAAACCATTACCAGAAACTTTTCTAAAGTCTGAGAGCATGTGTCTTAAAAATGACATCGAACAGAAATAATAAAACAAAGCAAAGAAGAATGATGGTGGACATTGGGAAAGGCAGGCGGGATAACTGAACAAAGACGTGGCGACATAAATGTTCAAATCCCAAGAAACAAAGCATATGAAAAGTGCTTGCTGAGCTGTCACGGTCAACACATTGCGTTGGCAGAGGGTGTTTATGTAATAACAAATCCCTGAGCATTTGCACGGGGCCAAGACCATGCCCTTGACAGCTGGTGAATGTGGCACATTCGACCCAGAAACATCTGGCATCTGCAGTCATCCTACACTTTCAATGCACACTTCTGTTGGGCAAACGAGTATAAAAAAGGTATTTGCTGAGGACAGTTATTGGAATAACCTGTCGACTATCATAAAGTAACCAATTTGATCCATATACACACAAATGCATGGTTGTGTTAACATTGAGGTTTGCAGTGAGAAAGACATAAAGACAGATTGCTGTTCCAAGGATTGTTAAACATGAGCAAACACAATGTTCATAATAATTCCACATCCCACGTCTCCAATCACACTCTCACCTCGGGGCTGGTCGAATGATGCTGGACAATGTTCATTTTCAATTACCCTCCCCACATGCTCATAATATGAGTTCCAAACTGTGCACACTGCATCACCTTTCACAGGAGCTTTTAAAATAAATAAATAAATGACAACAATAAATATAATGAATAAAATTTCTAACTGCATGTCGTTCTCATTTGTCGAACAACAGTATAATTATTTGTGGAAACTTTTTACAAGACCTTTTAACTTTGAATGCAAAGCATCTGTAAGTTCTCCATTTGCCACTAGCAGTGCGTTTTCCACATTATGACCGAAATGGATCCTTCAAATGAAGTGGAGGGTTTCCTCTTGACCTTGCCAAGGGTTTGAATTTCTGAATTAAAAGCTATTCATGGATATACTTATTGCCTACTCGACGGAAGTTTATGTGACACAGACAGATATAAACTGGACAGGGCAAAATTGATATACAGGACATCAGATTTCAGGTGATATATGATTGATCTTTCTGTTGTTTTCATACTGTGGGCCCACTACAAGTCCAGGAAAATAGTAAAAAAAAATAGCAATTCATTTGGTGTAACAAACAAGGTACAGGAAAATAGTCAAAAATCAACTAATTTGGTGTAAAAAAAACAAAGTACAGGAAAATAGTGAAAAAAATAGCAATTCATTTGGTGTAACAAACAAAGTACAGGAAAATGGTGAAAAATCAACTAATTCTGGTGTAAAAAAACAAAGTACAGGAAAATAGTGAAAAAAATAGCAATTAATAAAAAAACAAAGTACAGGAAAATAGTGAAAAAATAGCAACTAATTTGATGTAAACAACAAAGTACAGGAAAATAGTGAAAAAATAGCAACTAATTTGGTGTAAAAAACAAAGTACAGGACAATAGTAAAAAAAAAAGCAACTAATTTGGTGTAAAAAAAAGCAACTAATTTGATGTGAAAAAACAAAGTACAGGAAAATAGTGAAAAATTAGCAACTAATTTGGTGTAAAAAACAAAGTACAGGACAATAGTAAAAAAAAAAAGAAGCAACTAATTTGGTGTAAAAAACAAAGTACAGGAAAATAGTGAAAAATAGCAACTAATTTGGTGTAAAAAAACAAAGTACAGGACAATAGTGAAAAAATAGCAACTAATTTGGTGTAAAAAACAAAGTACAGGAAAATAGTGAAAAAATAGCAACTAATTTGGTGTAAAAAACAAAGTACAGGACAATAGTAAAAAAAAAAAAGCAACTAATTTGGTGTAAAAAAAAGCAACTAATTTGATGTAAAAAAACAAAGTACAGGAAAATAGTGAAAAAAATAGCAATTAATTAAAAAACAAAGTACAGGAAAATAGTGAAAAAATAGCAACTAATTTGATGTAAACAACAAAGTACAGGAAAAGAGTGAAAAAATAGCAACTAATTTGGTGTAAAAAACAAAGTACAGGACAATAGTAAAAAAAAAGAAGCAACTAATTTGGTGTAAAAAAAAGCAACTAATTTGATGTAAAAAAACAAAGTACAGGAAAATAGTGAAAAATTAGCAACTAATTTGGTGTAAAAAACAAAGTACAGGACAATAGTAAAAAAAAAAAAGCAACTAATTTGGTGTAAAAAAAAGCAACTAATTTGATGTAAAAAAACAAAGTACAGGAAAATAGTGAAAAATTAGCAACTAATTTGGTGTAAAAAACAAAGTACAGGACAATAGTAAAAAAAAAAAAGCAACTAATTTGGTGTAAAAAACAAAGTACAGGAAAATAGTGAAAAATAGCAACTAATTTGGTGTAAAAAAACAAAGTACAGGACAATAGTGAAAAAATAGCAACTAATTTGGTGTAAAAAACAAAGTACAGGAAAATAGTGAAAAAATAGCAACTAATTTGGTGTAAAAAACAAAGTACAGGACAATAGTAAAAAAAAAAAGCAACTAATTTGGTGTAAAAAAAAGCAACTAATTTGATGTAAAAAAACAAAGTACAGGAAAATAGTGAAAAATTAGCAACTAATTTGGTGTAAAAAACAAAGTACAGGACAATAGTAAAAAAAAAAAAGCAACTAATTTGGTGTAAAAAAAAGCAACTAATTTGATGTAAAAAAACAAAGTACAGGAAAATAGTGAAAAATTAGCAACTAATTGGTGTAAAAAACAAAGTACAGGACAATAGTAAAAAAAAAAAAAGCAACTAATTTGGTGTAAAAAACAAAGTACAGGAAAATAGTGAAAAATAGCAACTAATTTGGTGTAAAAAAACAAAGTACAGGAAAATAGTGAAACATAGAAACAAATTTGGTGTTTGTGACGGATGACCGTCCCAGGGTGTCCCAGGGTGACGGATGACCAATCGAGCTTTAACTCCTAGACGTTCAGTCAAAAATGACAGTGTTCTTAACACACGAGGGAAAGGAGAATGATGAACTTACCTTCACAGGTCCCAACGGACGTCTTTGAACCTGCAATAATCAACTGAAACCGACACGGATTTAAAATGTACAAAAATACCGGCTTAATTGAAGAAATGCCGGTAACAAAGGAATGCACCATAAAATTAAGATTCCTAAACGGGAAGTCCCCACACCAACTCGTATGCAGACAAAGGGAACAAATAACCGGTGAAAATAAATGTGTGTGTGTGTTTCTCAACTAGGCACTTAGCTCTGAGCGTCTCCTGAACCCCCGTCGGGAATCGTCCAGGCCCCGAGTGCGCAACCCGGGCGCGGCACAGGCACTAGCAGGAAGACGGCCTCAGCGTGCCCTCGTTCACTCAGCCGCGCTCGTCCTCGTCGTCCGCCTCACCAGCACCCACATCTCTCAGCGCAAGAGCGGTAGAGGAAAAATAACAGAGGCCATTTACATACAGGGGATTTACCATTAATCCCTAACAAATTAACATAACCCCACCCCTCTTATGGGGACACTTATACGCGCTTAGATGACATCCGGTCTAAACGAATGTCCTACTTATGATACATGGGGGTTCATCCTCTTCATCGTGACATACGGAGCATGGTAATCTACACACTTCTACCTGGACTAAGGTAATCATTGCCTACCCCCCACAAACGTAACAATAGTGAAAAAATTAACGAATTTGATGTAAAAAAAAACGAAGTACAGGATAATAGTGAAAAAATAGCAATTAATTTTGTGGAAAAATGAGATACCGGAAAATAGTGAAAAAATTGCAAATAATTTGGTGTATAAAAACAGAACAGGAAAATAGTGAAAAATAGCAACTAATTTGGTGTATAAAAACAAAGTACAGGAAAATAATCAAACATAGAAACATATTTAGTGTATAAAAACAAAGTACAGGAAAATAGTGAAACATAGAAACAAATTTGGTGTAAAAAAACAAAGTACAGGAAAATAGTGAAAAATAGAAACAAATTTGGTGTAAAAAAACAAAGTACAGGAAAATAGTGAAACATAGAAACAAATTTGGTGTAAAAAAACAAAGTACAGGAAAATAGTGAAAAAATAGCAACTAATTTGGTGTATAAAAAGAAAGTACAGGAAAATAATGAAACATAGAAACATATTTGGTGTATAAAAACAAAGTACAGGAAAATAGTGAAACATAGAAACGAATTTTGTGTAAAAAAAACAAAGTACAGGAAAATAGTGAAAAAATAGCAACTAATTTGGTGTATAAAAACAAAGTACAGGAAAATAATGGGAAAATAGCAACTAATTTGGTGTAAAAAAACAAAGAACAGGAAAATAGTGAAAAAAATAGCAATTAATTAAAACAC
Source organism: Myxine glutinosa (assembly GCF_964187855.1). NCBI lineage: Eukaryota > Metazoa > Chordata > Myxini > Myxiniformes > Myxinidae > Myxine > Myxine glutinosa. The sequence continues at coordinate 11,652,015 of NC_136271.1, forward strand.
AAAATACAGGAAAATAGTGAAAAAAGCAACTAATTTGGTGTAAAAAAAACAGTACAGGCAAGTAGTGAAAAAATAGCAACTACTTTGAGGTAAACAACAAAGTACAGGAAAATAGTGAAAAAATAGCAACTAATTTGGTGTAAAAAACAAAGTACAGGACAATAGTGAAAAAAAAAGCAACTAATTTTGTGTAAAAAAAAAGCAACTAATTTGATGTAAAAAAAACAACAAAGTACAAGAAAATAGTGTTGTGGTCACCGCCGGGATTAAGACCCCTGGGTGACGGATGACCAATCGAGCTTTAACTCCTAGACATTCAGTCAAAAATGACGGTGTTCTTTACACGCGAGGGAAAGAAGAATGATTAACTTACTTTCACAGGTCCCAACGGACGTCTTCGAACCTGCAATAATCAACTGAAACCGATACGGATTTAAAATGTACAAAAATACCAGCTTTATCTATCTATAATTCCAGTAATCTCTGTATGTGTGTTTGTTTGTTTGTTTGTTTGTCTGTGACCGCTGTTTCTCGACAACCACGGGTCCGATATACTTTAAACTTGCCAGGTATATTGCTGGGGACCCGAGGATGTGCCTTTTCAAGGTTTCATATTAATCGGACAATTACTTACCGAGCTATGTCCAAAAAACGATTCAACCAATCAGAGAGCAGCGAGCTATCGCGTATGCCGAACGTGGCGAACACACTCTGCCTCGGACGGCACATTTGAGAGCGTATTCATTTATTTCACGTTGGCAAACTATGTTGCCGCTATGTTGGCGTTAAACTATGTTTTAAAACTAATTAAAACCATTTCATGTAAATAGAGGGGGGGGGGGGGGGGGGGGATTGTCACTGTACTCGCAAGCCGTTCGCCGTTCGCTTTGGCGTTGCGAATGGACCAAAACATTTCATGGACCAAACCATTTCATGTAAAGCGTTCGCCGTTCGCTTTGGCGTTGCGAATGGACCAAAACATTTCATGCACCAAACCATTTCATGTAAATAGAGGGGGGGGGATTGTCACCGTACTCGCACCCACGTACCCACGTACGGGCATTGCACCCATGTACGGGCATGCCCTAGTTGAAGAAATGCCGGTAACAAAGGAATGCACGATAAAATTAATATTCCTAAACGGGAAGTCCCCACACCAACTCGTATGCAGACAAAGGGAACAAATAACTGGTGAAAATAAATGTGTGTGTGTTTCTCCACTAAGCACTTAGCTCTGAGCGTCTCCTGAACCCCCGTCGGGAATCGTCCAGGCCCCGAGTGCGCAATCCGGGCACGGCACAGGCACCGGCGGGAAGATGGCCTCAGCGCGCCCTCGTTCACTCAGCCGCGCTCGTCCTCGTCGTCCGCCTCACCAGCACCCACGTCTCTCAGCGCAAGAGCGCGAGAGGAAAAATAACAGAGGCCATTTACATACAGGGGATTTACCATTAATCCCTAACAAATTAACATAACCCCACCCCTCTCTCTGATGGGGACACTGATACGTGCTTAGATGACATCCGGTCTAAACGAATGTCCTACTTATGATACATGGGGGTTCTGCCTCTTCATCGTGACATACGGAGCATGGTAATCGACACACTTCTACCTGGGCTAAGGTAATCATTGCCTACCCCCCACAAACGTAACAATAGTGAAAAAAAACAACTAACTTGATGTAAAAAAAAAACTAAGTACAGGATAATAGTGAAAAAATAGCAATTAATTTTGTGTAAAAAATGAGATACAGGAAAATAGTGAAAAAATAGCAAATAATTTGGTGTATAAAAACAAACAGGAAAATAGTGAAAAATAGCAATTCATTTGGTGTATAAAAACAAAGTACAGGAAAATAGTGAAACATAGAAACAAATTTGGTGTGAAGAAAAACAAAGTACAAGAAAATAGTGAAAAAATAGCAACTAATTTGGTGTATAAAAACAAAGTACAGGAAAATAATGAAAAAATAGCAACTAATTTGGTGTATAAAAACAAAGTACAGGAAAATAGTGAAACATAGAAACAAATTTGGTGTGAAGAAAAACAAAGTACAAGAAAATAGTGAAAAAATAGCAACTAATTTGGTGTATAAAAACAAAGTACAGGAAAATAATGAGAAAATAGCAACTAATTTGGTGTAAAAAAAAACAAAACAGGAAAATAGTGAAAAAAATAGCAATTAATAAAAAAACAAAGTACAGGAAAATAGTGAAAAAAGCAACTAATTTGGTGTAAAAAAACAGTACAGGAAAGTAGTGAAAAAATAGCAACTAATTTGATGTAAACAACAAAGTACAGGAAAATAGTGAAAAATAACAACTAACTTCATGTAAAAAAAAAACAAAGTGCAGGAAAATAATGAAAAAATAGCAACTAATTTGGTGTATAAAAACAGAACAGGAAAATAATTAAACACAGAAACAAATTTGGTGTATAAAAACAAAGTACAGTAAAATAATAAAAAAATAGCAACTAACTTCATGTAAAAAAAAAACAAAGTACAGGAAAATAGTGAAAAAAATAGCAATTAATTAAAAAACAAAGTACAGGAAAATAGTGAAAAAAGCAACTAATTTGGTGTAAAAAAACAGTACAGGAAAATAGTGAAACATAGAAACAAATTTGGTGTATAAAAACAAAGTACAGGAAAATAGTGAAAAATAGCAACTAATTTGGTGTAAAAAAACAAAGTACAGGAAAATAGTGAAAAAATAGCCCTGTAACCATCAAAGTCTGCAAAATAGAAAGAAAATATGAAAGTATAACCTACTTGTATGCTACTTTTTGGAGAAAAATGGTTTTTAAATAGTGCTGAAATACCAGAATTTCATGTGGGTAATTCCAAATCGTTTTCTTTCCAAGCAAGATATGGATAAGATGGGAGGAATTGTGGGTAAATGGATGTTAAGGGAAGTCTGGAAAATTGAAATCCACGTGGGTGTTGTCGAGCTTCAAATACCAACCAAGATGAGACTACAATATGACGTAACCGCATGGCATGAGATAGAAATGGTCACATTGTTATGTAGACTCGCAATTCTTTCCACTCTTCAATTTGATTTATACATTGTTTCCTTACATACCCCCTTCCAAAGCAATCCCAACATCCATCAATACTGTTCATCATTGTCCCTTATTTTCCATCCTTAGTTTGACTTACTCCACAATTTCCAACCATGCATTTTACTTGAACACATCGTTGTCATCTTTTGCTGTTGTCCTGCACTTGACTGAGATATTGTATCCACATTATGCAATCATCTCTGTTTATTGGTTATATACATATATATATATATATATACATATATATATATATATATATATATATATATATATATATATATATATATATATACACATACATACATATATATATATATATATATATATATATATACAGGGTGAGTCAAAAGTAGCGCCCGATTTCTGTTTTTTTGGCTGCCAGATTCTTTCTGGGATGTCATGTTGTTAATAATTGTCGGGTATAATTGTTGTTAATAATTGTTGTTAATAATAAATATTGTTAATATTGTTAATAATAAATAATTGTTAATAATTACTTTTTGTTGAAGTAATTATTACTTCTTATTATATTGTTGTAATTGAAGTTGTTGAATCTTATTATATTATATTGTTGAAGTAATTATTATATTGTTGAAATGAAGATCAAATAGCTGTATGTTGAAATATGTTGAAAAAGTCAAAACTTTACATAGGGTGTACTTACTTTTTCACGTGACTGTATATATATATATATATATATATATATATATATATATATATATATATGTATATATATTGGCAGATATCCTGGTTCTACCGGGTTGTTGTGAGGGAATTCATTTCCAATAGAGTGTGGAATATTTCGAAAGCTTGCCAGGAATGTCCGCTGACAGCAAAATGGTAGCGACACATGTAAATTCTGTGTAATGTAAAATTTGACTTGAAGTTCACATATCCCTTGCCACCCTCCCAACTCCATATCCCTCCCACCCTCCAACTCCAAGTGCATATCCCTCACCCTGTCTCATCTCCAATTCTGTATCCCTCACCCATCCCAACTCAATGTCAATTATAATAGTCAATAACTGTTAAGGCTGCTAAAGTTTCTCGGTAATGTAAATCGACGGAAAGGTAATTGTACGTTGACAAAATAGTTTGTGGTTATATTATTTTTTAATTTCCCATGGTGGGTGTGCAAACCAACGGCTCTGAGCATATACAGCACGTGCACAACAAAAATGAATACAACTCTAAATTACCGAAATATCTGAGTCCCCCCCCCCCCCCCCCCCCGCATGTACTGTGTGGCCCCAAGAGCTCTTAAATGAAGTATCATTCAGCATTGTACGGGCTGTGGTTACGACGTTTACCCCGTTCAGACACAATCGGGCAATCTGCATTTATATATACTAGGGCATGCCCGTACTATATATATGCCCGTACTATATATCTATCTAAAATTATATCCCCCCCCTCTATTTACATGAAATGGTTTGGTCCATTCGCAACGCCAAAGCGAACGGCGAACGGCTTGCGAGTACAGTGACAATCCCCCCCCTCTATTTACATGAAATGGTTTCGTCCATTCGCAACGACCACAGAACCCCCCCCCTCTATTTACATGGAATGGTTTGGTCCATTCGCAACGCCGGCACACGCGATCGTTCGCTGCTCTCTGATTGGTTGAATCGTTTTTTGGACATAGCTCGGTAAGTAATTGTCCGATTAATATGAAACCTTGAAAAGGCACATCCTCGGGTCCCCAGCAATATACCTGGCAAGTTAAAAGTATATCGGACCCGTGGTTGTCGAGAAACAGCGGTCACAGACAAACGTACAGACAGAGATTACTGGAATTATAGATAGACTAGGGCATTGCCCGTACGTGGGTGCCCGTTCCTTGCCAAAAAAAATAAAAAACGCTACCCGTACGCACTACCCCGCCCGTACGCCCGTAAACAAAAAAAACCGCTCTTCGCTTCCGCCCTTCGCTCTGACTGAATTGGGAGAAATAATGCGCATAAGAAATCGAATTACGTACCGTAATGGCGGTCAGCTCGTAACGCGCTCAGCTCCGCTCGTCTCACATCGGCCACGCCTACGCAACAAAGCGTTCTGTGATTGGCTGCCGGAAAGCGTGCTGCCGGACAGTCTTCACTGTCCGGAAGTTCGCAAATCGCAGTTAGGATGAATCGTTTTAATTTAATCGCAGTTTGAATTCGTTTTAAAACATAGTTTAACGGCAACATAGTTTTCCAACGTGAAATAAATGAATACGCTGTCAAATGTGCCGTCCGAGGCAGAGTCTGATCGCCACGTTCGGCACACGTGATAGCTCGCTGCTCTCTGATTGGTTGAATCGTTTTTTGGACATAGCTCGGTAAGTAATTGTCCGATTAATATGAAACCTTGAAAAGGCACATCCTCGGGTCCCCAGCAATATACCTGGCAAGTTTCAAGTATATCGGACCCGTGGTTGTCGAGAAACAGCGGTCACAGACACACAGACACACAGACACACAGACACACAGACACACAGACACACAGACACACAGACACACAGAGATTACTGGAATTATAGATAGATATATATATATATATATGTGTGTGTGTGTGTGTGTGTGTGTGTGTATAGATAGATGGATACATACACATACCCATTCTGCTTTTTCCTGTACCATTGTCTCTCTCACACTGTTTCTCTTCACTCCCTTGAAAATCCAACATGCTGCTCGATTTCCTTCCTTAACCCAGCAATCTCCAAGTCATCAGTACCTCTTGCTCCGTAGTCGCGTTACAAAGGGCAAAGTACTTCGAAAGAGTCACAATTTCTCATGTCCATCTCTTGTATCCCACAAATCTTTCCTCTTAAACTGTTGTTCATTTACTTCGATGTTTCTTACACAGCGCCCGGTGATTTACGGAAAAGCCTTCCTTTATTGGAAGCCTTGATGGAACTGCCATCTTGGAGTCCGGTGTATCACAAACCCGATTGCTTTTTCACATTTTGCAGCGCAATAATGATTTCTCCTTTTCTCATGTATTTGTTGCATAAGATGCGCAATGTGGAGTATCAAATGGAGGAAATGTTAAGATGCCTTCACCTAATAATTGTTTCTTAACTTAAAAAATAATAACTGACTCCAAAACGATCCTCAGAAAACAATCATACACATGACGGTTAAAATTCATCTCCGCTCAATAATACTGAATGCAAAACACCGGAACAATCAGATTGTGTTTCAATCGTCACCTTCAATTGCTAATAACTATGTCCCTGGAATAGCAACACCAGCATAACACATTGATGGGATTGAAGCCCATTTCAGCACTTCAGGGATCTGCCTCTGACCTATTATATGTCATGCTATCCGTGTCCATCAACGCCACCCAATTGGGAACACAGGACTGTTCTGAGGAATAAGTCTGACCTCGGGCACTGCTTCTTACAGATAATAATGCATCCTGTCACCCGGGCCTTTGCGCTGCTCCCACCCTAGGTAATCGACTGCATCACGCAGGGCCGGGTCTTGGAGCGACCACGTGCCTGCCCGCTCGAGGTCTACGATCTGATGTTGGCATGCTGGCAGCGTGAGCCGCTTCAGCGCACACCCATCAAGGCCTTGCATGCCAGGCTCCAGGGCTTGGCGCAAGCTGCCCCCGCGTACCTGGATGTTCTTGGCTGATGATCGGCCGTGACCGGGACTGTGGTCAGGGATGACATAAGGAATATGTAGTTTGGGGGAGGCTTGGGTGGGGTTTAAGTTGAGAAAAAAATATAAATAGGAGAAGAAATTTATGTGAAGACACCATGGAAATGCAGGAAAGGATCACTCATAAATGATAGAGGGCCCAAGTGTATTAAGTTTGTGCACTGAATGATTTTTCGCTGTTGAATGGTGTTGTTCCATTACATTGGGAGTTAAATAATACATGTATGCGGGTTCGAGCACAAAGGAATGGTTTCAGCTGCCACATTCTCAGCAATGATGAAGGAATGTTCCATTGGTGTAGGCTCACTGTGGCTTATGGTTTGGGATCGGTGGGATTTTCCACCACAACAAATGCACTGATGCAGAGGAAGAAGAAGAATTTAAATTGTGCGAACTAAGTCATTGGGTAAGTCAATACAATGCTCTAATATTCATTGTTCATTTTGAGGTAATGTTTTCATGGGGTGAGTGGTGAGATGTTTATATGTCTGTAATAAGAAACTGTGTTTATTCAGAAGCATTTAGTCACAAGTTTGAGAGTCCTGCATCTGATTCTTGGTTTGTCCTGCCTGCCTGCCTTCTGGGCAAGACAATTTGGCTTATTTCCTTTGGGTGAGAGCTGTAATGATTTGGCATGGAGGGAGTATATTCTTGGTAGTAATATCACCCTTTATTGGGCTAAAAACGAAATATCTTCACCTTGCGTCTCATATGCGACATGCGAGACACTCTGACAATGACCTGGGTTTGATGCCTACGTGCACCATCAAGGTGTACATCTGTTGCTGCTGCTTGGTTAGCCATGCGTGCTCCGCCTCGTTTTTGCTCCCTAAAAAAAACAAAAAAAAAAAACATGTTCGTCCGCAGATTGGCACTTAAAGTAATTGTTTAGTTATTACACATTCCTGTTGGTACAAATAGTGCAAATAGTCCTGCACCTATGTTAGTAAAAAAAAACAAGTGTCATATTGCAAAGCAGTCCTCAAGCCAAATGTCGTCAACTCAATTTGTTAGGGACAAACGGCATTGGATTGACATTGCAGTATCTATGTCTTGTCCAAACCATCACACCCAAAGTAGAAGTAGTGTCGCTTATAAAAAATTTATTTCTACAAAGCACAGCTTCTGTAAGACGAACACGTTACTGCACCGAGCATGTGAATTTAAAGGGGCGTTGTGATGTAATTTTTCAATCGTGTCAAATATTATATATATATATATATATATATATATATATATATATATATATATATATATATATATATATATATATATATATATAGATATATATATATAGATATGTATATGTATATACAGGGTTAGTCAAAAGTAGTGCCCGATTTCTGTTTTTATATATATATATATATATATATATATATATATATATATTTCTGTCAGTTGATTGTTTGTTTGACATTTGTATTACAGTGTACAAGAAGGTATAAATAAATGAATCACATGTTTATCTAACCATTTATTCGGGGGAAAATTATTACGGAAGTGTACCAAGTTGTTTTACTTGCAATTTTCAAAGTGCCCTCCCTCGTGATCGATTTCGGACGACCGGACTTCTTTGCAGTGGCCACCGACCCTGTTGCTTCAAATTTCTCGACAATCAATCGTATGTTTCTTCCCTGGGGTGGGTTAATATCGAATTCCTGTGCCAAACGGCGTGCCGCCATCGTTTGTTGTTCATTACATTTGTCGTAATGTTTCACGGCCGCAATGCGTTGATTCATTGAAAGGTAATTCATGGTTCAATTTGGTGCAACTTCAGTAACTTTCCAAACTCTCAGCAATAACCTGCAAAACAAAAATAAATAAATTAAGAAAATTAATAATCTGCAAGACAATTATTAACAACATGACATCCCAGAAAGAATCTGACAGCCGAAAAAACAGAAATCGGGTGCGGGCGCTACTTTTAATTCACCCTGTAAATATATATATATATATATATATGTATGTATGTGTATATATATATATATATATATATATATATATATATATATATATTGACATTGCAGTATCTATGTTCTATATATATATATATATTGCAGTATCTATCTATATATATATATATATATATATATATATATATATATATATATATTTATATATATATATATATATATATATATATATATATATATATATATATATATATATATATATATATATATATATATATATATATATATATATACATACATATACATATATACATATATAAAATATATATTCAGTATATCGATTGAAATTTACACTTCAACTATATATCTATATGCTATACTATATTCGAGGAATAAAGTGGAAAACTATCTGAGATAACTGTGAACCCCAGACATCGAGAAACAGTTTTCTGCAGAGTAGACTTAAAAATGATGTCATCAGGGCCACATTCTAATTGAGACGTAAACAGTATCTCTGGATCGTCATGGTGTTTTGCTTATTGAAAGAGACTCCTCAAGGCTCGAGTACCTTAATGCGAGTAATACGTGCAACAAGCTTAAAGGTTAACAAGATTAGGGTCTGAAATACAACTCCTGCTTCAATTATTGGCAATGCGCTTGCATCACATGTCACCACATATGGTAAAATGTCAAACAGCAAGCTTTTCATTTGCATTTGTGTCACAGCTCGCACTGTATGATGTTAAAAATTAGTGTGTGTGTGTGAATATATATATATATATACACAAACATACATACAAACATACATACAAACACGCACACGTGGCCCAAAACAGGTGCAATTATAAGAGGACGGCTGCAGGGAAGAATCAAAGCTCGAAGTATCGCGAGAGCTCTTTGCTGTACATAATAATGATGGAGATTCGGCTCCCGCTCAAACATCGATCGCAACTTCAATTGGAAATTCATTATTTACTTACACCCATGCGAGTCCATATCCGTTTGACCCTCAGCACACGACGGGAAGGTCAAACTCCTGTTGAGGTCGAAGTGAGGGTGTGGGGCGGAAGACCCATCAATTGAAAATGACATAATATAGTAAAACGCAGGTGTAACCGCAGCTGTTATTGAACATTTCTGGCTCGTTTTCGTCGACATTTGGAAAGTGCCTAAGTTTCAGCCTGTCGTGTTGTTTTTTTGGGAAGAAGAGGGGTTTCTTTCACCAACCCACCCTTCTCGCAACGCACCAATTTGCGCACCAATCGTGACGCGCCATGTGCACCTGTTATTGAATGATTTGCCATGACGGTAATTCATATATACAATAAGGTCGTTTGCGTGTTTTCATGTCCTAGTTTGGGCCTCCTTATATATGTTACCCGAGAATAAAAAAAACCAAAGGCCTAACGTTGAAAGGAGACCCGCAGGGTGTTGAAGACCCTATACTCGAGAATTATGACAAGGCGCACCTGTTCATTTCCATAAATCCACCTTCGACAGCGTATATACGACTGTTGTTAAGTATTTATGTTCTGCAGTTCTAACTACTCTCGTTTGTGTTAATTTATGGCTCGAGGCAAAACACAACCTTGATGTTCATGTGCAACTACATCTGCTAGATAGTTCTACCTTGACTGAACACCAGTTGCCTAAAAATAATATAAAAACGTTCTCGTTGTATTAGTGCACATGACGGTCAAAATGCCGCTCTGAAAGAATTAAACTTTGTGTCGATTTTTGCGAAGCAAGTACAATGAAATGCTATACATTTTCAAGGATGACTTTTCTTTAGCGTATTGTCTGCAGACTTTCTTGTGTACAGATGCGCGTGTTGTGTTGTTTGTGCTCGGTGGTGAACGCTATGAAAACATTTTAAAAACTTTATTGAGCCGCGTCATTTCTTTGTTTGAATAACGTGCCGGTCTCTCTCTCTCTCTCGCTCTCTCTCTCTCTCTCTGTCTGTCTCTCCCCCCCCCCCTCTCTTTCTCTGTCTCTCTGTCTCTTTCTCCCCTCTCTCGGTGTCTCTCCGTGTCTCTCTCTCTCTCTCTCTCTCTGTCTGTCTCTCTGTCTCTCTGTGTCTCTCTCTGTCTCTCTCTGTCTCTCTCTGTCTCTCTCTGTCTCTCTCTCTCTCTCTCTCTCTCTCTCTGTCTATATCTTACTATCTCTTTGCCTATCTCTGTGTTCCTCTCTCCACTCCGAATGGAATCAACTGCTCAGTCATTGGTGGTGATGAGTTGCGTGCCATTTTCCAAGAACATCATCGATGCTGCCTTTCCACATGCAAGTCACAGCGAGACGTCACGGCTTGGCTCAGGGTGTGTGTGTGCTCTGTGTTTGCGTGCCGTGAGCAGTGTGGTGCTGCAGGGTGTACGCTTACCTCTCACGTCACCACTACAAACTGTCCAATATCTGTCATGACAGAGTTTATTACATGAACATATAGCATTAGATTATGATTGGTGCGTGTAGTGAAGTGGAACTTGTGTGAGTGTTACTTATGTCATTTAATATTTTCCCAAGTCCAAAGTAAATACTTTAGCACCTCAAACTGAACTCCGATGAGCAAGTGTTGTAAAATCCGAGTCTCACAACCACTTTCTCGTACCGAGTTTAATCAGGATCAATCTCAAGCAGCATCTAAGAAAGAATACATGACAGCCATCATTCATATACACTAATAGGCACCAGAAGTATATATATTGTTACGGTTCTCTACGCCGGCCTTCTTCCCTTTACCAAGGGGGGATTAATCCCCTTGTCTTTGCTGGGCCTGGCGGAACCGAGACTTGAGACGTCCCTCTCGGACACACGCGGAGTAGGGTTTCGGGACCACTCCTCGCTCATACCTAATTCCCCACGCTGCCCTGGGAGCGAGGAAACAAGCCTCGCATGAACCACGTGTGGTTTGAGTACGCCAAGCAGATTGCGTACACGTGGTCCGCGCAGTTACTTAGTTGTTGGAACCCGATTAGAGGGGTTGTGCTCATGCCACGCTTAGTCAATTGAGGAAACCACAGAAACGGTCGAATCAGGAAGAAAGGAAGAACAAACGGTTTAATTATTTCCCACACATATATACAAGTTCAAGGACGAAGAGACACAGAGCAACCTTAAGCAATCTTAACTTATCCCTTGGACAACGGGCCCGCCTCACACTCACACAGGGAATTGCAGATGGGTAGATGCTCCCCAACATGTCCATGTCGTCGTCCAGAGCCGGCCTCTGTCCGGCTCTCCACGGTCCCCGGCACGTCCCGCGAAGATGGTGGCAGGCGAAGGCAAGGACTCGTAGCACGTCTCCCGAACAGAGCAGATGATGGGGCGGAACGGCAAAGGGCGGACTTTAGCGCGGCTGGCGGTTACTCAGCCGTTCTCACTCGCATGTCTCCAATGCGCGGTATTTGGTTCAAGCGCGTCTGGCTGCGCCCGCGTATCTGTACCGCTCTCGTGCAAGTGCGTGAAGTTCATCAAGTTCATCAACTGCGGCGAGTCCTCCTTTGCTCTCGGCTTTCCCCCGCTAGTCCTTTATCTTTCTCCCTCGCAGCAAGTCCTCCGCTTCAGTGCTCCTGCGCTAGTCCTTCAAGCCCTCCTATGCAAGTCCTGTGGAGGGCTTTCGCGCCGCAGGTTTTATAGCTACGCCCCCCGAACCTTCTGGAACTCACTCGAACCTTCTCACCATGCCCTGTGACGCAACGCCGCCGTCACCACCTACGAGCTCTGATTGGCGGCTCGTGCTTACCCTCAGCGCTTCCGCCGCTCCATCCTCGACTCCGCCCCGACCTTCCTAGGCCTCCCTCGTGTTAACTCGCCCAATGATCAACCAACGTTTAGCAAAATGGATTGAGGCTAGGGTAGCTGGAAAGTCGGTGGCAAGTAGGGCCTATTCTCCTGGCCCTACTCAACGCAGAACTAACAAAGGAAAAGGACTAAGCTTACAAATACTAAGACATAACTATACTATCGCGAGGCTACATGTTGCTTGTGTGACTAACTATGGGGGGCAAACTTTAACCTTTATTAGACTCACTTGACAGACTCAAAACCGCAACGCTGCCTCCCTCCCTCGTCAGACTCGTCCCCGAGTCGAACCTATAAAAACTGGAACGACCGGTTTTGAGAAAGAGTTGGGACTAACTTTTAATTCCGTGTGACACTTAGATGTGGTTCCCCTTAACATTTATTCTAACCCGTGTATGCGACAGTTTTACAACACTAAATATGTCCCACCTACTGCGTTGAGTAGCTAACTGACAGACTCATGCCCACAATTAACCGAATTGCGGAATTATTTTCAAACTAAACATAAAGCCAGTGTGCAGCATTTTATATACAAGCACAAAACCCTAACCTTATTTACAGTTCTATGACCCAGGACCTGTCCTTTTTGGAAAGAAGTTGGAGGGGAAGAGAAAAGTACAGCAATGCACAAAAACACATTTCAACAGTTCACATTTCATTTGCAGGTGTCTGGCATCTTCTTCTTGCTTCCTGCATATTCTGTGTGCATAAAACTTATAGTTCATCTTTCCCAGCACACCAATAATAAAAATGTACAAAAAGTGTGTTCGTTTTTATTTTGCCAGCAGGGCCAACTCTATGTGGTCCAAATGCGTGACATTGATGCCACTCAAAACAAGTGGTCCGAAGATGCAAGGTGAGTTTGCAGCAAAGTGCTGCACAGCAAAGTGTGAGGCCACAAAACCTGTGGTCCATAATGTGTAATGTGGTAATGTGCAGCAAAGTGTCTGTGGCATCAAGTGCTGCACACATGCAGCAAAGTTATAACAAATGCAAGGAATATGGCAGCAAAGTGCTGCACAGTTCAGCTGCACATATGTAACAAAGTGCAGCAGGGGGTGCTGCACTTGTGCAGCAAGGTGCAGCTGCACAGTTCCACCTCCAAAATGGTCCTGGGGTGGGGGAGAGACAAAGCACAACCGGGAAAGGGCACAGATGTACACAGCAATACACGGTAATGCAGCATGAGGGGCGCGGAAGAGCGAGCAGAGCAAGCTCGTCCCTAACCATTCGTGCCCCCCAATGTCAGCTTACACTACCGTTGCCCTTCCCTGTATTTACAAATTCGTCACTACGTCCTGTCTCCCATATCCCCCTCTATTCCAAATTCGTCTTCCAATCCCTCCCAGGATGGAAGGAATGCAACAAACACATTGTCTCATCACGTCATGATGCGTCTCACTTACTCAAATCAGTCACTTGGTGCTGGTGCGGAGCTTCGTTCTCCTGGGTGCATGGATGTGGATGGCGCGAAGGGATTTCTCTCAGCCTAACTACTCTAATTGACATTAACTCATTTACACTACCTAGAGGGGTCAATATATGGTTGAACCCCAAAAAAATTGATACAAAAGGTTTTTCAATGGATTCTGATACCATTGGGCATGCTAAATAACATACTAAAAATCTAGTAACATCTGACTTCCGGAAAGGGGTCATTTTCAAGATGGCGTCCAAGATGGCCGCCGGGAGCTTAAAATGGCCATATCTCAATTATTATTCAACCTAGAAAGGTGGTTTTGGTGTCTAACCCTAGGTTTTAGGGCCCAAGGAATCCAATTGAATCAATAAAATTACTATCAGTTAATTATTTATTGACAAGTCCAAGATGGCATCCCAAGGTGACATCCTGATCCACTAAAATGGCTCTGTCGAATAGTAGTCAACCTAGAGAGATATTTTCAGTGTGTATACCTAGGTTTAAGGCACCCAGGAAATCATCAAAATTACTTAAATAAGCACAAAGTAATCAGGTAATCCAGTAAGCCAGGTTTACCAGCCCATTAGGCATTTGCTGTCTTATACAGTTAGTCGCTATTCATCGTCATCCTCCGACTCACCAGCTAATGAACCAAGTGTGTGTTTCAGATTGGAGATAAGAGTGTAATGTGTCTACACCACTGCCACCTGTGACTCCAGTCCACAGTATTCAGTAATCATTACAAATTCTGTACCAGAAACGGAGATCCACGTCCTTGATGGAGTTCACTCCTTCACAGAATACCATGGAAGAGTGGAGAAAGCTATGGTGAAATAGCACAGTCGGAAGCTGACTTCACCATCCAGCATTATGGTTCAGCTACGACCATTGTCTTTGATGGCTATGAGGAAGGGCCGTCCATTAAAGACAACACGCATCAGAGAAGAGGACACAATATTCATCCCATTGTCAGCTTCACTGCTGAGACAAAGTTCTCAGGCAAGAAGGAGGAGGTCCTGTCAAGAGATATCAATAAACAGAGACTGATCGGGATGATAAGTGATGAACTGAGAGAAAGGTATTGCACTGTGGTCAATGCACCTGGAGATGCTGACGTAGATATAGTAAAGGGTGCAGTGGAGGCATCTCTTCTACACACCACTACACTGATTGGAGAAGATACTGATCTCCTTGTCTTACTCCTTTACTATGCGCAGGGAGACAGTAAGAGCCTTTATTTCAGATCAGACAAGTCCAAAGCTGATGGCAGTTTTAAAGTGTATGACATCAATTCGGACATGACGTGTTCTCAGTTGATATTCATCCATGCCATGACTGGTTGTGACACGACTTCTCGGATTTTTGGTGTTGGCAAAAAGACTGCTTTCCAGAAGCTTGTAAAAGGAGACCCTGTCCTTCGGTCTTGTGCCAACACATTCACCATCCCAAACCAGACCACAGAGGTGATCGATGACCTTGGATGCCGAGTAATGGCTATCCTCTTTGGTGGCAAGTGCAAAGATTCCCTTGCAACAATGCGATATAACACCTTCAGCAAGAAGGTTGTCTCTGCTTCGTCTTTTGTAACACCCGAACGTCTGCTCCCAACTGAATCTGCTACCAAACTTCACTGTCGTAGAGCGTACTACCAGATCATGGTGTGGATGGGAATAGAAGAGGGTATGGATGCCATGAAATGGGGGTGGAGCCTGCAGGATAATCAGTTTGTCCCACTTTTGTCAAGAATGAACGCTGCTCCAGACAGTCTCTTGAAGGTCATTCATTGTAACTGCTCCACTGCCTGCAAGACACTCCGCTGCTCTTGTAGACGATATGGACTACCATGTACTACTGCCTGTGCACCGTGCCAACTTGAAGAATGTGACAATCCACATAACAAGTTTCTTCCAGAGGAGTCAGAGGATGACGATGAATAGCGACTAACTGTATAAGACAACAAATGCCTAATGGGCTGGTAAACCTGGCTTACTGGATTACCTGATTACTTTGTGCTTATTTAAGTAATTTTGATGATTTCCTGGGTGCCTTAAACCTAGGTATACACACTGAAAATATCTCTCTAGGTTGACTACTATTCGACAGAGTCATTTTAGTGGATCAGGATGTCACCTTGGGATGCCATCTTGGACTAGTCAATAAATAATTAACTGATGGTAATTTTATTGATTCAATTGGATTCCTTGGGCCCTAAAACCTAGGGTTAGACACCAAAACCACCTTTCTAGGTTGAATAATAATTGAGATATGGCCATTTTAAGCTCCCGGCGGCCATCTTGGACGCCATCTTGAAAATGACCCCTTTCCGGAAGTCAGATGTTACTAGATTTTTAGTATGTTATTTAGCATGCCTAATGGTACCAGAATCCATTGAAAAACCTTTTGTGTCAATTTTTGGGGGGTTAGGTGAGTTTTTCTCGTATATTGACCCCTCTAACCCGGGGTCGTACCCTGCCAATTGGCCATCTTTAAACGATGTGGTTCTAAAAACCGAATTCCCCATTGACCACTCTGCGGTGCCCTACGAATTTGGGTCTCACTCCTCAATTTTTCCTACTGTGCCCTTTGCACAATTTTGGGGCTGGGTCGTGTGGCTCCACTAGCAGGTCTACCTACCTGCACACCTCCGCCACTGAAGTCGCCACCCGAGCTTACCTGCTCCTGCGACTACCTAACTGGGGAAGGCCCTCCCTGGCTCTTTACCCCTCTGATGCCCTCTCTGGCATTGGGCTACCCGGGTCCTTCTCTTGGATCCTCGGGCCCCATTGAACAACTACTCACAACCCTAACTGGCTCCCAGAGCCTACCTACGGCCTCACCTGGCCGACAAACTACCAGTGGCGGAGTGCTCCAATAACCATACGCACCAACAAAGCCACACGCCCAGCCATTCACTGACTCATGCACCCAACCAAAGCACTTCTTGCCACTTCCCGCACCACAGGTGTCAATATCCAACAATTTACCTGAGCCCTCTACCTGGCTTTAAACTACCCACCCCGGGTATTCCTGAATGGGTCCATCTCCCCCCATTCACTCCTTCGCACCATGCATTCAACACCTTTTATTCCACACCATTTACTCGCACACCATTTATTTCACACACCAATTTTGCACACCTTTTATCTCCCACACTACATCTCTTGCACACCTTTTGTGCTCTCACACCTTTTATCCGTACACTCCAAACACAACTCCATCTGTCTCAATACACAATTCCTGGTTATTCTCAACCAATTCCTCATTTGCTCAATACACAGATCCTCACACACACAGCATCATCTAACTACCTGCTTTTCCCCTAAGACTCGTGCTTCCCCGTCATCCCATTAAACTAAGTACTCCCTCGTCATTATCATCCAGCTAATCTCTCTACGTCCCCTCTACAGTACAGATGTCTCTACTTAAATCTTGTCCCTACTGTCTGCTGATTCTCTAACAATTATCCTCGCCCGCCCTCGGCTAGCTTCAGTGCCCCATGGAGGTAACCATCACTGGCACCTCCATGTGCATGTCACTGCCATCCTCCTAAACTAATGCTCATGAGCCCTGGAGTGAGGAATGGTAAAACTACCATTCCCCCACGCCAGGTACCATTCCCCAACACTTTATATTCGTCCACTATACCTGAGCCTCGTCGGGTGGGAATACATCGTCATCACAGCTCGGCTTCAAAAAGCCGAGCGATGCATGCGGGTGGTTGGTCGCCTGTCGTTTGGGTCCGTCCGGCATTTTCGATCCAGGGGAGGAGGCATAGAAGGGCCAAGGTTCAGAGCTCCATCTCTACGCGAGGCCTTGCGGTCCCACGCACGATGGCCCAACCACCCACGGTCAGAGCACCGCACCCACCAGGGGGGCGCGGCTCCGAACTCTCCTACCCCCCTTGAACCGTGCCGATCGCCTTTCCCGCCAAGGCGCGGCACCAACCATACAGGGTGGGGCCCGGCACGAACCGTGCACGCCGGGCCTTGTGAGAACGCTGCGGCACCGATCCCCGCCGCACACAAAGCACACAACTCACCGAGGGCTCACGTCGGCTATACGTCACGCTAGACGCTACCCCGGTCTGCGTCGATGCTCGAGCCGCGTTCTCACCACACGCGACCCACTCCTCACTCGCACACTGAGGCGCTCCGGCGCCTCCCATACACTCCATTACCGCACACTTCTCTGTTACACACAAGTGCACACCACCCAGGCGCACTCACACCGTTCGCACACTCCATTATCACACACTCGGCCAACGTAAACCCTCACGCACACTCTTGCACACACTCTTCCGTTACGTACTCCGTAACGTCCACAGGTGTGCACTCTTCTGGTACACACCCAATCACACGCTCTGGTGTACACTCCTGCACACGCTCTTCAACACGCTCTGGTGTGCATTCTCTCTCAATCTCCTCGGCCATCGCAAACTCTGTAACACACTCTTCTTCAACGCACCCTTCCCACACACATTCCGTCATACACTCACGCTCCGGTGCACACTCCCCCCGCACACGCGCGTCATTCGCTCGCGTACACTGCACAAAGGACCTTCCACAAGCGCCCGGGCTTCGTCTATACCCCAAGCACGCCAAAAACCTTTTCCCGCCAAACACTTTCGCACCATACACACCCCTACTCACCTTGGGGATTCTCTTCTCCGGCAGCACCTGCAAACCTTTATTGGGGTTAGCAAGCCCGACATCACGGTGCAAATGCAAACTTTGTTCAGGTTCCATTTCTACCCTCGATTTAATTTCTAACTCTGCCGTCTCTTCGGCCCCAATTTCAACTATAATCATTTCTTTAGTTTCAATTATTTCCTCGACGACCGCCGGCGCGCAAGAAATTTTTCTGTCCAATTCGGCGGCCGTCGGTTCTTTTACACCCCGAGTCGCGATTTGTATTCCCTAGGTCCATGTAGCCGCGCTCAGCTTTACCTCGCTCTCCATGCGTTCCTCGCACCGCGTTACCCCGTTGCGTCCCTTTGCGACCTCCTCGCTCAACTTGCGCCTTATGTCCTTCCCCGCTTCTTTTATTTCTTTCTTTGACGCCACCCTCATTTTGCCCAATTGATTCTTTTCTTCTTTTTTTTTTTTTTTTTTTTTTGTATACTGAATCGAGGCTCGTAAAGAGCTAACATTTATTTCACAAACAAATCAACCAGACAAACAAAATATACAAAAAGAGGGAGCGGAAGACAAGATGGGGAGAGAAGGGGAAGCACACAACCACAACATTTGAGAGCAGGGAGAAGTGTGGGAGGGAGAGGGCTTGGGGGCAGGAGGCGTGGGAAGGAGGGGGTGGGGGGTGGGAGAAGTATAAAACACAAGGGGACCGAAATTAGCGGGGGTAGAAAAGATCAAGGTTTTGGATGGGGGAGGATAAGAGATGGTGGAGAACAGCTGTTTTAAAGACCTGGAGGGTGGAGTGGGATTGAAGAGAGTGAGGGAGTTTGTTCCAGAGGCGGGAGAAAAGAGGAATGAAGGAGTGAAGGTGAGCAGAAAGTCTTGATTTTGGCAGTTTAACCATAAGAGGGATGCAGGCAGATCTTGTGCGACCTGTAGGAATATTTGGGGGACAGAGCGCAGAGAGGGCTGGGGGGGCAAGGCCAGAGAGGAGTCGGTAGAAGACGGAAAGACCACCAACCTGCCTGCGGTGAGTGAGTGAAAGGCCCTTGGAGTTAGCTTCATCGCAGGAGATTCCAATGATTCTGAACGCTTTGGTTTCAACAGGGTGAAGACGGGCTAGGTGTGAGGCAGGAGCACCAGACCAGAGGGGAGAGCAGTATTCCATAGAGCTGCGGATGAAAGCCTTGTATGTGGTGAGGAGCTCAGGTGTGCCAAGGAAGGACTTCGCACGACGGAGGATGCCCAGTCGGCGACTGGCTTTGGAGGCCAGATTTGAAATGTGGTTTTCCCAGGAAAGATCATGGCAAATAGTGAGACCCAAAAGCTTGAGCGACAGAACTTCTTGGAGAGGATTGTTGATAAAGTAGATGGGAGGGTTGTCCAGTCGGTCCTTTCGGAGAGACTTGTAAGAGTGTGAGATTTGTCAGGATTGAAAGACATGTTCCACTTGTTTGACCAGTCTGTGATTTTGTCCAGGTCTGCAGAGAGTGAGGAGGCTGCAGACTGCCGATCTGAGGGATGAGGAATGGAGCGACAGAGAGTAGAGTCATCAGCAAAGAGATAGAGAGGATTTTCAAGAGAGTCAGAGAGATCATTGATGAAGACCAGAAAAAGCACAGGGCCCAGAACACTACCTTGGGGAACTCCAGCCTGAACAGGAAGAGGAGATGAGAGAAACCCATTCAGGGCCACACGTTGACTACGACCAGAGAGGAAGTCCGCCAGCCATGCGTGGAGATTTCCATGGATACCAAAGGAGGAGAGTTTGGTGAGCAGAGCGGGGTGCCAGACCGTATCGAAGGCACGTGAAATGTCAAGGGAGACGGCTCTAATTGCCTGTTTGGCGTTGAGGACCTCCATCCATTGTTGAGAAAGCAGAAGCAGCATGTCCAGAGTAGAGTGACCAGGTCTGAAACCAAATTGATGATCAGAGATCAAGCCATTGGAGAAGAGGAAAGATTTCATATCTGAAGCAATGATGGATTCCATGACTTTGCTGATAATTGGGAGAAGGCTGATTGGTCTGTAGTTGCTGGGATCTGTTTTTGCACCTTTTTTGTGCAAAGCGGTGATGTTGGCTGATTTCCAAGCAGATGGCAGATGACCTTGAGCAAAAGAGAGGGTGAAGAGAACAGAAAGAGGGAGTGAAAGAGCGGAAGCACATGATTTTAAGACCCGTGGGCTGATGCCGTCAGGACCAGTTGCAGAATCAGAGTCGAGGGTTGACAGAAACTTTTCCACCTTGTCAGGAGGAAAGGACACAGGGTCCAGGAGCAGCTGGGTACGACTGGGTACGGTGGGGACAGAGAGGGATGGGTTTGGGACACAAGATTTAGAGGCAAACACAGAGTTGAGGCATTCAGCTTTTTCACGTGCGGAGTCAGCCATTAAGCCGTTTGAGGGGATGGAGGGGGAACAAACACCAGAAACAGATTTGACCAGACGCCACCAGGATTTGGAAGAGGGAGACAGATAAGAGAGTTCGGTCTTGAGAACGGTGAGATATTGTTTCCTGGCCCTCCTGAGGGTGGACACACACTTGTTCGGGCTTTGTGAAAGGAGATGAGATTTCCTTCCGTTGGATTTGCTTTCCAGGAGACGAAAGCAAGTTGTTTCAGGGCAACAGCCTCACCACAAGATTCCGTGTACCATGGACGGGAGGAAGGGTATGACAACTGAAGACGAGATGGGATAAATCTGTGCATGAGAGAGAGCAATTTACTTTGAAAGAATTCCCAGGATGAGTTGATGTCAGAGGCGGTAGAGATGGGAGACCAGTCCAGATGATTGGTGGCTGCTTGAAGACCGTGCCAGTTGGCCTGAGTGAAATGCCAGACTCGTCGACGCTGAGGAGGCTCTCTGAGAATGGTCAGAGAGAAGTCCACTTTGACAAGCACATGATCAGATGAGCCGATTGGAGCAGAAGAAGAGCAGCAGACATTTTCAGGGAAGTTTGTCATAACCAAATCCAGAAGAGAAGATGATCCGTTGACTGAGATCCGGGTCGGGAAATTGACAGATTGTGTCAGTCCCAGTGAGTCACAGAAGTCCTTTGCTGAAGAGCCATGGCTGGTGAGAGAGGTACCCACACCCAGCCAACTGGCATGGTGACAATTGAAATCACCACATATGAGGAAGAGAGAGTTGGGATAGGTAGATAGAAGTTGGTCCATATTATCAGACAGCGAGATGTAGATGGAGTCATCGCTGTTTTGGATGTCCATTTTGTTTTCCAACCCATTTTTCCACTCAAACAATTCCCGGGTGGATTTGGCCCCTTGGGCGTCCATCGTTTTTTTCAATTTGCCCTGGTTACGCCTTGCTTCGTCCCTCATTTTATTCATTTCTTCTCCCATTTCATTACTTTGCACCACGAAGCATGCTTTGATTTGCGCCATTAAGATGCCCAAACCATTGGCGAGGCGCCGCCATTTTCTTCCCCGACTGCCGGCCCCTCATCAACGTCCTCCTCTTCTCCCAATTCTTCCCGTGGGTCCTGGGTCATTAATTTTTCATCTATTTCTACCCCCACCGGCATTCGACCGCTTTGGCTAGCCATGGCACAAATTTAAATTTTGATTTTAAAACTAAATTTCGGTCGCTCGTGATTTTGGCGCCAATTCGTCCAAAAAAATTTAGTTAGGGTTCCAAATCCACTCCCCGACACCAATTGTTATGGCCAATATGTACAATTGGTGTCCAAAATTTTGTCTAAAATTTTTTTGTCCCAGGTTCCAAATCCCAACTCCTGACTACCATTTGTTACGGTTCTCTACGCCGGCCTTCTTCCCCTTACCATGGGGGGATTAATCCCCTTGTCTTTGCTGGGCCTGGCGGAATCGAGACTTGAGACGTCCCTCTCGGACAAACGCGGAGTAGGGTTTCGGGACCACTCCTCACTCGTACCTAATTCCCCGCGCTGCCCTGGGAGCGAGGAAATTAGCCTCGCACGAACCACGTGTGGTTTGAGTACGCCGAGCGGATTGCGTACATGTGGTCCGCGCAGTTACTTAGATGTTGGAACCCGATTAGAGCGGTTGTGCTCGTGCCACGCTTAGTCAAATGAGGAAACAACAGAAACGGTCGAATCAGGAAGAAAGGAAGAACAAACGGTTTAATTATTTCCCACACGTATATACAAGTTCAAGGACGAAGAGACACAGAGCAACCTTAAGCAGTCTTAACTTATCCCTTGGACAACGGGCCCGTCTCACACAGGGAATTGCAGATGGGTAGATGCTCCCCAACGTGTCCACGTCGTCGTCCAGAGACGGCCTCCGTCCGGCTCTCCACGGTCCCCGGCACGTCCCGCGAAGATGGTGGCAGGCGAAGGCAGGGACTCGTAGCGTGTCTCCCGAACAGAGCAGTTGATGGGGCGGAACGGCAAAGGGCGGACTTTAGCGCGGCTGGCGGTTACTCAGCCGTTCTCACTCGCGCGTGTCAAATGCACGGTATTCGGTTCAAGCGCGTCTGGCTGCGCCCGCGTATCTGTACCGCTCTCGTGCAAGTGCGTGAAGTTCATCAAGTTCATCAACTGCGGCGAGTCCTCCTTTGCTCTCGGCTTTCCCGCGCTAGTCCTTTATCTTTCTCCCTCGCAGCAAGTCCTCCGCTTCAGTCCTCCCGCGCTAGTCCTTCAAGCCCTCTGATGCAAGTCCTGTCGAGGGCTTTCGCGCAGCGGGTTTTATAGCTACGCCCCCCGAACCTTCTGGAACTCAATCGAACCTTCTCACCACGCCCTGTGATGCAACGCCGCCATCACCACCTCCGAGCTCTGATTGGCGGCTCGTGCTTACCGTCAGAGCGTCAGATGCTCCATCCTCGACTCCGCCCCGACCTTCCTAGGCCTGCCTCGTGTTAACTCGCCCAATGATCAACCAACGTTTAGCAAAATGGATTGAGGCTAAGGTAGCTGGAAAGTCGGTAGCAAGTAGGGCCTATTCTCCTGGCTCTACTCAACGCAGAACTAACAAAGGAAAAGGACTAAGCCTACAAATACTAAGACATAACTATACTATCGTGAGGCTACATGTTGCTTGTGTGACAAACTATGGGGGGCAAATTTTAACCCTTATTAGACTCACTTGACGGACTCAAAACTGCAACAATATATAATATTGGGTACAATTAAGCAAGCCTCATTCAAATATGATTTCCTCATCTTCCTAAGTAAGCACGTAATGGTCACAGGTCTGCCCCTCGCTTTCAGTGGATGGATATTTATAAGAGCACTTCAGTGGGCAAGAGATGTTACTACACCTGGGTTATGACTTGACTTGGAGTTCCTACATTTCACTACAATCCTCCCAGAGAGTAAAAACTTAGCAAGCAAGCCATTGAAGCAGTATGCACATAGTACTAATCAGCAATAAATTGTAGCAGTATACCAAGAGAAACACCGAAAAACACCAAGCAAAGCGTTACTACCATCCAAAACGCTCCGGACGACGACTCTCTCTGCCCGTGCGGGTTCTATATACACCCGAGCTGTCAGATGTGTTACCCAGGTTTTCCTCAGTCGGCATTCGAGTCAGTTCAGGTACAACGGATCCATCCGGGTCAGGTGTCCCGGAAGAAGAGGGAGACTCGGGCAACGGAACCTCCGTACTGGATTCAGACTCGTCGGATTCTCCGCAAGGAGCGAGATGACGCACCGACACAGTAGTTTCACGGCCGTCCGGCATTCTAACCCGAGTGTAATCCAGATTAGCTTGAATTATTTGTACCTTGTCGATGAGCAGATCGTATTTTCTAGGATGCACGGCTCATTTGAGATAGGCCGGCCCACGTTCGGAGAGCCAAGCGGGCAATGATTGGCCGCTACCTGTACGACGCTGGTAGCGAAATAGACGGTCGTGAGGAGTTTCATTTGTAGCAGTGCACAATAGGGACCGACCAGCATGTAGAGCCTCCGGTAACACGCAAGTCCACTCATCCGGTCCCAACTCCCGGGCCTTGAGCCCAAGGGTCACGGCCTTCCATATGATCCCATTAAAATGCTCAATTTGTCCATTTCCTTGCGGCCTATAAGGGTAGTGCACCTGGAAGCAGCAATATTCCGATGCAACAAATGCCCGGACTTCCTGAGACATGAAGACAGCACCCCTATCTATGAATTCAAAGCGGGATAACCGAACATCACAAACAAGAGCCTCAAGTAGCGGGGGACCGACCCAGAAGTAATGTCGTGACACGGAAATGCGAACGGGAATCGGGAGTACTCATCGATGATTGTAAGGAGATAATGATATGAGCCGGACGCAGGTAAAGGCCCCCTCAAGTCCATAGGTAATCTCTCCCACGGCCGACTAGCTTGAATCAGAGTCCCCATGTCTGGTTTGTCGAAGCGCTGTTTCAGTTCCACGCAAACAGGACACGCTCGGCACAGAGGACGAACGTCCTCCACGGAGTAGGGCAAGTTCCAGCTGCGCACGAAATGCGCTAATCGCGTCACACCCGGGTGGCATAGCGATTCATGAAGTTCGCGGAGATCCTCGCCGATGGAGAGCCTGGCACACACTGCGGGCCGAGACAATGCATCCGCAGCTAAATTCTCCCGCCCCGGGCGATATGTGATCTTGAAACTGTAGTCTGCCAACTCAATGTGCCAACGAGTTATCTTTTCATTTTTAATGCGCTGTGCATGTCGCGTGTCATACATAAACGCAACACTGTTGATCGGTAATTACTTCGAACTTCTTGCCAAGCAAATACGGCCTCCATCATCTTATCGCTTCTATCACGGCGTAGGTTTCTGTTGTGGCGTCTTTTGGACACCTCTCTCAGCCAAAAGTCAAGCAGACTCCAGGAGACTCACTCAGTTTAAATAGAGATTTATTACTAATCTTGCAGAGAGTATTTACACGAAAATACAGTTATACTTTACAGACAAAAACACGACGCGTCGTTTGGTGGGAGAATTCTCTCTCTCTCTCTCCTCTCTCTCTCTCTCTCTCTTTCTCTTTCTCTTTCTCTCTCTCTCTCTCTTTCTCTTTCTCTCTCTCTCTCTCTCTCTCTCTCTCTCTCTTTCTCTTTCTCTCTCTCTCTCTCTTTCTCTTTCTCTTTCTCTTTCTCTTTCTCTTTCTCTTTCTCTTTCTCTTTCTCTTTCTCTCTCTCTCTCTCTCTCTCTCTCTCTCTCTCTCTCTCTCTCCTCTCTCTCTCTCTCTCTCTCTCTCTCTCTCTCTCTTTCTCTTTCTCTCTCTTTCTCTCTCTTCTCTCTCTCTTTCTCTCTCTTTCTCTCTCTTTCTTTCTCTTTCTTTCTTCTTCTGCAGCCTCGGGGCTTTTCTCTTAAGTAGACCTCTGCTGCTTTGATATTGGTCGGTTGGAATTCAGAGGTCAACACAGGGCTTGGTGGACTCCAGACTTTGAGGCACCAAAGTCCGTCTGTTTATCATTACGGAGGACACAAAGAACTGATAAAAATCCCTCCCCAAGTCCCACTAATGGGATACATTCAAACTCCACGTTCACATCCTTGGAGGTCACTGGGTCATCTCACAGATGGTTGACTGCTTGGTCGAAGTTCTTTGCACATTTCCTTGCATGCTTTAAGAACAAAGTTCACATTGACGTACAATTTAACTACTTGCAAAACTCGCCGACCCTAACGAATATAGAAACCTTCTATAATTCCTCAATTTTTTCTCTTTTGTTAAATTAAACAATTAATTTAAACAACTACCTACTAAATATTTAAACCACAAATTTGGTAATCCAATTTTCAATACGTAAGGCATACACCGTCATCCTGGAAGAATCTGATCACAAAACATTTCTTTGTTCGTTGACTCTTTCCATATTGATAATTCAGTTCATTTCATTTGCATCACAAATATCTCTGCAAACAACACTTCACCTTCACCAAGACACAACAATTTTAATTTACCATTTTAAAATAATAAAGCATCTGCAACATTTGGCAATACGTTTTGCTTCAAAACAAATGTTGACTTTTTGTTTGAAAAGAAGAGGCTGATCACTTGTGTTTGAAATTCAAGTATGAAACATTTTCTTCTGATGTCTTCATAACACCTACACTATTTTGTGTAGGGTCCGCTGTTGTAATAGCGGAGCAGAGTCATAAACTGACCCTGCTCTGCATGTAGCACCCTTGCCACTCTTGCTGTGAGCCATAGTAGTTCTTGAACAAGGCCTTCGTCCAGTTGTAATCGACTTGCCTCCTCACTCATCATGAGTGGGCAGCAAGTATTGATGTGATGTTGGTTGACCAGCAAGATGTGGAACAGAGATGCCAGATGCATCCACAATGATGTTAGGACCATGGTGTTCAAGTTATCCATGGTCCATACCAGGAGCAACCAGCAGAATCGTGCACAGCCGTTGTAGAGGAAGAAGCACAGCCATTCGCTTACGGCTCCACACTGGTTCCCCGGAAGTTGGTGGAGCAATGACACACGTCACCGCATCCAGTAGAAGTTGCAGGTAAAATGTCGTCCCGCAATTACTGACGTGATGAATGTTCGAGGCATTCAAACAAAAGTAAGTGATCGCCTTTCTTCCATATGTTGCAATGTGATCCAGACAAATGGTCACATATATTTTCCTTGGTGAAGGTAAACATCCGTCTCCAATCTTGCAAAGGAGAATGTCTTCATCATTCTTTGAGAAGGAGGGTGTATGCCAAGATTAACTTCATTTTTGGCCACAAATTTTCTTTCTCGAACTTCTTCCCAATTGCCGTTATCACATCATTTGAGATGTGATCTGGTCTTATCCTCTACTCAGCCACATCTTTATCTGCTTTCCACACACACTGAATCTGATAGGGTACATCTTGACATGAAATTACCATGTTCATGTATATATTATAACAGCTTCACATTTGACAATTTATTGTTTTCCTCAAAACGTTCAAAAAGTTATATTCATTTATATACTTCACATTAATAATATCCAAATCAGGTATGTATTTTGACTACTAAACTAAGAATAGCATTTAAAGTTGCTTTCAGGTTAATATAATTTGAAAAATTAAACTCATGCTGTTATTTTAACACTACTCAAAGAAAGCAAATGCATTAATAATGAGTATATATGATTAAAATCACAAACAGGAATATCTAATTCCCAACAAATTTTGCAAACAAACAAACTATGCATAATGCAACCATTATCATAGTTTCTCCCCCCTCTCCCTTTTTTTTTTTCTTTTTTTTAAAAAAATGAGTAATTAATGGTATAGTGTTAACTACTAGTATGTACCTTCATCACTTTAATTTTCATGGTGTGTAGCTTGTGGTGATATGAGTTAACTGATCTTGTAAAACTGACACAATTCATAACATTTTCGTTATGCCATTATCTTAACTCTACTGTACTCATTTGCAACATTACTTGATTCAATCTTTTAATCTCGGTATTCATGTCATCATAAAAGTCTTCCTCTTTTGGTTCCATATTTATTTCCTCATTTGTTTCTATTCTCATCAACATCCTATGATTTATCAATTTGCTCCAAAATGCTAGTTAAACAACAATTAGAAGAATTAACTTAAAAGGGTCAACAAATTCATTTTATAATCAGATCTAATTGTCATCCAATAGTTTTCCTTGCCAAATGTCATATTGTAACACTTTAATAAACCTTCGAAAAATGTCTCCCACATCAATAAATTCCCTTTTTACTTTACAAATACCCATCTGTAAATTACGTATTCAATTACAGTTTATCCCAATTTGTTTGGCCTAAATGGCCGCAAAAGTGGCTGCCAACATGCAGTACCTTTTTATCTACCAAGCAAGTATTCTTCCCCATAAGACCTCTACCAAATTTTTTAAATCTGGGATTTCTGATTATATGGATGCACACTCTCAGGACATTTCAGGCTGCTGTTAACAATCCACAACGATAAATTAATTCCTTTACCCACAATTAATTAATACAAATTGAGGATATTATCCCTATCACATTCATTTATAGATTCATTGTTTTGGATCTGTCTTTCAACTGCTGCAAGGAAGAATAATAGCTCTTATGAGTCTTCGTAATATCTCACTTAATTTACCCAGCATCTAAAAATTATTTACTATCTATTCTCCTTCTGTTAACCAGCGACTTTGTTTAAACTCCAAAGCTTAATTTGGTGAATCACATGTGTACAACCACTACTTATTCAAACCCTTTTTTTTTTTAATGTTGTAGAAAATATCCAAGTAAGTGTTACACCCCCATAGCTGTTTCTCGTCTATTTCTATGCAACTAGTGAGTACTAATGACACCAGTATGCCAATATAGGTGTTCCAGATTATCAAAATATGTTGCAGGTACACGTAACATCGCGTTCTGAGTTTAAAGTACGTAACAGCGCGTTCATGTCTGCCCCTTGGTTTAAGATTCACAATGCATTCCGTTTTAAAAACTCACAATAGTTCAATTCAGCAAGATTTTCTTTACTATTTTCCCATATCATCTACGTCTAATACACATGCATACAACACAATTTATATATGCTGATAAAATTCAAGTTCATATATATCAAAAATCCGTGAACAGAGTATTCTGATAAATCCATGTAAGATCTCTTACAAATTTAGCTAATTTTGTACTCCCACATTTTTTTTTTATGAAGCTCATGTCCATAAATAGCTTTTATTCTCATATAAATTCTATCAAAAATGGAATCCCAAGGTTACTCACAATTTCTTTACTATTAAATAATGGCTGCTTATAACTCAGCACATCAAATCTTTATATTCCATCTGCCTTGACAAAAGTGATAATCTTCATAATCAAATTATGTTTTTATTTTATTTTATGGATTCTCTGGATATTTAATCCCATCCAGATGAAACTATCTATTTCAAGACAGGCACACTGTCGGTTTCAACAATCTTTTGAGATTGACACAAAAACACAAACATTGACACACAAACAACACACACACACACAATTGACACACAACACACACACACACACACACACACACACACACACACACACACACACACACACACACACACACACACACACACACACACACACATTGACACACAAACTCATGCATTATGTATATTTGTTTGCGTTGGAACCATTATTTGCAGATCAAGATGGGTGTCAATTTCATTTCAATTTCATATTCAATTCAATTTCATTTCAATTTCATAAAATTTGTCCCTTAATTTTAAAAACGCAGATACACAAACAGACAAAATAAAATTTTTTTCTCAGAAAACCCCTATAATGTCCACATTGAAATCACCCTTCTGTTTCCCACAATAACATCCTAATTTGAAAACACACCCGTTTACATGTCAGTCGACCACTGACCTATCAATCATGCAAAACAATTAGTCCGAAATTCCCACCTGATCATCATGTGACTCTCGTCACTTGGTTCCCAAAAAAAAATTTGCAAAGCAATTGTTCCAAACTCTGTAAATTCAAAAATTGCTTTGCCCAAAATACTCCCCAAAGCCACATTTATAATTGCCAAATATGAGGCTTCCAGAATGAACTCCAATCCTGGATCTTTTAATTCTATGTTCCAAAAAGTGTCCAATTTCGGCATTTGATCAATTAATTATTATTTTGCTAATAAGCAAAAAATAAATCATTCTTGGTCCGAAAACTTTTCAGACACAAGAAGCATCGACAGTTACTCATGTTAGTCTAGTGATCTAATCTGTTGAGGCCAATCGTCATTTGGGATCTGCAGCAATGAAGGCCTAATCATTGTCTGAGGTACCGGTAAGCACTGGTACCCTTGATCTTGGTTTTTTTTCCTATGAACTAGTCTCCTATTTGAATATGGACAACGTCGTCTCCAGTGTCCCATATTTCCACAATTAAAACACCTGGTCTTGTCATTGCCTATTCTTTCAGGGCTACCTATCCTATTACTTCCTAGTTTTCAGTTCTTGTCCTAATCTATCCAATCGTCTTCGCTCAAATGTACCATCTCTTGGAAACTCCTTGGCATGTCCCTTTGTCCACAAATACCAATTCTCAATCTCCCTAATGGCCTCTACACCATAATGTTTGTACATATAAGATGTACAAGTACCTTTTCGTGGAATATCTGGTTCAACGTTTCTACCCTGACAGGCCCTATTTCCCATTTTTGCCTATAGGAATGTATTAGGCAAACCGCTGTGCGGTGCGTCTTCTGAGGTTGGTATGACAGTCGTTCTTCACTGGTGATTCCAGGAAGAGTCTCTCCAACTTTCAATTGATGATGGCAGCTGAGTCCAGGAACACCTCCTTTTTTTTTTGTACCACCGTTTCACCAACCGATCCCCCAAACTGATCGGACAGGTAAATGACCACCGATAGGTGGGGAACCACGTATCTGTCCCTTGTCACCAAAGCCAAAACACTTTTGCAGAGGCCAGGTAATTGTGTTCCCTGTCAAAAAGGCACGCCAGATATTAAGCACAAATATAAAATATATATTCGGACCTTTCCTTCACTTTTGTCAACTTACCACCTTGCTCATTTTTGAAGGTATCTTCAACAACAACAACAACATGCATTTTAAAGGCCATTTCCCCTGCTAGAGTGGGGGTTAGTCTTGCGGTCCCCATGACAATCTTCTCCATTTTGCCCTATTTTCTGCATCTCTCCTTGTTAACCCCCTTGCCCGCATTTCTTCTTCCACCATCTTTAGCCAAGTCTTTCTCGGTCTTCCCCATCTTCTACTTCCTTCTACATTCATTTCCATCAATCTTCTCAACCAGTCACTTTCATCCTTCCTCAACACATGACCAAACCATCTCAACCTGTTCCTCTTCACAGCATCAATCACAGGCTCTATTCCCATCATCTTTCGCAATTCATCATTTGTTTTCCTCTCTCTCAACGATACTCCGCACATCCGTCGAACCATTCGCATTTCCACCCTTTCCAACCTTCGTTGCTGCTCTCCGTTCATTACCCATGTCTCGCTCCTATAAATCATAACACTTCTCACACATGCAGCATACACCTTTCCCTTCAGCTTCACCGACACTCCCCTCATCATCAGCACGCCACTCAGTTCCCGAAACTTCTTCCATGCACATCTCACTCTTGCAACCGTTGCCGAGTCTGATCCACCTTCTCCATTCAGCATGTCTCCGAGGTAGCAAAATGTTTTCACACCTTCCAGCTTCACGCCGTCTCCAAGATCCAACTCAACATTTCCTCCATCTGCAGCTCCCTCTGTGCACACCTTACATTTGAATGTAGCTGCCACACTGGTTAATGACCCTCTCAGACCACTACATTTTTGATGAACCCACTCAGCGCACATTGTACATTGAATGGAGTTCACTCCGACACCCTTCCTACACACAGCACAGGGCCACTTCCCAGTTCTTTCCACCTCACCACATGCTTTACCACTTGCCATCACCTTTGTCTTTCCGATATTCACCTTCAGACCTTTTGTCTCCATACATTCCTTCCACTTGTTCATCTTTTCCTTCAGTCCATCCATACTTTCCGCAATCAACACCAGATCATCTGCATACAACAACTCCCACGGTAAACCCTCCTTTACGTTCTGAGCCAGCACCTCCATCACAGCTACAAATAGTAGTGGACTTAGTACCGACCCCTGATGCACTCCCACCTTCACCTCAAACTCACCACTGTTCCAGTCCTTCGTCATTACAGCTGTGCGCGCTCTTTTGTACATTGCCATCACTACTCTGATCAACCATTCCTCCACTCCTAACTTCCTCAATGCCCATGTCAATACTTTGCGTGGAACCCTAACGAATGCTTTCTCCAGATCAACAAACCCAAGAAACAACTTCTTCCTCTTCTCCATGTACTTCTCCTGCAACTGCCTCACAATGAAAAGCACGTCTGTCGTTCCTCTTCCTGGCATAAATCCAAACTGCATTTCGTCGATCTTCACTTTCTTCCTTATCCTCCTCTCCAACACCTTTTCCAATACCTTCATTCCATGCTCCAATAACTTTATCGCTCGGTACGAGCCACACTCCAGAGGGTCACCTTTCCCCTTGTATAGAGGGACGAGGGTACTCAGTTCCCAATCCACTGGAATGCGGCCTTCTTTCACCACCAGATTACAGATCTCTGTCATTCTCTTCACACCCCAACTTCCTGCTGCCTTCAACATATCTCCCACAACTCCCGTCGGCCCTCCAGATTTTCTACCCTTCATTGCTTTTCTCGCTTCCTCAACTTCCTTCTCAGTTATCTTCTCTGCCGGTCCTAAAACTGGTTTACTCTCCATGTTGCCATCCCATTCATTCTCTGTATTCAACAGCATTTCCATATATCTTTTCCATCTTCCTTTAATTCCATCTGGGTCGACAACGATTTGTCCCACTTCATCCTTCAAGCAACTCACCCCCATCACATCACACCTCTCTTTCGCTATCTGCTTTGCAATCCTGAATACTGCTTTCTGACCCTCTTCCGAATCCAAGCGTTCTCCGAACATTTTCCTACATGCCTCCTGCGCCTTTGCTACCTCTTTCTTTGCAGCCTTCTTGCCTGCCTTATAACTGCTGCTGTTTCTGCTCCCGTACCCTTCGCCTTCTGCCACTCCTTGAACTTCTTCCTCTTCTCGTCAAGCCTCTTTCCAACTTCATCATCCCACCACCATGTTTCCGAGTGCCTCAGTGGTCCTTTTGTCCAGCCACATACCTCACCAACGGCTCCCAACAGACTAGCTTTCATTGACATCCAACCACTTTCCAGCTCAACCACATCATCCTCGACCCTACTCAGCCTCTCTTTTAATGCCTCCCTTACTGTCACCTCTTTCAACCTCCACACCTTCATTCTCGGGTTTGTACTTCACCCGCCGAGCTCTCCTCGCACCTTTCACCCTTATGTCGCAGACAACCAAGTGGTGCTGTGAAACAGCCTCCTCCCCCGGGATCACCTTTGTGTCCCGGAGGTGCCCCCTATCTCGCCTACGCACCATCAGGTAGTCAACGGTTGTCGTCGACCCACCTGGCGTGTATGTAACAAGCTTATTATCCTCTTTCTGGAACTGAGTATTACAAATCAACAAATCAGCTCCATCAGTAAACTCCAAAATCCTTTCACCTTCTCCATTTCTCACACCATATCCGTAACCCCCATGAACTCCCTCAAAACCATCCATACTCCTTCCCACATGTCCATTTAGGTCTCCTCCTACCACAACAACTTCCTCATCTTTCACGTTTTCCATCAGCTTCTCTATCGCACACCAGAACCGGTCCTTCTCTTCATCGCTTCGACCAACCTGCGGAGCATATCCCGAGATGACGTTCACCAAGAGCTTTCCAATCATCATTTTCACCATCATGAACCTATCACTCACTCTAGTCACACTCACCACACTGTCTACAAACTCCTCAGAAAACAGGACACCAACACCATTCACGCCCTCCGGGCACCCTTGCCACACAAACTTGTATTTTTGTCCCTGCCTACCCTTCACCATTCTCACACCACTTCCCTTCCATCTCGTCTCTTGCACACAACATATGTCCACTCTTCTTCTGACCAATACTTCCACGACTTCTCCTGATCTCCCTGTCATTGTCCCTACATTCCATGTCCCAAACCTCAGAAACCGATCTCCACTTCGGGCTGTACCCTGCCCATATGTAGTTGTAATTGTCATGGTTCTCTTTTTGAGGCAATGTTTTTATTGCCGGATGCCCTTCCTGACACCAACGCTCTTAGTCGTCTCTTACGACACGCAGGGATACGGTGTACCTATTCTAATCCAGGGTAAACACTGGGAAACGTTTAAAACATGGAAATTCTGGGGGGGGGGGGGGGGGGGGGGGCGGCGTCAGCATCAAGGCTGTGGTTTAAACATATTTAAATAATATTTAAACAAAACCATAAAAAAACAATCTGGGAAAAGTCTCTAAGTGAGAACGTGGATTTGAGAAAGCAGGAGCAGAGGTGGAAGAAAAACGAGATATAGGGGGCGGGGCACAAGTCGAGACGAGGAGGAGAGCGAACAAGCACGTGTCCGGGAGGAGAGAAAGAATTAATATCGAATTTTTTATTGCATGTAAGGGATATGTAACCAAATACTGTACTGACTATTATACTAGTTTAATTTACTTTAGGTTAATCTGTTCCAATACTTATGCTTACATAAAATGGTGGGACTGAAAATAAAAAGTGCTATTGTTCTACAATGGGAAAACATATATACATAGAAATACCAAGAAACAAAATGTGACCTTCTGTACTCAAGCCTCATAAATCATCTTTTTTTATTTTTTTATTATTTTTTTGTATACAAGATCGAGGCTCGTGAAAGAGCTAACATTAATCACAAAAAAAAAAATGGACACATAAAACGTAGAATAAGGGGAGCGGTAGACAAGATGGGGATAGAGGGGGAAGCACACAAGCACAACATTTGAGCGCAGGGACATCGGGAGATCTGTGGGAGGGAGAGGAAGCATGGGAAGGGGGGGGGGGGGCGGGGCGAGTGGGAGAAGTATAAAACACATGGACACTGCAAGGACTTCCATGAAAGAAGTTGGTATTTCAAAAAAAGTGGATCTGGGGTGAATTAACGGGGGTAGAAAAGATCAAGGTTTTGGATGGGGGAAGATAAGAGATGGTGGTGAATCTCAAATCCAAATTTATTGAGTATATAGAGGTAATGACAAATTTGACTTCACTTTTCCAATATTTCTCGAGGGCACTGTAGACTGATATTGAGAGATTTAATATATCGTTGGAATCTTTGACTATTGTGAGTGTCTCATTGTGAGTGCTTTTTTTGAAGGCCCCTGTAATCTTGTCTTCTTTTCTCGCCATGCCTGGGTCCATCATTGGATTTTGGGTCCAACAATTAAATTTATCATTTTGTTATGGCCCAGTACAAACTCTGAGTTGCCACTCCCTTGTTTTCGTGGTTAGGGTAAGAATTTGTAATTTGTTCAGGGTGCCGGCGATAACTCGCCTAGTCTTCATTTAAAGACTGGGATATTTTTTCACATTCTAGCAATGAATGCTGGTAGACGGGACACTCAGTTATGAAGATATGTTTGAAGGTGTATAATGATTATCTTTAGGGAAGCAGCACTTTGTAGGTGTAGCCTCAAACAAGACATGTTTACAAAATCTGGAGAGACGACGCACAATGTGATGCGATGGAACACCCTGCCTGCCTAACATCACTCCGACATTTTAAATCATGGTCAGTTATCAAACCCAGACAGGTCAGTTCAGACAAAAGTCACCAACATTTTTTTTGCCATAAAGTATCAAAAGCAAATGCTCAACTGCTGAACTCACCTTTACCTATATTTATTATATATTTCCATACAAGATCGAGGCTCACAGAGGAGTGCGATGATAGACGGACTATCGTTTCATGGAAATTTACGATCTAATTTAAAAACAAAACATCATTCCTACAAATTCACATTTAATAAACAATGCTACCAGAAAGAGCTAAACAAAGGAAATTAGCATTGTGGCATACGTCACAAAAAACTAATATTACAAACTATTCCAAAACCGTGTTGTACCAAAGTTTGTTCCTGGCATTTAAAACATCGGGATCTAAGGTGGTCTATGGGGTCGGGGGTTTGCCCCCCAAAATAGGTATTTTTTTATTTGTTTGTTTAAAGTCTTATGAATATGTTAATATGATTCCACATGCTGCCCTGTTTTCTAGCAACCATTGAAATTGGTTTAAAATACCTTTAGTCAGTGCAGTATACTGTTTATTCTTCCAGGTGAGCGCCAGGAATATTGCCCCTAGGTTTAAGTTATCGTCGAATAAAGAAATCACGATTTTGCTGAGGGCCGTGCCTTAATTTTCACTTGGCGAGATTCGTGCAGGCAGCCCGTACAGCCTCATTTCAAGTCGGATTGAAATTCGGCTTTCGGATTTGGTAGTCGCTAAGGTATGTGTGTGTGTGTGTGTGTGTGTGTGTGTGTGTGTGTGTGTGTGTGTGTGTGTGTGTGTGTGTGTGTGTGTGTGTGTGTGTGTAGGTTGAATCAAAGCGGGGTTGTATCAAATTGTGTCCGATGAAAACGGTGTTGTATCAAAGCAAGACTGTATCAAAGTGTGTCCGATGAAAGCGGGGATGTATCAAAGTGTGTCCAATGAAAGCAGGGTTGTACCAAAGCGGGGTAGTAACAAAGCGTGTCCAATGAAAGCGGAGTTGCATCAAAGCGGGGTGGTATCATAGTGGGGTAGTAACAAAGCGTGTCCAATGAAAGCGGAGTTGCATCAAAGCGGGGTGGTATCATAGTGGGGTAGTAACAAAGCATGTCCAATAAAAGTGTGTCCAATGAAAGTGGGGTTGCATCAAAGCAAGGTTGTATCAAAATGTGTCCAATGAAAGGGGTTGGATCAAAGCGGGATTGGATCAAAGCGGGGTTGTATCAAAGCAGGGTTGTATCAAAATGTGTCCAATGAAAGGGGTTGGATCAAAGCGGGGTTGGATCAAAGCAGGGTTGGATCAAAGCGGGGTGGTATCATAGTGGGGTAGTAACAAAGCAAGGTTGTATCAAAATGTGTCCAATGAAAGTGGGGTTGCATCAAAGCAAGGTTGTATCAAAATGTGTCCAATGAAAGGGGTTGGATCAAAGCGGGGTTGGATCAAAGCGGGGTTGTATCAAAGCAGGGTTGTATCAAAGCAGGGTTGTATCAAAGCAATGAAAGTGGGGTTGCATCAAAGCAAGGTTGTATCAAAGTGTGTCCGATGAAAGGGGTTGGTTCAAAGTGGGGTTCTATGAAAACAGGGTTGTATCAAAATGTATCCGATGAAAGCGGGGATGTATCAACGTGTGTCCAATGAAAGCGGGGTTGTATCAAAGCGGGGTAGTAACAAAGCGTGTCCAATGAAAGCGTGTCCAATGAAAGCGGAGTTGCATCAAAGCGGGGTGGTATCAAAGCCGGGTTGTATCATAGTGGGGTAGTAACAAAGCGTGTCCAATAAAAGCGTGTCCAATGAAAGCGGGGTTGCATCAAAGCAAGGTTGTATCAAAGTGTGTCCAATGAAAGGGGTTGGATCAAAGCGGGAGTGTATCAAAGCAGGGTTGTATCAAAGCGGGGTTGTATCAAAGCGGGGTTGTATCAAAGCGGGGTTGTATCAAGGCAGGGTTGTATCAAAGCGGAGTTGTATCAAAGCGGGGTGGTATCAAAGCGGGGTTGTATCATAGTGGGGTAGTAACAAAGCGTGTCCAATGAAAGCGGGGTTGCATCAAAGCAAGGTTGTATCAAAGTGTGTCTGATGAAAGGGGTTGGATCAAAGCGGGGTTGTTCAAAGCGTGTCCAATGAAAGTGGGGCTGCATCAAAGCGGGGTTGTATCAAAGCAGGGTTGAAGCAAAGCGGGGTTGTATCAAAGCGGGGTTGTATCAAAGCGGGATTGTATCAAAGCAGGGTTGTTCAAAGCGTGTCCAATGAAAGCGGGGCTGCATCAAAGTGGGGCTGTATCAAAGCAGGGTTGAAGCAAAGCGGGGTTGTATCAAAGCGGTGTTGTGTCAAAACGGGGTTGTATCAAAGCGGGGTTGTATAGAAGCTGGGTTCTATCGAATTGGGGTTGTATCAAAGCGAGGTTGTATCGAAGCGGGGTTGTATCGAAGTGGGGTTGTATCGAAGCAGGGTTGTATCGAAGTGGGGTTATATCGAAGCGGGGTTTTCATTCATTCATTCATTCATTCGTTCATTTTGGTTTATTGAAATCATTAAACACTGGACAAGGCAGTTCGAAGACTGAGATTTGTCAAGTTTACAATAATAAATGTATTTCATAAAACTTACAAATGTATATAAAAACAATAATAATCATATAAAATGACATTAATATACATATTATGTATCAAAATAAGTATATGGAATAAACAAACATATATAATCAATCAAAGTGGGGTTGTATCAAAGCGGGAAGGCGGAGAAACCCGGTCATCACTGTTATAAAGTGTTATAAAGTGGCAGTTCTGGTTTTATTTTATCAGTCCCCTTGTGAGTTTTTGTGTCAGCTGGAGGGTCCCTCAAAGTATCAAATAATTATTTTACCTCAACATTCTTTTTGTAGTATTGCATTTATTTTCATTAAACCATTATTTGTTGCATTTCATTTGTTGTGTTGTTGATTTTCCTTGTCTAGTTTCTGTGTTTGTAGGTTCGAGGAATAAACTGATGTGGCGGCGTCCGTTCAGGAAAGAACTTTGGTCCCCTCACTCGCGACGGACCATCCACCAGTTTCGGCTACGCGCCTCGGAATTTATAACCATTATGGCCATTCGTCACCCTGCAGTTTTAACCGTTCGGGTTGACAGGACAATATACATATACAGGGTGCTTCAAAAAATGTTAACACTTATATGGGACTATACAGTGCGTATCAAAAAAAAGGTAATCCGATTTCAAGGGGTTAATATGCAAAGGTTATTTAGTTTGACAATTTACATGTGGTTTACCAATTATGAGGAAATCCTCAGCTTTCCATTGATGCCTTTAATGCATCATTGCTGTCACACATGACCGAGTACATGTTCATTGAAAATGACAAGTTCAAATCGCATTTTTACAAGTTTGGCTAATCGGTGCAAGACAGTTTTAAATGGACGCATTACTTGTCGACTGCAAAGTTGATTATGTAAAATTGTTAAGCTGGTCTGGTAATCGTCGGTTGCGCCATCCTTTGTTTAAGATGGGTATTTAAGATGGGCCTACAGTGTATGAGTTTAGAGACAGTCTGAGTCATTGAAAAGATGGTTCAACTTACGACTGAACAGCGGACCTTTGTGGTTACAACCTTTCACCAAACTGGAAGTTTGCAGCGAACTCGTGATGCGTTCTAGGAACGTTTCCCAGAACGGGAGCCTCCAGCACCCAAAACCATCTGGGTGAATGTTAGAAAATACCAGGAGCATGGCACTAGCCTCAACCGCAGCAAGGAGAATTCTGGTAGGAGGCGCACTGGGCAATCGGAAATGAACATTGCAGCAGTAAGGCAGCAAGTTTTGGAGCATACTAGGGATACCAGCGCAAGAGGAAATGGGACGGGATTGCCTAAGGCAACATTCAACCGAATCACAAGACTGGACCTCCACCAACATCCATATCGGATTCACATCCGGCATCAACTTATGCCAGGGGATTTTGCCAGGAGGCTGGTGCTTGCCAGATGGTTGATAGCACGTTGCGAAGCAGATGTCAATTTCCTGCGGTATCTCGCTATCGACGACGAAGCTGCTTTCGCCATGGACGGCAAGGTCAATACTCATAATGTTCTAGAATATGCACCGACAGGACAACCCCCGGAATTTAATTTTGACACCAACATGATTCGACAAAAGTGGACTGTTTGGTTGGGACTTTGTGGAAGTGGTCAGGCGATCGGACCATTTTTCTTTCAAAGGAATGTCAATGGTAACAGGTACCTGCAGATGATCAATGATGAAGTTTTACCGCAGCTGGAGGAGAACTTTGAGCGACAGGTTCGTGGTGTCTTCAGATATCTCTGGTGGGCCCAAGACGGCGCCCGAGCACAACGTCTTATTGCTGTCCAAGATCGACTGAGGGAACTCTTTGGAGACCGAGTCATCGCCCTCAACCATGCAGTGGAATGGCCGCCAAGATCACCTGACCTCACACCATGTGATTATTTCCTTTGGGGACATTTAAAGAACAAGGCGTTCGTAACTCCTCCCGTGATCTTGATGAATTGCAGGGCCGTATTCGACATGAAGTGGATGCTTTGCGCAATGACCCGTCTATGGTGAGACGAGCAGTTCAGGGCATGCGCCGCCGCTGTAAGCTTTGTGTTGAAAGGGGGGGTGGACATGTTGAAGGTGTGGGTGCATAAAGGCCAATCATTCCTGAGGAAAGTTCACATCTGACGTTCATTTTGCACCAATTATCCTGACTTGCATCGATTAGCCAAACTTGTAAAAATGCGATTTGAACTTGTCATTTTCAATGAACATGTACTCGGTCATGTGTGACAGCAATGATGCATGGAAGGTATCAATGGAAAGCTGAGGATCTCCTCTTAATTAGTAAACCACATATAAATTGTCAAAATAAATAACCTTTGCATATTAACCCCTTGAATTCGGATTACCTTTTTTTGATACGCCCTGTATATCTCAGAAGTGTCAACATTTTTTTTGAAACACCCTGATGATATTTGAAGCATCCTGATGATGACTGGTTTTATATTAGATGAGTTAATCTCCAATGCATTTCTACATATACTCGCATACACGTACATATGCTTACATATACTTACGCTCACATCCGAGGTCTGCCTAGGAGGCACGTAAGACATCAGCCATTATAAAGCGCGCAGTGTTTAGTGTGGAAAATTTCGGAGGAGATTCCGTAGACTCAATGGCTCAGTGGGCTGTCACTGCGAAACTGATGGAGGTCCCTGGTTCGAGGCCCGGGTTGAGTCAGAATTTTTCACACTAGCCCCAAGCAGAAATTTAATTCCTGTTTCTTAAAAATTGTAGATGATTTAATCTCCAATGCGTTTCTACATATACTTGCATACACATACATACACATATATACTTACGCTCACATCTGGGGTCTGCCGAGCAGGCACGGAAGACATCGGCAATTATAAAGTTCGCAGTGTTAAGTGTGGAAAATTTCTGAGGAGATTCTGTTGACTCAATAGCTCAGTGGCCTGTCACCACGAAAGTGATGGAGGTCCTTGGTTCGAGTCCCGGGTTGAGTCAGAATTTTTCACACCAGCCCCACGCAGGAATTTAATTCCTGTTTATTAAAAAAAAGAAAAATAATTATATATATTATATATTGTTGTGGATATGAGGATTGCATTTTTTTGATTGTGTTGTATTGTATTGGAAATGGTGATGAACATTGTTTGGATATGGCCCCTCCTGCCTCCGGAGTTGTGTAAAGATAAAAAGGGCGTCTCGGTAGTTAATTCCATAAACACCACATTGCAGGACATGATAAAACCCTTGTTTAGTAGCTTATATCTTATTATGGGTTTTAGAGTAAGGCCTTGTCTTCCATTAGAATGACACTCCATTGCACCGAATCAATTAAGAATAGCTCCCCTTCAATAATTCCATTTCCCAGCCAAACTCTCCATCTGCGGGTAAAGCAGTTCACAAGCGTGCGGTGCACGCCCTCTCATTTCGCTGCTATAGTGAATATGTGCTCCGTGCTCTGTTTGAACAGGAGGGGCGGGGTCGCCCGGGAGAGGCAAGCCCAGGGCGCGCCACGAAGGGCAGGGCTGTTCAGCCCCATGCCCAAATAAGGAAACAAGCCCGTGGGATTACGATACAAGGTCACGAAACAGAGCACGGGAGGGAGGGCATGTCAGTCCCGCGCTGGAGAGAAGTGAGAGGAAGGAAATACGAGCTGAGCTGCGTGGAGAGGTACACGACAAAGAAAGGGTCCAAGAGAAAGCAGAGAAACTTTTACGAACGAGTTGCAAAGAGATACGGCAGATGAGTCCAGCCCCGTTTCAACCAGCCGCGTGAAGCCCTGACGGGGCAGCGAGTGACCCTGCCGGCGTGCGCTGTAAAGCCGAATACCAGGAGCTGCCGGCGTGCGCTGTAAAGCGGGTTACAAGGAGCTGCCGGCTCCCCGCTTCCCGCCCGGAGTGGACCTGCTCGCTGTGCCCTGTGATCCCACCTGCTCATCCTTTCCAGCCATTCCTGCCTGCAAGTTCCCCATTTGCGTATGTGAGTTTGTTTTGTTCGTGCTGTCCTGGGTAGTAACTAAGTCTGTATAAGCTAGTAATTTTCACTGTGTCACCTGCGTTTTTCATGTCCGCTGTAAATACCCGTGACTGCTCTTTTTGCTTATGTGTGTAAATAATAATAAACCCCGTTACTCTTCTGTATGTCTTCTTCTCCTTCCTCTCTGCATTCGTCGTCTTAGTCTTTTCCCCATTGAATATCTGTGGTGCGATACGGCCAACGTTTGGGTGAATCGGGTTTAGTCGGGGAACAACTGTTCGGTCGCGGAGCCTCCGCTCGGCAAATATAACATCCTTAACCGCGTACCGTAACAATATATATATATATATATATTTTTTTTTTTACGGCCCAGGGTCCAGGTCTACTACGAGGGGGTTAGCATCCGTTCTCTCCTGAATTAACGGACCAGAGGCTGCACACACGAATAACTTTGTACTTCGGCAGGTTGCAAACCAACATCTACAAACGCCAATTGGTCTGTCGCGTGATAGCAGGGATCCTGTCAGCAAAATGGTTACGATGTTACCAGGACCTTGTTGTGTCCACTGCAACGACCTTGTCTTGTCATCACAAACGAGCACCATGCCAGCAAGATGGCCGCCCCCAGCACGAGCACGAAAAGGCAAAGGCGATCCCCAGCACGAACTTGAGCAGGCAAAAAGCATTGGGAACTGGGCAGAGTGAGTGCATCTCAAACATCATTCAAATAAATCGATAAAATACAAAAACGTTGCGGTTCGTTTGATTTAACGTTTGATTTAATGGTTGTTTTGATTTATCATCCCAATATGTGGTTTCAGTTGGTTCAATGGTTTTTAGTTTGATTTACGGTTTAAATTTGAAAGGCACGACTTTGTTCGAGAATGGCATTGATTGGTGATTTCGGTGTCCCCACCCCTTTTTCCCTTGATATAAAGGGGGGGGGGGGGGTGCAGAATTGTTTTTCTTAACTCTTGAGAAAGGTCAGTGGATGCCAGGTTGTCTGTATTGCTGATCGAAACGTCGAGCAGTTATTTATTTTGCTCATTAAAGGTTGGAGAACTCGATAGATTCATTTGATTTTCATCCCAACCGCATGTCATTACTTAATATACTCTACTTTACAAAAGTATGTGGACACACGAACATCACACATTTCATTCCAAAATCTTGGGCATTAATATGGAGTTGTTCTCCCCCCCCCCCCCCCCCTTTGCTGCTATAACAGCCTCCAATCTTCAGGGAAGTCTTTCCACTAAATGTTGGAACATTGTTGCCGAGAATTGTTTCCATTCAGCCACAAGAGCATTAGTGAGGTCGGGCACTGATGTTGGGCGATTAGGCCTGGCTCACAGTCGGCATTCCAATTCATATCTAAGGTCTATTCGATGGGGTTGATGTCAGGGCTCTGTGCAGGTCAGTCAAGTTCTTCCACACTGATCTCAACAAACCATTTCTGTATGGACCTCGCTTTGTGCATGGGGGCATTGTCATGCTGAAACAGGAAAGGGCCTTCCCCAAACTGTTGCCACAAAATGGGAAGCACACAATCGTCTAGAATATCATTGTATGCTGTAGTGTTAAGATTTCCCTTCACTGGAACTAAGGGGCCCAGTGCAAACCATGAAAAACAGCCCCAGACCATTATTCCTCCTCCAACAAACTTTACAGTTGGCACTATGCATTCAGACAGGTAGCGTTCTCCTGGCATCCGCCAAACCCAGATTCGTCCGTCAGACTGCCAGATAGTGAGGCGTGATTCATCACTCCAGAGAACACGTTTCCACTTCTCCAGAGTCCAATGGCGGCGAGCTTTACACCACTCCAGCTAACGCTTGGCATTGCGCATGGTGATCTTAGGCTTGTGTGCGGCTGCTCGGCCATGGAAACCCATTTCATGAAGTTCCCCATGAACAGTTGTGCTGACGTTGCTTCCAGAGGCAGTTTGGAACTCGGTAGTGAGTGTTCCAATCGAGGACAG
Organism: Myxine glutinosa; assembly: GCF_964187855.1. Classification (NCBI taxonomy): domain Eukaryota; kingdom Metazoa; phylum Chordata; class Myxini; order Myxiniformes; family Myxinidae; genus Myxine; species Myxine glutinosa. The sequence continues at coordinate 11,696,107 of NC_136271.1, forward strand.
ACGACTTTTACACGCTATGTGCTTCAGCACTCGGCGGTCATGTTCTGTGAGCTTGTGTGGCCCACCACTCCACGGCTGAGCTGTTGTTACTCCTAGACGTTTCCACTTCACAATAACAGCACTTAGGCCACGGTCCCATAGAGCCTGCGTTGGTATACGTTGGGCTATGATGGCCCAAACCTACGATGGCCCACGTTGGGTGGACAATAAAATATTATGCTTTTGCAATCATACGACGACGCACGTCGTCGTACGACCATCGTACGATGACGTGCGTTATCGTATGATATAGCTTCCGATATAGCTCGATAAACTCGTACGACGTCGTACGACATTGTCGACATCGTACGACATCTTACGATGTCGCGCGAACATCTTACGATAGGCCCACAATTGTCTCACGTGGACGTCGTACGATATCGTACGACGTCGTGCGTCATCACAGGATGGTATATAATTCAGTTCAATTCCACTTTCAGTTCAGTACACAACTATTTGAAGATAAAAGAAGATGGCTCCAAAAGGTGGCAAGGGCAAGGGCAAGGACAATGGGAGGCAGCCGGCACCTGTTGTGGAGGAAGACTCAGAAGAACAAGACCTGATTCAGCAGGGAGAGGCAGAGGCGGAGGGAGACCACCGGGGAGACCCTGACCAGAGTGATGAGCACAGTGACGGTGATGACAGGCACGCGGAAGGAGTAAGCGAGGCTTCGGTAGCTGTCATCGGAGGCCAAGTAGCGGATGGTCACTGCAAGTTTGAGACCCACCCCAAGGGGTGTTCTCCAGTTGGTCTTGGTCTTCTCAAGCCTGTCGGTCAGCCTCTCAAGCATCTCGTGAAACATGGCCGGCTCCATGCACAGGTAGCCCTTGAAATCTCCGTGAGACTCCCGCTCCAACTCGGTCATCAGCTGATGATACGTGCCGAACAATTCTCGCCTGGCTATCCAGGGCCACACCCAAAACTGTCTTCTTCTTCTTTGATTTAGACGCCTCCTCAGCAGAACAGCTGTAGCGATCATGTCAACATCAACGTCATCTTGCTCTTGACGCCTCCTCAGCCTCTGGGGTGGAATCAACGCCATGATGATCACTCTGAACAAGTCGGCATGAACTGATGATGATGAAGTGATGGCTGATGGCTGGGGTTTATATACCCCCAAAGTAGCTACGAGGACGCACGAGGACGCAGGATGATCCTGCGTCCTCGCAGGATTGTCGTACGTTGTCGTACGATATCATATGTGTCTGGCATTTACTTGTGGACAGGTGAAAGTTATCTACAGGGTCGTACGATAGTCTCACATAGTCGTACGATGGTCGTACGACGGTCGTACGACGGTCGTAAGATGGTCGTACGATGATCAACGACGTTGACCATCGTAGACCATCTTCTGAACATTTCAAAAGATGATTTTTGAACCTACGATGGCCACACATTCGCACGTCGACGCAGGATGGGCTCCACGATGTTCCATGATGCTCCACGATCCTACCATCGTAGACCATCGTACACCAACGCAGGCTCTATGGGACCATAGCCTTACCGGGGCAGCTCTAGCAGGGCAGAAATTTGACAAACTGACTTGTTGGAAAGGTGGCATCCAATGACGGTGCCACGTTGAAAGTCACTGAGCTCTTCAGTATGGCCCATTCCACTGCCAATGTTTGTCTATGGAGATTGCATGGCTGTGTGTTTGATTATATATACCTGTCAGAAATAGGTGTGGCTGAAACAGCTGAATCCACTAATTAGAAGGGGTGTCCGCATACTTTTGGTCATGTTGTGTGTGTATGTATATATATATATATATGTATAATTGTATATATATATTGTTATGGATCCGGGGGACGGCACTCCCGTTAGCAAGGGGGGAGGGGGGGTTAATCCCCTTGTCCTGTTAAGCTGGCCCCGTCCGACCGGTCCTGGTACTTGTAACGCTCCTTTGCGGGGTGGGATTGATCAGGGTTATTGGTCCAGGTGGTTTCCCGAATACCTTTATCAATCCCTTGCAAAACAGGGAGACAAGTACCGCTCGAACCATGGACAAGATGGTATTTGCCGAGCGGTTTAGCAATCCGCGGTTCGAGCCGTTATCAAGGGACTAAACCCGATTAAAAGCGGTTCGGCCAACATCGCGCCACAGATACTCAAATGAAGGAAAAGACTAAAGCGATCGGATGAGAGGAAGCCAAAGAACCAAAAAGGGTAAAGGAAGAACACAGGTTTATTTACTATACTAAAAGAGGAAACGAAAGAAGGGCATTTACAAAGAGGAAAAAGCAGATACACAGGGCAAGTCATAAACAGTCTTAATTATGGAACCCCAGACAACACAAAGGACAGACCCCGGACTTACACGACAAAGGGAACTGCAATGGTAGGGATGCGCCAGGGAGAGAATGGTCCAGGCCGATGGTAAGCGTTGAGGTTCGCCCCAGGTTCATGCTCCGGGCTCGAAGCGAACAATAGCCGGCAGCTCCGTGTCTCCACAACCGGCGACAATAGGGCCCTAGAGGGTCTCGGTCTATTGCCGCAATACGAGCACCCCCTCACGTCTCTCTCTCTCTCTCTCTCTCTCTCTCTCTCTCTCTCTCTCTCTCTCTCTCTCTCTCTCTCTCTCTCTCTTCTCTGGTTCGGCTGGATCATTCATCTGCTCAAGCAGTCCCCCGCAGTCGCTTTTATCACTCGTGGCCGTATCAAGCCGCGGGCTGCGAGGGCACGCCTACCGGGTCGCTCACCGTGGTGCTGGTTGGCTGGTTAGGGCTGGCTGACTCCACCTCCGATGACGAGTTGATGCCACGCCCGTGATCCGGCGGCTCCTCCCCCTTTTTCCTGTTCTTGGCCTCGTGCGCAATGGAGTTTTGGCTGCTGCCAACGATGTGCCACAATTTGGAGAGGGAGAGCAAATGGATCGAATGGGGCCTATCTTATTTGATTAATGCAACGTAGAGTCAAACTATTGGAAACAGCCTTACCTGAAACACATAATAATGAAATAACTATGAAGAGGGCCTATGGTTCGCTACGTGTTGCGATGTGGACTAACTAGGGGACGACCTTTGACCTTGACAATGAATGGAGGTATTTACAAAGAGAATTATTTACAAAGGGTATATTTACAACACTTTACACAGTGCAGGGTTCTGAAAACCCCAACAATATATATATAATATTATATATATATGTATATATATATATATATATATATATATATATATATATATATATATATATATATATATATATATATATATACATATATATATATATATATATATATATATATATATATATATATATATATATATATATATATATATATATATTGTTGCGGATATGAGGACTGTATTTTTTTTATTGTGTGCTTTATTATTATTATTGTTTATTCTGCGCCTCCTGCCTCCAGTGTTGTGTAAAAGTAAAAAGGGCGTCCCGGTAGTTATTCCATGAAACACCACATTGCAGGACCCGATAAAACCCTTGTTCAGCAGTTTATATCTTTATTATGTGTTTTAGGGTAAGGCCTTGTCGTCCATTAACATGACACTCCATTGCACCGAGTAAAAGAGATAGATTCCCTTCATTCCCATTCCCCAAAACCTCCATTTCCCCTTTCGTAATGGCCAAGCCTCAATTTGGCAATTACATCCCCTCCAAAGCCGCCATTGACCACGAGGCAGGGTTGGGGAAGAAAGGCGGGTCTCCACCTCGTCATAAGGGGAGGAGTAAGTCGGCCCCGCTCATCCAACCCAGAACGAGGGGTTTGGCTTGAGAGGGCGGAGAGAGAATGCTTGGGGGAGGTTCGCAAAGGGTGAAGGGCGGGGCCTATATAACCCGCCGCGGGGCGCTCCCCAAAAAGACAAGCAGATGAGTCCAGGAGATGAGCTGAAAGGCTGAGCTGAGCTGCGTGGTGAGGTGGACAGGAAAGAGCTGGGTCGTCAGAGCAGGGCTGAGTCGTGAGGGCCAAAAGCAGAAGATCATCCAGGGAAGCACAAAGCCTGCTATTCGTCACCTTGCTCGCCAGCAGCAGCGTCTACAGCAGCAACAAGACTCGACAGCCGTTTGGGGCCTGGACGGCAGTTTGAAGCAGGGCCGCGAAGGGACGGCGGCTGCCGAACGCGCCGATTCGTGCTGCCGAACAAATTGGACTTTCCTCTCCTTCCAGCCAATTCCTATCATCATTCCCCGTGTGAGTCGTCTTTGTTTGTTCTGTCCTGGGTATTAATTAAGCCTGTTAGATAAGCTAGTATTTTCCCTGTGTCTCTAAAAGCTTCTGTATATTATTTTATTATCTTTCCATCTCCTTGGTTACTTTGAGCCTGTAAATAGTAATAAATAGTAATCGTATTTCAAACCTTTCTTTGCCTTCGTCTTCCTTTTCTTCACATCCGTCGTCTTAGTCTTTTCCCTCATTGAATAGCGGTGGCGCGATACGGCCAACGTTTGGGTAAATCGGGTTTAGTCGGGGAACAACTGTTCGGCCGCGGTGCCTTCGCTCGGTAAAAATAACATATAATCCGCGGACCGTAACAAATTGGTGTCGGGGAGTGAGATACGGACCCGAAGCGCGCTTAACGCGCTCGAAATTACGAGCTGCTGGAAATTTGTGTTGTAAAGCAAAACCCGAATTTTGAAATCGCGCCATGGCTGGTCAAGGCGACGGGATACCGGTGGGTGAGCTAGAGGAGCGGTTAGGAGTAACCCAGGATCAGAGGGACGAAGTAGAGGAGAACATTGGCAATGTGGTTGAGGGGGTTTCAGGCGCGCAAAATGGCGTCCTCGCGCACGAGGCTTCAGGCGCGCAAAATGGCACCTCGCACATGGCTACGGCGGCCGCACCCGCTGCACAAGTGGGAGGGATGGCCCAAATGCAGGCCCTCGTGGAGCAATTTATGGCGCAAATGCAGGCGTCCCTCAAACTGCAGGGTGAGCAATTGGGGGCAATGAGGGACGAATTGGGGGGCAAAATGGGCGAAATGGGGGGCGAAATGGGGGCAAAATGGTAGAAATGGGGGAACGGCTAGAAGCAAAATTTGAGGGTTTAGACAAGAAATTTGAGGGATTAGACAATGGGATAGAGGGGGTGAAACACGGGTTAACGGGGGTGGAAAATAGAATGGCTGCCCAGGAGAATCAGATAGAAGGGGTGAAAAATGGGTTAGAGGGGCTAGAAAATAGGATGGAAGACAAATTGCGGGCAATAGGGGAGCTATCCGCCCGGGAAATCGAACAGATGGGGAACCAGAATGAGGAGGTGAAAATCGGGTTAGAAAGTAAATTGGATGCTCAGAGGGATGAATTGGGACAGATGAGGGTGGCATCTACAAAAGAGAGGGAGGAGATGACGGAGGAGATACGACGAGGTGTAAGTGAGGAGGGCTCGGGGGTACACGAGGAGGTAAAGCGAGGTGAAAAGCGTATAGAGAAAGAGGTGAGAAATGGGACGGCAAAGTTACAAGGGGGCATAGAGGACCTGACGGAGGAGGTGGAACAGCTGACGGTGGGACAGACGGAGTTAGTGGAGCAGGTAAAAAGAACACTGCGGTACTAGGAGGGTTAAAAGCGACACAAAGAGACATCAAGGACGATTTAATAGCGACACAGAGGCAATGTCAGATGGTACGTGAGGGACTGACAATGAGGTTGGACGAGGTGACAGAGATAATGGAGACAAAGGACCGGCAGGTGAGGACGCACATAGAAACGGTCAAGGTAGCCTTAGAGGACGAAATTGAGGAGATGCACCGGGAAATAAAAGAAGTGAAGCAAAAATTAGAGGAAGTGGAAGAAGAGGTGAGTGAAATTAAGAAGAGACGGACAGAAACTAAAAGAGAAATACAGGAGGAGGTGATGGAATATGTACAAGGTCGGTGCTCAACTCATAATGGTGTGCTCACGAACCAAATAAAGAGTTTGCAGGTGGTGAAGGAGGTGCGGAGACGAGGTGCCAAGGTGAGTGGCGATATACGAGAAAATGTATATGATGTGAGGGGAGCTTCAGTCGGCTTGGGGGTTGATTTGGATCCGGGTGTTCGTGAGAGGCCGTTGGTGAAGTGTGCGACAGGTACGGTGTGCGAAGGAGGAGGTGTGCGAGAATGTCCGACTCTGGGGTGTGTGAGGAAAAATTGCGTGCCAAGAAGTGAGTGTGCTGTCAAGAGTGAGTCGGTCGTAGCGCGTGTGCGAGGGAGCACATGGAAGCGCGTAGTGAGGAGTGTTACAGAGGATGTAACGGGAGAGTGTGCCGTCAAGAGTGAGTTGGTTGTTGCGCGTGTGCGAGGGGGCACATGGAAGCGCGGAGTGGAGAGTGTTACGGAGGAAGTAACGAGAGAATGTGCGCAAGAGGATGCGCGAGAAAGGTGTGTAACGGACGGGTGCATGGGGAAAGAGTGCGCTGTCAAAAGTAAGAAAGAATGCACACCTGTGGTGAGTGTTACAGAGGATGTAACGGGAGAGTGTGCGCGAGAAAGGTGTGTAACGGACAGGTGCATGAGGAAAGAGTGCGCTGTCGAGAGTAAGGGTGAGTGCGCTGTCAAGAGTGGTGGTGAAAGTAGTGAGAGTGACACGGAGCGTGAGTTGGTTGTGACAGATGTGCGAGGATGTACACCTGGAATGGAAGGATGCACACCTCGAATGGTAGAGCGTGTGTGGGAATGCACGCTGGAATTGGTAGTGAGACACGTGGTTGGGTGTGCGAGAGAGAGCACACCCGTGGTTGTCACAGAGGAGGTGACCGAGGAGGGGGCGCGAAGAGGTGTGTTGGTGAGGTGTGCGAACAACGAGTGTGTGCAAAGGTGTGAGGTGGTCAGGTGTGTGACCAAGTCTGTGAGCGGAATGAGTGTACCTGGGTGTGTAAGAGAAGGTGCAATGACGAGGAGCATGGGAACAGCTGGATGTATGAGCAAGGAACGGGCTGCGGGGTGTAAGCATGCATGTGAGGCATCGACGGTAACCGGGTTAGCGGTTAGAGCGACTTATAGCCGAATCGGGCCCTTGGTGCGTGCCGGGTTTCGCGTGCCGCGAGGACCAGCGGGGATCCGAACCACGGCGGGTTTGAAAGGACCGCCGTACGCGATCCACGCTGGGCATCGCTTTGAACGGCCGCGTCCGTGCTCCACTAGGCGGAGCGGGCAGCCCGATAGGAAGGGTCGTCATGGCGACCCCTTTTTGTTGAGACGTTCCGGTAGGTCGAGATCGGGCCATTGGACGGCTCCGTGCCGAGGTGGTGCGTGGGATCTCGGCCCGGGTAAGCGTCCTTCCCTGCACCGAGTGCCGGACGCATCCAGCCGCCGGCACCAAACAACCCGCATTCATTGCTCGGCTTTACGAACCCGGGCTGTAGAAGTGAATTGGCGCACCGAGAGGCATTAGTAAGTAGACTGTAATGATGAGGATAGTGGTCTGGACCCGAAATTAGAAAAAAACAAAATTTGATGATTGGCAAAGGATTGGCAGAGTGATGATTGGTAATGGTACAGTGATTGGCAGATGATTGGCAAATTTTTGATTTGTTGAAATTGGACGAGCAAAATTTATAGTAAGAGATGCCCCATGTGATGGGATGGCCAATCCACCATCCCTCACAGAAGGGGGGCAAAGGAGCACTAGATTTATGGGGTTGATGGCAGTGAAAACTAGCCTGGGTGGGTTAGGATATATCGTGTGTAGGGATCTAGAGAGATGACCTTAGGTGACGTTAAGGTTAGGTAGTGACAATGACACCTGTAGTGGGGACGCAGGTAGATTAGTGTGGATGATAATGACGAGGGAGCGCAATAGTTTAAAGGGGCGATGGGGAAGCGCAAGTTTCAGAGGGGAGTAGTTAGATGAGATGATGCCGTGTGAGTGTTGGAAGTTTATTTAGAAGTGTATTGTGAAAAGTGTATGGTGACCAGGTGTGATTGCACAGGTGTGCAACTGAACAGGTGTATGGAGCATTGTTTGAGTGATGGTGATGGTGATGTGTGTTGTGTTGACCAACTGGTCCAGGAAGAGGAGGAGGGTGCAGGTGGCACCAGATGTGAGTGCACAGGTGTGCAACAACAGGTATGAGGAACAGGTGTATGGAATAAATGGTAGTGTGGAGTATATGGAGTATTGGAATGGATGGTCGTGGAGTGAGTATGGTGGAAACTATGGAGTGGAGTGGATGGTGCGAAGGTGTGAATGGGGGAAGGATGGACCCCCATCACGAATACCCGGGGCGGGTAGTGTAAGTGTTAGGTAGAGGGTATAGGTAAATTGTGGTTGGATATTGGCATCTGTGGTGCGGGTGGAAGAATGGTGATTGGATGGGTGCATTAGTGTTGTGGAAATGGCTGGGCGTGTAGCCTGTTAGTGTGTGTAGTTGGTTTGGGCACTCCACCACTGTGAGGATGTCGGCCAGGTAAGGCCGCAGGTGGGCTCTGGGAGCCGGTAGTTGTGGATGGGGCCCGAGGATCCAGAGGGCGGACCCGGGTAGCCCAGTGCCAGGGGGCACCAAGGGGTGACAGAGCCAGGAGGGGCCTTCCCCAGTTAGTTAGGTTAGGGTGAGGAGCTAGGTAAGCTCGGGTGGCAACTACAGTGGTGGAGGTGTGCAGGTGGGTAGACCTGCTGGGAGAGCTACACGTCTCAGCCCAGAAATTGTGCAAGGGCACCGGGAGATGAATCAGGGGAGTGAGACCCCAAATTGAGAAGCACCACAGTTTGGTCAATGGGAATTGGTTTTTAGAACCCATAGTGTAAGTTGGCCAATGGATTGGCAGGGAGAGACCCCGGGTAGAGTAAAGTGTGGTAAAGTCATTTAGAGGATAGTTAGGATTGAAATCTCCTCGCACCATCTACATGCACTCACCTGAGATGACGTACCTCCACACCATGCCATGTTTTGATTATTTTTTATGTGCAAATGTTTTGGATTGTGAGACGCATCATGACGTGGGTGTGACATTGTGCTTGTGTTCCATCTCTCCCTCCTTATGTGGATTGATGAGGAATTGATGATGGCAAATTTTGAAGTAGAGGGATTGTGGAGACGAATTTGGTATTGGGGAAATATGGGGAAGACGTGACGGTAGCGACGGATTGGTAATGTGTAGATTTTGTACATATGGGGTAATGGCAAGGGTAGTGTAGGTGACAGGGGGGGGGTGACGTACGGTAGGGACGAGCTTTCTCACTTCGCTCTCCGTACGCATTTCGCCCTGCATTGCCTTGATTGATGTGTACCCTTGTGACCTTACCCCTCGCTCATTTGTCTTCCCCCTTTTGTCTCCCACATGACCTGTGCGCCATTGGGCGCTGAGGGGAGCGTGCGGAGTCGGCCATTGTGCGCCCGAAACTCCCAGAACCAGCTGCCTGCATCGATGCACCACATTATGGACCACATGTCTGTGGCCGAGCACCACTTATGGACCCCATGGGTTGGGGCATGGCCCCTCTGCTGGAACCAGCCATGAAGGCCCGAAATCTTGCTGGCGGACCTTGGCCACAGGGCACCGATGCCCCACAGGTGAACCACACTAGTCGGCCCTGTGGGCCATAAATAAAATAAATAAAAATGGACACATTGGGTGCATTCTTTATGCTCAAATAGGCCGCCAGTAAGCAAATGAAAGGAAATGACAACATCTGGAAGAAAGTAAATAGCCAGCAGAGGGAGCCGAAGAGCAAGAGATCACCTGCAGGGTTAGGGGTTGTTGTTTTTATTTTCATTGAACAATGGTGACTGCACCGATTGGTGCTTGGGGGTGTATTGGTGCGTTTTTGGGTGCTTTCATGGTGCGTCGATGCAGAGCAGGTCCTGGGTTACGTTTTGTAAATAAAAGTAGCATCAATTGTAAATAATGCTCCCCACCGTCAGTGTGTAGTTTGAAGACCATTCCGCAATTCGGTTAGCTGTGGGCGTGAGTCTGTTTGGCAGGGTGCAATGGAGCAGCGGGACACATTTATTTATGTTTTAAAACTGTCGCACTCAGGGTCAGGTTAAAAGTAGAGGGAACTACACCTACGTGTCACACTAAATAAAAGTTGTAGGCCCGGGCCGTGCCTAAGAGGAGGAGGGTGCAGTGTTGCGGATATGAGGACTGTATTTTTTTTATTGTGTGCTTTATTATTATTATTGTTTATTCTGCGCCTCCTGCCTCCAGTGTTGTGTAAAAGTAAAAAGGGCGTCCCGGTAGTTATTCCATGAAACACCACATTGTAGGACCCGATAAACCCTTGTTCAGCAGTTTATATCCTTATTATGTGTTTTAGGGTAAGGCCTTGTCATCCATTAACATGACACTCCATTGCACCGAGTAAAAGAGATAGATTCCCTTCAATCCCATTCCCAAAAACCTCCATTTCCCCTTTCGTAATGGCCAAGCCTCAATTTGGCAATTACATCCCCTCCAAAGCCGCCATTGACCACGAGGCAGGGTTGGGGAAGAAAGGCGGGTCTCCACCTCGTCATAGAGGGGAGGAGTAAGTCGGCCCCGCTCATCCAACCCAGAACGAGGGGTTTGGCTTGAGAGGGCGGAGAGAGAATGCTTGGGGGAGGTTCGCAAAGGGTGAAGGGCGGGGCCTATATAACCCGCCGCGGGGCGCTCCCCAAAAAGACAAGCAGATGAGTCCAGGAGATGAGCTGAAAGGCTGAGCTGAGCTGCGTGGTGAGGTGGACAGGAAAGTGCTGGGTCGTCAGAGCAGGGCTGAGTCGTGAGGGCCAAAAGCAGAAGATCATCCAGGGAAGCACAAAGCCTGCTATTCGTCACCTTGCTCGCCAGCAGCAGCGTCCACAGCAGCAACAAGACTCGACAGCCATTTGGGGCCTGGGCGGCAGTTTGGAGCAGGGCCGCGAAGGGACGGTGGCTGCCGAACACGCCGATTCGTGCTGCCGAACAAATTGGACTTTCCTCTCCTTCCAGCCAATTCCTATCATCATTCCCCGTGTGAGTCGTCTTTGTTTGTTCTGTCCTGGGTATTAATTAAGCCTGTTAGATAAGCTAGTATTTTCCCTGTGTCTCTAAAAGCTTCTGTATATTATTTTATTATCTTTCCTTCTCCTTGGTTACTTTGAGCCTGTAAATAGTAATAAATAGTAATCGTATTTCAAACCTTTCTTTGCCTTCGTCTTCCTTTTCTTCACATCCGTCGTCTTAGTCTTTTCCCTCATTGAATAGCGGTGGCGCGATACGGCCAACGTTTGGGTAAATCGGGTTTAGTCGGGGAACAACTGTTCGGCCGCGGTGCCTTCGCTCGGTAAAAATAACATCTAATCCACGGACCGTAACAATATATATATATATATATATATATATATATATATATATATATATATATATATATATATCATACATATATATATATATATATATATATATATATATATTTATTTATATATATATATATATATATATATTTATCCCTCATCCACGCCTTCATCACCTCCCGTCTGGACTACTGCAATAGCCTCCTCTATGGTTCACCCTCAAAAATCACCAATAAACTCCAATACATTCAGAACTCCGCTGCCCGTCTACTCACTCATTCCCGGACCCGTGACCACATCACCCCCGTCCTTTACAAGCTTCACTGGCTCCCCATCCCCCAGAGAATCCAGTACAAAATCCTCCTCTTGACATACAAAGCCCTCCATAACCTGGCCCCATCCTACCTGGCTGACCTCCTCTCCAGACACACTCCCACCCGCAACCTCCGCTCTGCTGGTACCAACCTCCTGACCCCCTCCATCCGGACCAAATTCAGATCCTGGGGGGACAGGGCCTTCTCCATCGCTGCTCCCACCCTCTGGAACTCACTACCTCACACCATCAGAGACTCCTCCTCACTCACCACATTCAAAACATCACTAAAGACCCACCTGTTCAACGCTGCATTCAACATTCAACCCACAGCATTTAACCCCTGACTATCTCTTCTCCTTCTCCCTCCTTTTGCTTTAAATATTTCCCTATTGATTCTTGTCTTGTCTTTTTGATTCTTGTCTTATATATATGCCGTATATCGCTGCTGTTTGTTTTCTTGATTCTTGTCTTTTTGCAATTGTTGTTTTCATGTATTGTTATGCATTATGTTTTCCACTCTGTCAAAGCGCCTTTGGGCTTCTGGAAAAGCGCTATACAAAATAAATGAATTATTATTATTATTATTATATATATATATATATATATATATATATATATGTATGACGTTCGACTAAGGTTAGGGTAGGAATTTTTAATTTGGCAAGGGTGCCGGCAATAGCTGGCCTACCCTTCACGAAGGACCCCGTGGGATCTTTAACGGCCACCACCTCATGCCGGCAGATGGGACGCTGCTTTAACGTCGATGCGAGTACCGGCACACACATTGATGAGTCACCCTGCCTGTGAAACACCTGGATTACAGTTTATCGCAGGGTCAGGTCAATACTAGAACGTCACTCGGAAGAGCACATACCTCCGCCAGGCTGAACAGTTTACGTTTTGTATCCTACTGATAGGCCGGATCTGGAGTCGGATCTGAACCAAAATCTGATCAGCTTGTTATTGTCACCTAACAAACTCGTTCACCAAGTTTAGTCATAACTCGTCCATAACTTATCATGTTATATATCATGTTAAAATATCATGTTATATATCGCTTTTCACCCGATCTCTCAATGGTGAAGAATCACTTAAATAAAAAATTTACATTTCGTAAATCACTCAAAATTAAATAATTATCGTATCCGAATCCATATTCAGATCTTCACCAAAATCGAATCGAGTCGTCCTTGTCACACACAACCAACCTCTCCGCCAAGTTTTTTTTTTTTTTTGTATACAAGGTCGAGGCTCGTGTAAGGGCTAACATTGATCACAAAAAGACGAACTGACACATAAAACATATGATAAAGGGAGCGGGAGAACAATATGGAGAGCAGGAACTTCGGGAGATCTGTGGGAGGGAGAGGGCTTGGGGGGAGTAGACATGGGAAGAAGAGGTAAAAAACAAAAAACAAATGGACACTGCTAGGACTTCCAGGAAAGAAGTTGGTATTTCAAAAAAGTGAATCTGGGGTGAAATTAGCGGGGGTAGAAAAGATCAAAGTTTTGGATGGGGGACTACAAGAGATGGTGGTGAACAGCTGTTTTAAAGACCTGGAGGGAGGAGTGGGATTGAAGAGAGTGAGGGAGTTTGTTCCAGAGGCAGGAGAAAAGAGGAATGAAGGAGTGAAGGTGAGCAGAAAGTCTTGATTTGGCAGTTTAACCATAAGAGGGTTGCAGGCAGATCTTGTGCGACCAGTAGGAATATTTGGGGGGCAGAGTCCAGACAGAGCTGAGGGAGCAAGGCCGGATAGAGTCGGTAGAAGACAGAAAGACCACCAACCTGCCTGCGGTGAGTGAGTGAAAGGCCCTCAGAATCCGTTTAGTCGAAATCCGTCCAAAACCTTTTGAGAAATCGTGCTATGTATCGGTTTTTGCAATATCACTCAATGGCGAAGAATCACTTAGTAATTAAATAATTATCGTATCAGAATCTATATTCAGATCTTTACCAAAATCGAATATATTTGTCCTTGTCACACACATAACCGGTCCACCAAGTTTCGTCCAAATCCATCCTTAACTTTTTAAGATATCGTGCTTTGTATCGGTTTTAGCCCGACCTCTCAATGGTGAAGAATCACTCTAAAATTAAATAATTGTCGTATCCGAATTCATATTCAGATCTTCACCAAAATCGAATCATTTAGTCCTTTGTCACACACCCGACCGGTCCACCAAGTTTCTTCCAAATCCGTGCATAACTTATTGAGATATCCTGCTATATGTCGGTTATTTGCCCTATCTCCCAATGGTGAAGAATTACTTGGATTCTACTAGTCGGATCCAAATCCGGATCTTCACCAAAATCTAATCATTTCGTCCGTGTCACATACACTACCTCTCTCCCAAATTTCGTCCAAATCTGTCCAAACCTTTTGAGATATCTTGTTCACAGACAGACAAACAGACAAACAGACAGGGTTGAAAACATAACCTCCATACACCTTCGGTGGTGGAGGTAATTACCCCTTCTTGACTTGGCATCTATTCGCTTGGTTCAAATTATGTCGAGAAACCTTCTCTTCACCAAAGCGATCGCATGTACAAGTCTACAGTAGGACTGATCTCGATTTCCACCCACGTGACCTTTAAGATTCTTCTTGGACAGATCTTCATGTCACTGTGTCCAAGCTCTATCATCATTCATTGTTGTCTATCTGATGCATTGCATGGTGACCTTCATTCCTGGGGCCCGACGTGACTGATCACATGCACATAATGTGTATTGGGCCATCTCTATATTACCCTGGTGACATCCGTGTACCCCCTTACCACCCTCAGTGTAACTAAATTAATGTGGTGTTGATGTCGCACAGAATCAAAATTCCTTGTATAGCCCATAATGTTTTGGGTCTTCAAGTAATGCGCATTATTTCACCAAAAGTATTGGGACAGGAAGGAAATACTCAAGGTTCATTTACGAGCTATTATGCCATGGTCAGATATGGTGTTCTGTGCCCTCCGACATCAAACACTACTCGGATTTTGCTGCCACTGATGTTTTCTCTCCGATTCCTTTAATGTGTAACATCGACCAATCAGGTCGAACATGCAACCTTTCCCCATGGCCGGGGTCTTCAGGTTTGACCTGTGTCATCTCCTTTACCCCCAAGGCATCTGATGCAACTGACTTTCCAGTAACAGACGCACACCTTTGTAATACACACATGCTGGTCAGAAAGGGTCCATTTCCCGTGTGGGTGTACTGTGTCATTCATTTTATTAATTTAATGTAGTACATGTACAACTTCGTCCCTAACGAATAACAAAGCAAGGGCAGCGTTTTCAAAGTCAAACCCAAGAGATGGACCAGAGAGAGTCGCCTGATCTGTGAGCGGAAAACATGATCAGTATGTTCAGGAACAAAAGGAAAATTCCAAAGGGAAATTCACACTTATTGTTGTCCTTATGACCGATTTTATGCGCTGGGTTTATGTATCAACACCAACCATCTCATTAACTAATCTTAATATGCAAAATAATAACTGAGTTAAATTAATTTGCTAATGTACTTTACATTAGCATTACAGTTGGGAACGAAAGTTGATCAGAGGGCAAGGAAGGATAAACGAGGTTATTTTTATGTTTTATGTTGTTTTGTTCGTCATCATGGAACTTAACCAGAACGACACTCGGTGGAGAGCATACCTCTGCCAGGTTGAACAATTTACGTTTTGTATCCCAATGATAGGTCGGTTCTGGATCCAGACATGAACCAAAATCGAATCGATTGTTATTGTCACCTAACCAACTCATCCACCAAGTTTTGTCATAAGGCGTCCATAACGTTGTGAGTCCATAACGTCCATAACTCGATATATATCGGTTTTAGCCCTATCACTTAATGGTGAAGAATTGCTTTAAAATTCTCTGATCCAGGTACAGATCGTCACCAAAATTGAAGCAATTCTTCCTTGTCAAACACCCAACCTGTGCACCAAGTTTCATCCGAATCCGTCGACAACTTTTTGAGATAACCTGTTCACAGACAGAAAAACAGACAATAAGGTGTGAGGCAGCGCCTGACAAGTACGACGAAAATTGAGAGAATCAATATAATTGATTGCTTAATTGTGTAATTAGAATAAATAAATAATAATCGTAAAATAATTAATGTACTAATCAATTGGCTAATAGCATACCTAAATGACCACTGTTTCATCCGAATCGGTAACTTTTTGATAATTAATGAATTAATCGAAAAATTAAATAATTAATTGATTACTTGGTTAATCAAAAATAACCTTTAGACCCAAATCACTTGGTCACTGTCATGTCCAAATGTCATGCCCTAGCTCAAATGGTGACTGAGGTTTTGCCCTGACAAACAAACGAGAAAACCTTGACCTTTGACCATTGACCTATATTGTCAAAAAACAATGTGAGCCTCACTTTGTCCTTTGGACTCCTCTGGTAAAGTTTGACAAAGATTGATGAAAATGTTCATGAGTTATCACACTCAGACAAACAAACAAGAAATATGTCGTGCACAGAACGCATGATACGAAATCCCTAAAGTAAGTTGTTGACCTTTGGCCTATGTTGACCTTTTGGCCGATGTCAACCTCAAAAATAATTGGTGGTTAAATTCACTGATGTAATGTGCAAATCCTTTTCAAATTTCAGGTCAATCAGATGAAAATTGAGGATTTTAGAAACTCTGTCAGTTTTCTGCGGAGAAGTTTTTGTCAAACCTCGACGATGATTCTGCAACTGGACGAGACGGCATCAGCCCACGGGTCCTAAAATCCTGCTCTGCCGCTCTATCTCACCCTCTCTCTGTTCTCTTCACCCTCTATTTTGCTCAAGGTCATCTGCCATCATCTTGGAAATCAGCAAACATTACCGCTTTACACAAAAAGGTGCAAAAACAGATCCTTGCATCTACAGACCAATCAGCCTGCTTCCAATTATCAGCAAAGTCATGGAATCCATCATTGCTTCGGATCTCAAATCCTTCCTCTTCTCCAATGGCTTGATCTCCGATCATCAATTTGGATTCAGACCAGGTCATTCTATTCTGGACATGCTCCTTCTGCTGTCTCAACAATGTATGGAGGTCCTCAATGCCAAACAGGAAATCAGAGCTGTCTCCCTTGACATATCACGTGCCTTCGATACGGTCTGGCACCCCGCTCTGCTCACCAAACTCTCCTCCGATGGTATCCATGGAAACCTCCACGCATGGCTTGCGGACTTCCTCTCTGGTCGTAGTCAACGTGTAGCCCTGAATGGATTTAAACCTCATCACGCTTTCGTCACCCAATGTGATTTTAAACCTCATCATGACTTCGTCTCACAATGTGATTTTAAACCTCATCATTACTTCGTCACACAATGTGATTTTAAACCTCATCATGACTTCGTCAGACAATGTGATTAAAATCCTCATCACACCTTCGTCACACAATGTGACTTTAACCTCATCACACCTTCGTCACACAATGTGATTATGAACCTCATCATGCCTTCATCACACAATGTGATTTTAAACCTCATCATGCCTTCATCACACAATGTGATTTTAAACCTCATCATGCCATCATCACACAATGTGATTTTAAACCTCATCATGCCATCATCACACAATGTGATTATGAACCTCATCATGCCATCATCACACAATGTGATTTTAAACCTCATCATGCCATCATCACACAATGTGATTATGAACCTCATCATGCCTTCATCACACAATGTGATTATGAACCTCATCATGCCTTCATCACACAATGTGATTTTAAACCTCATCATGCCATCATCACACAATGTGATTTTAAACCTCATCATGCCTTCATCACACAATGTGATTTTAAACCTCATCATGACTTCATCACACAATGTGACTTTAAACCTCATCATGCTTTCATCGCAATTAGATTTTAAACCTCATCACACCGTCACACAATGTGATTTTAAACCTCATCACGCTTTCGTCACACAATATGAATTTAAACCTCATCACAACCTCACACAATGTGATTTTAAACCTCATCATGCCTTCATCACACAATGTGATTTTAAACCTCATCGTGCCTTCATCACACAATGTGATTTTAAACCTCATCATGACTTCATCACACAATGTGACTTTAAACCTCATCATGCTTTCATCGCAATTTGATTTTAAACCTCATCACACCGTCACACAATGTGATTTTAAACCTCATCACGCTTTCGTCACACAATATGAATTTAAACCTCATCACAACCTCACACAATGTGATTTTAAACCTCATCACACCGTCACACAATATGAATTTAAACCTCATCACACCTTCGTCACACAATGTGACTTTAAACCTCATCACACCTTCGTCACACAATGTGATTATAAACCTCATCATGCCTTCATCACACAATGTGATTTTAAACCTCATCATGCGTTCATCACACAATGTGATTTTAAACCTCATCATGCCTTCATCACACAATGTGATTTTAAACCTCATCGTGCCTTCATCACACAATGTGATTTTAAACCTCATCATGCCTTCATCACACAATGTGATTTTAAACCTCATCATGCGTTCATCACACAATGTGATATTAAACCTCATCACACCTTCGTCACACAATGTGATTTTAAACCTCATCATGCCTTCATCACACAATGTGATTTTAAACCTCATCATGCGTTCATCACACAATGTGATATTAAACCTCATCACACCTTCGTCACACAATGTGATTATAAACCTCATCATGCCTTCATCACACAATGTGATTTTAAACCTCATCGTGCCTTCATCACACAATGTGATATTAAACCTCATCACACCTTCGTCACACAATGTGATTTTAAACCTCATCATGCCTTCATCACACAATGCGATTTTAAACCTCATCACACCTTCGTCACACAATGTGATTTTAAACCTCATCATCCCTTCATCACACAATGTGATTTTAAACCTCATCATCCCTTCATCACACAATGTGATTTTAACCCTCATCACATCTTCGTCACACAATGTGATTTTAAACCTCATCATGCCTTCATCACACAATGTGATTTTAAACCTCATCATGTCTTCATCACACAATGTGATTTTAAACCTCATCATGCCTTCATCACACAATGTGATTTTAAACCTCATCATGCATTCATCACACAATGTGATTTTAAGCCTCATCATGCCTTCATCACACAATGTGATTTTAAACCTCATCATGCCTTTGTCACACAATGTGATTTTAAACCTCATCACACCTTCGTCACACAATGTGATTTTAAACCTCATTATGCATTCATCACACAATGTGATTTTAAACCTCATCACACCTTCGTCACACAATGTGATTTTAAACCTCATCATGCATTCATCACACAATGTGATTTTAAACCGCATCATGCCTTTGTCACACAATGTGATTTTAAACCTCATCATGCATTCATCACACAATGTGATTTTAAACCTCATCATGCCTTCATCACACAATGTGATTTTAAACCTCATCATGCCTTTGTCACACAATGTGATTTTAAACCTCATCACACCTTCGTCACACAATGTGATTTTAAACCTCATCATGCATTCATCACACAATGTGATTTTAAACCTCATCATGACTTCATCACACAATGTGACTTTAAACCTCATCATGCTTTCATCGCAATTAGATTTTAAACCTCATCACACCGTCACACAATGTGATTTTAAACCTCATCACGCTTTCGTCACACAATATGAATTTAAACCTCATCACAACCTCACACAATGTGATTTTAAACCTCATCATGCCTTCATCACACAATGTGATTTTAAACCTCATCGTGCCTTCATCACACAATGTGATTTTAAACCTCATCATGACTTCATCACACAATGTGACTTTAAACCTCATCATGCTTTCATCGCAATTTGATTTTAAACCTCATCACACCGTCACACAATGTGATTTTAAACCTCATCACGCTTTCGTCACACAATATGAATTTAAACCTCATCACAACCTCACACAATGTGATTTTAAACCTCATCACACCGTCACACAATATGAATTTAAACCTCATCACACCTTCGTCACACAATGTGACTTTAAACCTCATCACACCTTCGTCACACAATGTGATTATAAACCTCATCATGCCTTCATCACACAATGTGATTTTAAACCTCATCATGCCTTCATCACACAATGTGATATTAAACCTCATCACACCTTCGTCACACAATGTGATTTTAAACCTCATCATGCCTTCATCACACAATGCGATTTTAAACCTCATCACACCTTCGTCACACAATGTGATTTTAAACCTCATCATCCCTTCATCACACAATGTGATTTTAAACCTCATCATCCCTTCATCACACAATGTGATTTTAACCCTCATCACATCTTCGTCACACAATGTGATTTTAAACCTCATCATGCCTTCATCACACAATGTGATTTTAAACCTCATCATGTCTTCATCACACAATGTGATTTTAAACCTCATCATGCCTTCATCACACAATGTGATTTTAAACCTCATCATGCATTCATCACACAATGTGATTTTAAGCCTCATCGTGCCTTCATCACACAATGTGATTTTAAACCTCATCATGCCTTCATCACACAATGTGATTTTAAACCTCATCATGCCTTTGTCACACAATGTGATTTTAAACCTCATCACACCTTCGTCACACAATGTGATTTTAAACCTCATTATGCATTCATCACACAATGTGATTTTAAACCTCATCACACCTTCGTCACACAATGTGATTTTAAACCTCATCATGCATTCATCACACAATGTGATTTTAAACCGCATCATGCCTTTGTCACACAATGTGATTTTAAACCTCATCATGCATTCATCACACAATGTGATTTTAAACCTCATCATGCCTTCATCACACAATGTGATTTTAAACCTCATCATGCCTTTGTCACACAATGTGATTTTAAACCTCATCACACCTTCGTCACACAATGTGATTTTAAACCTCATCATGCATTCATCACACAATGTGATTTTAAACCTCATCATGACTTCATCACACAATGTGACTTTAAACCTCATCATGCTTTCATCGCAATTAGATTTTAAACCTCATCACACCGTCACACAATGTGATTTTAAACCTCATCACGCTTTCGTCACACAATATGAATTTAAACCTCATCACAACCTCACACAATGTGATTTTAAACCTCATCATGCCTTCATCACACAATGTGATTTTAAACCTCATCGTGCCTTCATCACACAATGTGATTTTAAACCTCATCATGACTTCATCACACAATGTGACTTTAAACCTCATCATGCTTTCATCGCAATTTGATTTTAAACCTCATCACACCGTCACACAATGTGATTTTAAACCTCATCACGCTTTCGTCACACAATATGAATTTAAACCTCATCACAACCTCACACAATGTGATTTTAAACCTCATCACACCGTCACACAATATGAATTTAAACCTCATCACACCTTCGTCACACAATGTGACTTTAAACCTCATCACACCTTCGTCACACAATGTGATTATAAACCTCATCATGCCTTCATCACACAATGTGATTTTAAACCTCATCATGCCTTCATCACACAATGTGATTTTAAACCTCATCATGCCTTCATCACACAATGTGATTTTAAACCTCATCGTGCCTTCATCACACAATGTGATTTTAAACCTCATCATGCCTTCATCACACAATGTGATTTTAAACCTCATCATGCGTTCATCACACAATGTGATATTAAACCTCATCACACCTTCGTCACACAATGTGATTTTAAACCTCATCATGCCTTCATCACACAATGTGATTTTAAACCTCATCGTGCCTTCATCACACAATGTGATATTAAACCTCATCACACCTTCGTCACACAATGTGATTTTAAACCTCATCATGCCTTCATCACACAATGCGATTTTAAACCTCATCACACCTTCGTCACACAATGTGATTTTAAACCTCATCATGCCTTCATCACACAATGCGATTTTAAACCTCATCATGCCTTCATCACACAATGTGATTTTAAACCTCATCATGCCTTCATCACACAATGAGATTTTAAACCTCATCACACCATCACACAATGTGATTTTAAACCTCATCACACCTTCATCACACAATGGGATTTTAAACGTCATCACACTTTCGTCACACAATGTGATTTTAAACCTCATCATGCCTTCATCACACAACGTGATTTTAAACCTCATCATGCCTTTGTCACACAATGTGATTTTAAACCGCATCACGCTTTCGTCACACAATATGAATTTAAACCTCATCACACCTTCGTCACACAATGTGACTTTAAACCTCATCACACCTTCGTCACACAATGTGATTATGAACCTCATCATGCCTTCATCACACAATGTGATTTTAAACCTCATCATGCCTTCATCACACAATGTGATTTTAAACCTCATCATCCCTTCATCACACAATGTGATTTTAACCCTCATCACATCTTCGTCACACAATGTGATTTTAAACCTCATCATGCCTTCATCACACAATGTGATTTTAAACCTCATCATGTCTTCATCACACAATGTGATTTTAAACCTCATCATGCCTTCATCACACAATGTGATTTTAAACCTCATCATGCATTCATCACACAATGCGATTTTAAGCCTCATCATGCCTTCATCACACAATGTGATTTTAAACCTCATCATGCCTTTGTCACACAATGTGATTTTAAACCTCATCACACCTTCGTCACACAATGTGATTTTAAACCTCATCATGCATTCATCACACAATGTGATTTTAAACCGCATCATGCCTTTGTCACACAATGTGATTTTAAACCTCATCATGCATTCATCACACAATGTGATTTTAAACCTCATCATGCCTTCATCACACAATGTGATTTTAAACCTCATCATGCGTTTGTCACACAATGTGATTTTAAACCTCATCACACCTTCGTCACACAATGTGATTTTAAACCTCATCATGCATTCATCACACAATGTGATTTTAAACCTCATCATGCCTTCATCACACAATGTGATTTTAAACCTCATCATGCCTTTGTCACACAATGTGATTTTAAACCTCATCACACCTTCGTCACACAATGTGATTTTAAACCTCATCATGCATTCATCACACAATGTGATTTTAAACCTCATCACACCTTCGTCACACAATGTGATTTTAAACCTCATCATGCATTCATCACACAATGTGATTTTAAACCGCATCATGCCTTTGTCACACAATGTGATTTTAAACCTCATCACACCTTCGTCACACAATGTGATTTTAAACCTCATCATGCCTTCATCACACAATGTGATTTTAAACCTCATCATGCCTTCATCACACAATGTGATTTTAAACCTCATCATGCTTTCATCACACAATGTGATTTTAAACCTCATCATGCGTTCATCACACAATGTGATTTTAAACCTCATCATGCCTTCATCACACAATGTGATTTTAACTCACCTCACGCGTTCATCACACAATGTGATTTTAAACCTCATCATGCGTTCATCACACAATGTGATTTTAAACCTCATCATGCGTTCATCACACAATGTGATTTTAAACCTCATCATGCGTTCATCACACAATGTGATTTTAAACCTCATCATGCGTTCATCACACAATGTGATTTTAACCCACCTCACGCTTTCGTCACACAATGTGATTATAAACCTCATCATGCGTTCATCACACAATGTGATTTTAAACCTCATCATGCGTTCATCACACAATGTGATTTTAAACCTCATCATGCGTTCATCACACAATGTGATTTTAACCCACCTCACGCTTTCGTCACACAATGTGATTATAAACCTCCTCACGCTTTCGTCACAAAATGTGATTTTAAACCTCCTCACGCTTTCGTCACACAATGTGAACACTTTTCCTCCATTAATCTGCATAACACAGAACACACATTTTTGATGCTTTGTCCATGGGATTGTTCATTGGCATCTTGTCACTCCAAGGGCAAAAACTTGGGATACTCAGAACCAGTGTCGCAACTGTGTCAGTAAGGCTTGCACCTGGAAATATCGACTGTTACAATCATCTTGGAAATATAGACTGTTACAATCGTCATGGAAATATACAATGTTACGCTTGTCATGGAAATATAGACTGTTACAATCGTCATTGAAACATAGACTGTTACAATCGTCATGGATATATACAACGTTACCCTCATCATGGAAATATACTCTGTTAGCCTCGTCATGGAAATATACACTGTGACCCCCATCATGGAAATATAGACTGTTACCCTCATCATGGAAATATAGACTGTTACCCTCATCATGGAAATATACACTGTGACCCCCATCATGGAAATATAGACTGTTATCCTCATCATGGAAATATAGACTGTTACCCTCATCATGGAAATATACACTGTTACCCTCATCATGGAAATATAGACTGTTACAATCGTCATGGATATATACACTGTTACCCTCATCATGGAAATATAGACTGTTACCCTCATCATGAAAATATAGACTGTTACCCTCATCATGAAAATATAGGCTGTTACCCTCATCATGGAAATATAGACTGTTACCCTCATCATGGAAATATACACTGTTACCCTCATCATGGAAATATAGACTGTTACAATCGTCATGGATATATACACTGTTACCCTCATCATGGAAATATAGACTGTTACAATCGTCATGAAAATATAGAATGTTACCCTCATCATGAAAATATAGACTCTTACCCTCATCAAGGAAATACAAACTGTTACCCTCATCATGGAAATATACAATGTTATGCTTGTCATGGAAATATAGACTGTTACCCTCATCATGGAAATATAGACTGTTACAATCATCATGGATATATACAACGTTACCCTCATCATGGAAATATACACTGTTACCCTCAACATGGAAATATAGACTGTTACCCTCATCATGGAAATATAGAGTTACCTCATCATGGAAATAGAGACGGTTTCCCTCATCATGGAAATATACACTGTGACCATCATCATGGAAATATAGACTGTTACCATCATCATGGAAATATAGACTGTTACCCTTATCAAGGAAATACAGACTGTTACCCTCATCATGGAAATATACAATGTTACGCTTGTCATGGAAATATAGACTGTTACCCTCATCATGGAAATATAGACTGTTACAATCATCATGGATATATACAACGTTACCCTCATCATGGAAATATACACTGTTACCCTCAACATGGAAATATAGACTGTTACCCTCATCATGGAAATATAGAGTTACCTCATCATGGAAATAGAGACTGTTTCCCTCATCATGGAAATATACACTGTGACCATCATCATGGAAATATAAACTGTTACCATCATCATGGAAATATAGACTGTTACCCTCATCATGAAAATATCGACTGTTATCCTCATCAGGAAAATATATACTGTTACCCTCATCATGGAAATATACACTGTTATCCTCATCATGGAAATATAGACTGTTATCCTCATCATGGAAATATACACTGTTACCCTCATCATGCAAATATACACTGTTACCCTCATCATGCAAATATACACTGTTACCCTCATCATGGAAATATACACTGTTGTCCTCGTCATGGAAATATAGACTGTTATCCTCGTCATGGAAATATACACTGTTACCCTCATCATGGAAATATACACTGTTATCCTCATCATGGAAATATAGACTGTTACAATCTTCATGGATACATACAATGTTACCCTCATCATGGAAATATAGAATGTTACAATCTTCAAGGATAGTATACAATGTTACACTTGTCATGGAAATATACACCGTTATCCTCGTCATGGAAATATACACTGTGACCCTCATCATGGATATACTGTATAGACTATTACCCTCATCATGAAAATATAGACTGTTACCCTCATCAAGGAAATATAGACTGTTACTTTCATCAAGGAAATATAGACTGTTACCCTTATCATGGAAATATAGACTGTTATCCTCATCATGGAAATATAGACTGCTACCCTCATCATGGAAATATAGACTGTTATCCTCATCATGGAAATATAGACTGTTACCCTCATCATGGAAATATAGACTGTTACCCTCATCATGGAAATATAGACTGTTACCCTCATCATGGAAATATAGACTGTTACCCTCATCATGGAAATATAGACTGTTACCCTCATCAAGGAAATATAGACTGTTACTTTCATCAAGGAATTATAGACTGTTACCCTCATCATGAAAATATAGACTGTTACCCTCATCATGGAAATATAGACTGTTACCCTCATCAAGGAAATATAGACTGTTACCCTTATCATGGAAATATAGACTGTTACCCTCATCATGGAAATATAGACTGTTACCCTCATCAAGGAAATATAGACTGTTACTTTCATCAAGGAAATATAGACTGTTACCCTTATCATGGAAATATAGACTGTTATCCTCATCATGGAAATATAGACTGTTACCCTCATCATGGAAATATAGACTGTCACCCTCATCATGGAAATATAGACTGTTAACCTCATCATGAATTCGGAACGCTTGGATTCGGAAGAGGGTCGGAGAGCGGTATTCAGGATTGCAAAGCAGATAGCGAAAGAGAGGTGTGATGTGATGGGGGTGAGTTGCTTGAAGGATGAAGTGGGACAAATCGTTGTGGACCCAGATGGAATTAAAGGAAGATGGAAAAGATATATGGAAATGCTGTTGAATACAGAGAATGAATGGGATGGCAACATAGAGAGTCACCCAGTTTTAGGACCGGCAGAGAAGATAACCGAGAAGGAAGTTGAGGAAGCGATAAAAGCAATGAAAAGTAGAAAAGCGGGAGGGCCGACGGGAGTTGTGGGAGATATGTTGAAGGCAGCAGGAAGTTGGGGTGTGAAGAGAATGACAGAGATCTGTAATCTGGTGGTGAAAGAAGGCCGCATTCCAGTGGCTTGGGAACTGAGTACCCTCGTCCCTCTATACAAGGGGAAAGGTGACCCTCTGGAGTGTGGCTCGTACTGAGCGATAAAGTTATTGGAGCATGAAATGAAGGTATTGGAAAGGGTGTTGGAGAGGAGGATAAGGGATCAGGTGAAGATCGACGAAATGCAGTTTGGATTCTTGCCAGGAAGAGGAACGACAGACGCACTCT
Source organism: Myxine glutinosa (assembly GCF_964187855.1). Taxonomy (NCBI): domain Eukaryota; kingdom Metazoa; phylum Chordata; class Myxini; order Myxiniformes; family Myxinidae; genus Myxine; species Myxine glutinosa. Next base: position 11,722,771 of record NC_136271.1, read on the forward strand.
TTATTGTGAGGCAGTTGCAGGAGAAGTACATGGAGAAGAGGAAGAAGTTGTTTCTTGTGTTTGTTGATCTGGAGAAAGCATTCGATAGGGTTCCATGCAAAGTATTGACATGGGCATTGAGGAAGTTAGGAGTGGAGGAATGGTTGATCAGAGTAGTGATGGCAATGTACAAAAGAGCGAGCACAGCTGTAAGGACGAAGGACGAGAACAGTGGTGAGTTTGAGGTGAAGGTGGGAGTGCAGCAGGGGTCGGTACTAAGTCCACTACTATTTGTAGCTGTGATGGAGGTGCTGGCTCAGAACGTAAAGGAGGGTTTACCGTGGGAGTTGTTGTATGCAGATGGTCTGGTGTTGATTGCAGAAAGTATGGGTGGACTGAAGGAGAAGATGAACAAGTGGAAGGAATGTATGGAGACAAAAGGTCTGAAGGTGAATATCGGAAAGATGAACGTGATGGCAAGTGGTAAAGCATGTGGTGAGGTGGAAAGAACTGGGAAGTGGCCGTGTGCTGTGTGCAGGAAGGGTGTCGGAGTGAACTCCATTCAATGTACAATGTGCGCTGAGTGGGTTCATAAAAAATGTAGTGGTCTGAGAGGGTCATTAACCAGTGTGGCAGCTACATTCAAATGTTAGGTGTGCACAGAGGGAGCTGCAGATGGAGGAAATGTTGAGTTGGATCTTGGAGATGGCGAGAAGCTGGAAGGTGTGAAAACATTTTGCTACCTCGGAGTCATGCTGAATGGAGAAGGTGGATCAGACTCGGCAACGGTTGCTGGAGTGAGATGTGCATGGAAGAAGTTTCGGGAACTGAGTGGCATGCTGATGAGGAGGGGAGTGTCGTTGAAGCTGAAGGGAAAGGTGTATGCTGCATGTGTGAGAGGTGTTATGATTTATGGGAGCTAGACATGGGTAATGAACGTAGAGCAGCAACGAAGGCTGGAAAGGGTGGAAATGCTAATGGTTCGGTGGATGTGCGGAGTATTCTTTGAGAGAGAGGAAGACAAATGATGAATTGCGAAAGATGATGGGAATAGAGCCTGTGATTGATGCTGGGAAGAGGAACAGGTTGAGATGGTTTGGTCATGTGTTGAGGAAGGATGAAAGTGACTGGTTGAGAAGAGTGATGGAAATGAATGTAGAACGAAGTAGAGGACGGGGAAGACCGAGAAAGACCTGGCTAAAGATGGTGGAAGAAGAAATGCGGGCAAGGGGGTTAACAAGGGGAGATGCAGAAAATAGGGCAAAATGGAGAAGATTGTCATGGGGATCGCAAGGCTAACCCCCACTCTGGCAGGGAAAATGGCCTTAAAATGCAGGTTGTTGTTGTTGTTGTTGTAACCTCATCATGGAAATATAGACTGTTACAACCGTCATGGATATATACAATGTTACCATCATCATGGAAATATACTGTTATCCTCATCATGGAAATATACACTGTTACCCTCATCATGGAAATATAGACTGTTACAATCTTCATGGATACATACAATGTTATCCTCATCATGGGAATATAGAATGTTACAATCTTCATGGATGCATACAATGTTACGCTTGTCATGGAAATATACACTGTTATCCTCGTCATGGAAATATAGACTGTTACCGGAGTCATGGGCATATTGACTGTTACCCTCGTCATGGAAAACCTTGCGGAGGAACTTATACAAAACCTTACGGAGGAGCTTGTACAAAACCTTACAGGGGAGCTTGTAAAAAACAAATTGCGAGGAGCCCCCACAAAATCTTGCTGAGAGGCTTGTGCAAAAGCTTGCGGAGGAGCTTGTGAAAAATCTTTCGGATGAGCTTGTGAAAAAGTTGCGAGGAACTTGTGCAAAAGCTTGCGGAGGAGCTTGTTCACTAGCACGACACTCTTCGACGTCACGCCGTCGACTGATATGCCTCCGCCCTTATTATTACCTCATTATAATACTTGTATCAAGTTTGATTTTAATCCATTCAGCTGTGCCCAAGTTAGCACATTTTTACCTGACATGACATCTGACCTTTGACCTATTGACCCCAAAATGTAATCAGTTAATGTTTACATCATTATACATACCTGTACCAAGTTGTAATTCAAATCCCTTCAGCTGTTCACAAGTTCTCACATTTTTACCTGACATGATCTCTGACCTTTGGGCTTTGACCTCGGGACCCCAAAAAACCAATCAGTCAATCTATATAATTATACATATCCGTACTAAGTTTTAATTAGATCCCTTTAGCCATTCTCAAGTTATAGACCTATTACAGACTTTGACCTTTAACCTTTGACCTCTTGAACCCAAAATCTAATCAGTTAATCTTTACATCATTATACATATCCGTACTAAGTTTGAATTAGATCCCTTTAGGCATTCTCAAGTTATAGACCTATTAGACTTTGACCTTTGACCTATGACTTCAAAATCGAATCACTTAATGTTTACAATATTATACATACCTGTACCAAGTTTAAATTAGATCACTTCAGCCGTTCTCAAGTTATAGACCTATTTCAGATTTGACCTATGACCCCAAAATGTAATCACTCAATCTTTACAATATTGTTGCGGATCTCAACGTCGGCCTTTCCCCTTACCAAGGGGGGATTAATCCCCATGTCTTTTGGTAGCCAACGCGATCCGGGGCTATTACGTTCCTTCTGGTCAGCGCTGGGTAGGGTCGTAGGCCGAATTCCTAAAACCTAATTACCAACGCCTCCCAGGAAGCAAGGAAATAACCCCGCTTGAATCACGGTTGTAGTGGAAACGCCGAGCGATAGCGAGCCGTGATCCGAGCTGTTAACAGAACTAAACCCGATTTGAGCGGTTCCGAATCGTGCCACGCTTACCCAAAGGAGGAAAGGACTGATACGGTCGAATCAGGAAAGACAGGAAGAACAGATTGGTTTATTTACACTTTGTACAGGAAGGAGGAGAAGAACACACAGTGAAGCTTATACAGTCTTACTTATCCCAGGACACGGGCCCGTTTCACTCTCAGACACACTGACACGGAGATGTAGATGGTCAGGGTTATGGTCCAGGGATGATGGCGTCCAGGCAGACGCTCCGGTCCCCGACTCGTACTGCGAAGCAGATGGTCCGGGCAGCAGAAGCTCCCCGTGGGTCGTTGACGCGGAGCGGACAATTACAGGGCGAAAGGCAGGCTGGCTGGCGGTTACTGGCGACCACGGTCGCATACGTATTAGATGCACTGGCGCGATATGCACTCCAAACACCGCTCAATAGGCGCTCCCTAATGCAAGTTCAATAGCATACGTGCGCTTTCAAAGTGCAGTGCGTATCCGCTGCAGTCCTCTTCCAATTCGCTTTCCTCACAAGGCCTTTATCATGCGCGCTGTTGCGTCAATCCTGGACAGTCCTTGACAGAGCCAACCTTCCCCAGCGAGTCCCTTTTATCATGCGCTTTCCTCACGAGTCCTTTTAGCACAGTCACGTCGCATAAGTCCTCTCGCATAAGTCCTTCTGGTAAAGCGCAATTCCTTCAAGTCCTTTTACAACGAGTGCAGTTGCGTCAGTCCTCTAGGTCAGTCCTGTTACAAAGCCCCTCGCTCATCAGTCCTGTCCAAGGGCTTTGTGCGTGCCGTTATATAGCGCCGCCCAGTGAACCCTCTGGAACTTGCCAGCCGCGCCCTTACCATGCCCCTCACGCCCTTTCACCCGAGCCCTGGTTGGATGTTGGCTCTTACCGTCTCGCTGCCGCTCCCCGACCTCAACGCCGGCTCCATCCTCTCTCAGGCCTACCTTGTGTCATTTGGCTGGTTTTGAGCGAAAACCCTTGGCGAAAGGAGGTGGATTAGCCGAATCAGGGCGCGGGGTGGGTGCTGCCCAACGAGGTCGATTTGGAGGGTTGGTCGCAAAATGAACGGGACCTAAACTTATTTATTTTACACAACACAGGTATCACTATTGGAAATGGCCTTATTCTCACATATACTATGACATAACTAATGTTCTAAGGTAGCCTACGTGTTGCTTGTGGACTAACTATTGGGGCAAACCTTTAACCTTTAATGATCAATATGTACACTCTCAGAACCGCAACAATATTATACATACCTGTACCAAGTTTGAATTAGATCACTTCAGCCGTTCTCAAGTTATAGACCTATTTCAGATTTGACCTATGACCCCAAAATCTAAACACTCAATCTTTACAATATTATACATACCTGTACCAAGTTTGAATTAGATCACTTCAGTCGTTCTCAAGTTGTAGACCTATTACAGAATTTGACCTTTGACCTCTTGACGCCAAAATACAATCAGTTAAACTTTACATCATTATACATACCTGTACCAAGTTTGCTCAGAATCCCATCACTGGTTCACAGGTTTTTGTACACCGCACCTTTCCTATGCCATCCCCAGGTGCTGCATAACGCCATTGCCAGGCACCGAAGGGGGCTCGGCAATAACGCACGCTGAAAGGGAGTACTCAGTTTTCACTCTGGTTGTTTGTTTTCTTGCTTTCTTGTTAGTTTGTCCGGGCGATATCTCAGCCATCCTTTGAGCTCGGAAGCTGAAATTTCGGCACAATAGTGAGCAAGTCCTTTGTCAAAAACGGTATATTTTTGGTTTTTTGATTAATCAATTAATTGATGGGTTATTTAATTATTAGCGATTAAAAAGTACTTATACATTTACTTTTTCTTCTGACCATTATCTCATGCACCTTTTGAGTTAGGAAGCTGATATTTGGACATGCCAATGACCAGGTGATTTGGCTGCAAAGGCTATTTTTGATTTATTAATTAATCAATTAATCAATTAATCGATTATTTATTTAATTATTCGATTAATGACTAAAAATTTTTTTTTTAAAGTTACAGATTCTGATGAAATGGTGGTCGTGGTTTCACTGAGGAGAGGCCAGAGGGAAGCCTCTCCTCAATGAAAGACACATTAAAGCCCGCTTGGTGTTTGCAAAAAAGCACCGAAAGGACTCTCAGACTGTGAGAAACAAGATTCTGTGGTCTGATGAAACCAAGATTGAACTGTTTGGCTTCCTTCTGGCCACTCTGCCATATAGCCCAGATCGGTGGGGTGTTGCAGTGATGGTTGTCCTGGAAGTTTCTCCCATCTCCACACAGGATCTCTGGAGTTCAGCCAGAGTGACCATCGGGTTCTTGGTCACCTCTCTTACCAAGGCCCTTCTCCCCTGATTGCACAATTTGGCCGGGCAGGCAGCTCTAGGAAGAGTCCTGGTTGTTCCAAACTTCTTCCATTTAAGAATTATGGAGGCCACTGTGCTCTTCGGAACCTTCAATGCAGCAGAATTTTTTTTGAATGTTTCCCCAGATCTGTGCCTCGACACAATCCTGTCTCTGAGCTCTTCAGGCAGTTCCTTCGACCTCATGGCTTGGTTTTTGCTCTGATATGCATTGTCAGCTGTGAGACCTTATAGACAGGTGTGTGCCTTTCCAAATCATGTCCAATCAATTGAATTTACCACAGGTGGACTCCAATCAAGGTGTAGAAACATCTCAAAGATGATCAAGAGAAATGGGAGGCACCTGAGCAAAATTTCAAGTGTCATAGCAAAGGGTATGAATACTTATGTCAATGTGATATTTCAGCTTTTTCGTTTTATAAATTTGCAAAACTTTCTAAAACCCTGTTTTCTCTTTGTCATTATGGGGTATTGAGTGTAGATTGATGAGGGGAAAAATGAATTTAAACGATTTCATCATAAGGCTGCAACATAACAAAATGTGAAAAAAGTGAAGGGGTCTGAATACTTTCTGAATGCACTGCATGGTCACTCGTTTTGGATTTGAGAAAGCTTTCACTGCTTCGATAACCTTAAGGAGCATATTATCAGCGGCTGAAAGTGTAGATTAATGGAGAGGTGTGGCAAGGGAATATCCTTGCAAACGGCCTCGCTTGCAGAGTTTAGGAGCCTAATTAATTACAGAGTATTATTTCATAAATCCCAGTCGGATTCCACTGGGAACGTCCGGGATGGAGCATTGGACTACCCGGGAAGCGTGCATTCTCAATTCAATGCCAGCTTTGTTGGCATCGCGATTTGCGTTGGCTCTTTATTGTTGGGAAAGGGGGTTTATATTGGGGGGAGGGGGTCCTGGAATGCAAGTTTCATTTGTAACCACAACACAAAAGGAGGCCGAGTGTGTCCACTGCTCTCTCTCTATATATATATACTAGCAGAAGTACCCGGCATTGCCGGGTGGGGGAAGGGAGGGGAGGGGGAAGGGGAGGGGAGGGGAATAGGGGAGGAGAGGGTGGGGAGGGGAGAAGAGGGGGGAGGGGAGAAGAGGGGGGGAGGAGAGAAGAGGGGGGAGGGGGAGGAGGAGAGGGGAGAAGAGGGGGGATGGGGAGGGGGAGGGGGAGGGGGGAAGGGAGGGGAGGGGGAAGGGGAGGGGAGGGGAATAGGGGAGGAGAGGGTGGGGAGGGGAGAAGAGGGGGGAGGGGAGAAGAGGGGGGGAGGAGAGAAGAGGGGGGTGGGGGAGGAGGAGAGGGGAGAAGAGGGGGGGATGGGGAGGGGGAGTGGGAGGGGGGATGGGGTGGGGGAGGGGGGAGGTGGGGGGGGATGGGAAGGGGGGAGGGGGAGGGAGGGGGAGGGGGGAGGGGAGGTGGAGGGGGGAGGGGAGGGGAAGGGGGGAGGGGAAGGGGAAGGGGTAGGGGGGAAGGGGAAGGGGTAGGGGGAGGGGGGAGGGGGGAGGGGAGAAGGGAAGGGGGTAGGGTGGAGGGGGGAGTGGAGGGGGAGGGGGGAGTCAAGTCGGAAGTCATTGTCGTCAATTGAATGTCGCATTTATTTTTTATTCCCTGTCAAATGGCATTGGTCCCGCATTCCGAACCCGGAAGTCGGAAGTCATTGTCGTCAAAGTTGAAAAATTAACGTTACGAAATACGCTGATGACGTCATAATTTTAAAACCCGAAGGTTTTTAAAACATTTAAGGTGTGCTGTAGTTTCTCTGGGACGTACTGATTCCGAATATGAAGTTGAAAAATTAACGTTCCGAAATACGCTGATGACGTCATAATTTTAAAACGCGAATTTTTTTAATTTTAAGGTGTGCTGTAGTTGCTCTGAGACGTACTGATTCCGAATATGTCTTTGGTTTTGCTCTGCGATGAGTAGTTCTCGAGTTATAAGAGGACAAACAAACAAACATACTTTACTGCTTTATATATATAGATATATATGTCGATGAAAAAAACCAGAAAAAAAAGCAAAAAAAAAAAACACATTGCGTATTCAAAAGTCAAGACAATTTCTAATGACCTTCACTCCGAGAAATAAGGCAAACTTTTCAAAACTCCGACTTTCCCTGGTGCGTACGTAATATGTAGCTGGCTCCGAAGCTATTTGTCGTGTTCTCTTCAAGCTGTCTTGCATCAAGGGTTATTTATATCCGATTTGTCTAATTTGCAATGTCGTTCGAATAGCTGTTTCGATCCACATTAAAATCGCACAGAAGATTCCGCTCCGAGAATAATTGACGATATTTCACCGAATATGATCCCAGGCTCGGAGGGGAGTGGCAGAGCTGTAGCTCAGAGTCGAATAGTTTCAAGTCGCTTCTCGATTACCTAAATTAAAATCTCAGCGATCATTTGTCTTATCAGTTATAGTCGTAGAATTCATATTTTAATCAAAATGTCACTTCGAATGATACAGAGTGTTCCAGCTGAGTTACACTGCAAAATCCTTCTGGGGAGAATAGCTTAATATGGACTCCTTGAGGACTTTCCTCATACGAACCTTCCATGAACTCGATTTATTTTGTCAGGTTAATGTGTTATTCATCTTCAATGTGGTGTTAATGGATTTCCCCCCCACAACTATGAAGGAGTGATCGTGCTCGCACGTACTCGTCCATCTCTGGGTAGTCCCAAGCCGTGAGTGTCACACATTCTTCCCAAAAGTGAGTTTCCTTCTGCCATTGGAAAACAAGTCGTTTTTACAGCGTATCCCGCAGGGCAAGGCCGTCTGGAACAGAGTCTGTCTGTCCGTCCGTAGGTACAGTGCATTCAGAAAGTATTCAGACCCCTTCATTTTTTTCACATTTTGTTTTGCTGCAGCCTCATGCTGAAATCGTTTAAATTCATTTTTCCCTCATCAATCTACACTCAATACCCCATCTATCTATAATTCCAGTAATCTCTGTGTGTATGTTTGTATGTTTGTATGTTTGTATGTTTGTATGTATGTTTGTCTGTGACCGCTGTTTCTCGACAACTACCGGTCCGATATACTTGAAACTTGCCAGGTATATTGCTGGGGACCCGAGGATGTGCCTTTTCAAGGTTTTAAATTAATCGCAGAAGTAGTTACCGAGCTATGTCCAAAAAACGATTCAACCAATCAGAGAGCAGCGAGCTATCACGTGTGCCGAACGTGGCGAACAGACTCTGCCTCGGATGGCACATTTGAGAGCGTATTCATTTATTTCCCGTCGGCAAACTATGTTGCCGTTAAACTATGTTTTAAAACTAATAAAAACTAATTTGCGATTCATCGTATTCATCGCTTCACATTTGCGACAGTGAAGACTTCACTTCCGGCAGCCAATCACAGAACGCGTTGTTGCGAGCCCGAGAGCCTGCGCCATTACGGTTCGTAATTCGATTTCTTCCGGAGAAAATAATAATTTCTCGATTTCTTATGCGCATTATTTCTCCCAATTCAGTCAGAGCGAAGGGCGGAAGGCGGAAGCGAAGAGCGTTGTTTTTTTTGTTTACGGGCGTACGGGCGGGGTAGAGCGTACGGGTAGCGTTTTTTTTTTTTTTTTGGCAAGGAACGGGCACCCACGTACGGGCATGCCCTAGTAATGACAAAGAGAAAACAGGATTTTAGAAAGTTTTGCAAATTTATTAAAAAGAAAAAACTGAAATATCACATTGACATAAGTATTCATACCCTTTGCTATGACGACTTTAAATTTAGCTCAGGTGCCTCCCATTTCTCTTGATCATCTTTGAGATGCTTCGACACCTTGATCGGAGTCCACCTGTGGTAAATTCAATTGATTGGACATGATTTGGAAAGGCACACACCTGTCTATATAAGGTCTCACAGCTGACAATGAATATCAGAGCAAAAACCAAGCCATGGGGTCGAAGGAACTACCTGCAGAGCTCACAGACAGGATTGTGTCGAGGCACAGATCTGGGGAAGCCAACAAAATATCTCTGCTGCATTGAAGGTTCCCAAGAGCACAGTGGCCTCCATAATTCTTAAATGGAAGAAGTTTGCAACAACCAGGACTCTTCCTCGAGCTGGTCGCCCGACCAAACTGAGCAATCGGGGGGAAGGGCCTTGGTAAGAGAGGTGACCAAGAACCCGATGGTCACTCTGACTGAGCTCCAGAGATCCTGTGTGGAGATGGGAGAAACTTCCAGAAGGACAACCATCACTGCAACACTCCACCGATCTGGGCTTTATGGCAGAGTGGCCAGACGGAACCCTCTCCTCAATGAAAGACACATGAAAGCCCACAGAATCTTGTTTCTCACAGTCTGAGAGTCCTGTAGGTGCTTTTTTGCAAACTCCAAGCGGGTTTTCATGTGCTTCCCCAAATCTGTGCCTCGACACAATCCTGTCTCTGAGCTCTGCAGGTAGTTCCTTCGACCTCATGGCTTGGTTTTTGCTCTGATATGCATTGTCAGCTGTGAGACCTTATATAGACAGGTGTGCGCCTTTCCAAATCATGTCCAATCAATTGAATTTACCACAGGTGGACTCCAATCAAGGTGTAGAAACATCTCCAAGATGATCAAGAGAAATGGGAGGCACCTGAGCTAAATTTCAAGTGTCATAGCAAAGGGTATGAATACTTATGTAAATGTGATATTTCAGTTTTTTATTTTTCATAAATTTCCAAAACTTTCTAAAATCCTGTTTTCTCTTTGTCATTATGGGGTATTGAGTGTAGATTGATGAGGGAAAAAATGAATTTAAACGATTTCAGCATAAGGCCGCAACATAACTGAGGGCCAGGTAGAAAGCATAGGTAGGTGCTCTGAATGTCGGGTAGAATCACCCCATGTAATAAGTATTTGTTTAGCCCGGATGTCGGGTTGAGGTTGTATCTTCGTGGTCATACAAGGATGGCTCTGGTGTTAACTAGTTGTAGGGATTATGTTAAGTATCCCTTGTACGTCATACCCCTGTAGCTATTCCTTTGTCCCTTATAACACAGCACAGACACGTAGTCCAAATCGCCCAATAGTTGCAATTAATGGACAATAAAAACCGACCGGATGCCAGTTATGAACACTGCTGATAGCACAGCGGCGGCTGCATCGCCACAAAGACAAGCAGGCCGAGATCCAAGCCCAGAAGGGCTGTGATTGGGCGAGAGATTTTTGATTGAAAGTGGACTGCATCACGAAGGCAGACTGTGCGCTGATTGGTGGGGAGCTGGGCCTGTGGTGTTGGTCTGCGGAGATTGGAAGAAAAGGGCCGATGACGTCAGAGCGAGACGTCAAAAGAACTCTCTAACTGGCATTTTCCCTCTTGTGCTCTTGCCTCTCTCTTTCCCTCTTATCCTTCTCGCTCTTGTGCCTGCGCACGTTCTGGACCTCGCAAACGATTGTGCGTGGACGGCGTGCTCCAGGAAGCGATCGGACCGACCGTGTTCAGAGACGCCATCGGGGGATGTGCAGAGGCAGCAGGAAGAGCCGTGGCCCGGGAACTGCGGTTGTCCGTGCAGACGAGCGTGGCTTTCCACTGCAGCGTGACAAGGCCTGGTGAACAAGGCCGCATCAAGGCCTACTGTGCATGTTCCCGTGCACGGACCTCCGGGGCCTTGGCGATTCCTGGCGAGACCCCCCCCCCCCGCACCCCCTCTCCCGAGCTGATCAGAGCTAAGTGCACGATAAACCACACGTTTATATTTTCCGGTTTATTTTAATCCTTCGTCTGTGTTTTAAGTCTGGTATGGGGGGACGTTCCGTTTAGGAATTTAGTTTACCGTCGCGTTTTCTTATTATCGGCATTTCTTTTAATAAACCCTTTTGTTATTTTTGTACATTTCTAAATCCGTTTTTGTTTGAGTTATTTTCTACAGGTTCGCGAACTGCCAGTGGACGACAGGTAAGCTCTTCAGTTTCCCCTTTTCCCTTTTTTCCCCTGCGTGTATAAAGTCCGCATTTGATCGTCACCTCAGAGTTAAAGCTCGCTCGGCTAATCTGTTTCCTGATAAAGATTTTAATCGCTAGGAACACGACTATTTTTATGTATATATATATATATTTTAAAAACGTAAAAAGCACACTGAACCAAGATGTGACATGACACTGACGTCATGCCCATAATCGATATATATTGTTGCGAATATGGAATTTGGCCTCCATATCCGCTTGTAAATATTCCCCTATTTTCCCCAATACTCCCCAACTATCCCCAATCCCCCATTCCCTAGTCCCATTGTCTGTAAACAACAATCAGTAGAGCCGACCTTCCCCTTTTTCCCCCATTAAATGTCGTGCCCAGGTCCACCGCACCACACGTAGACCACTTTCGGACATCTTGCTAGTTATTCTTAGTCTATGTCAGTTAAGGACTCGTTTCCATTAATTATGACTCTTCGTTGCACCAGAATGTGATTATATGGCACCAGTAGTGAGTTTAGGACCTTTCCCATACCTCCTCCCATCTTCTTCCCCGTCTACAACAACAGAGGGGCACGGCGCTGCGCGGGGGGGGGAGTGTGCGTCCTCCCACCGGCTCGGTTAGCCGCCATCGACAATGCGCTCCAGACAACGCGCTCCAGACCATGCGCTCCACGGGGTTACCACAAAGGGGCTCCTTGTCAGCTCCTCGTCAAGGGCGGAGCCGGTAACCCCCCCCCGCACGCACCCAATGAGAAGCAACGTGCCGATTCCACGAGGCGGAGCTAACGAGCCGAGGGCGTGTCACTCCCCGCCGGATATACGCGGCCCCGCGCCGGATGTGACGTCAGATGCGCCCCCAGCTTGAGACGAAAAGACGCCACCTCGAGCGCTGTGCAACCTTCCGCATCTCTGGACCGGACCGGGTCGATCCTGCCCTGAGCCCAGGTGCACCTGGAGCCATCGACAACCACTTTCCTGCCATCAACCCCCGTGTGAGTCAGCCTTGTCCCGTTTATCTGTCGTCTGTTGGGGTTAAAATAAGGTTGTGTCTAAGTGCCTATCTTCCTTTGCTGTCCCTCTCGTCCCTGTAATCTGACCTTCCGTAACGAATATAATCTCCTCCGGAGGTCTTGAGAACCGTATCCCTGGTGTCGTCATTTTAATCCCAGCCGTGTGTCTGTTCCGTCATTGACCTGGCATCGCGCGACTAGTCAACGTTCGGGTATAATATCGAGTATAATCTTGTGCAGACGTGGTCATCCCAAAACCGCTCGGTGAATAACATCCAAGCCACGTCTGTAACAATTGGTTGTCAGGAGTTGGATTCGAACCTGGGACTAAATTTATTTAGCCCAAATTTTGGAACACCAATTGTACTATTAGAGTAACAGTTGGTGTCGAGGAGTGGAATTCGAACCCGGGACTAAATTTATTAGGCCCAAATTTGTAACAAGTAGAATCGATTCGGAGCGCGTTTCCCGCGCGTTATTAGGCCCAAATTTGTAACAAGTAGAATCGATTCGGAGCGCGTTTCCCGCGCGTTATTAGGCCCAAATTTGTAACAAGTAGAATCGATTCGGAGCGCGTTTCCCGCGCGAAATTATAACGGCCGAAATTTGTTTTGTTGTATAAAAACCCGAATTTTGAAAGTCGCGCTATGGCAGACCAAGACAGCTGGGGTCCGGTAGAGGAGAGTGAGGTAGGGTCGATCCAGGACCAAATTGAGGGACAAGAGGCGAGCGAAGCAGTGAGGGCGGCAGGGTCGCAAAATAGCGTTGTCATGCACGAGGTGGCCGCGGCGTCCACACCCGCGACCGTAGTGGCGCCACTGGTGGATTCGAACCTTTTTATCCTGCAAATGAGGGCCCTTATGGAACAAATGGGTGAGCAATTGGGAGACCAAATTAGAGGTTTGAAAAGCAGTATGGGACAAATGGGGAACCGGATGGAGGCTCAGAATGAGCAATTGGGGGTAATGGGGAACCGGATGGATGCTCAGGGTGAGCGATTGGAGGGCAAAATAGGGGTAATGAGGGACGAAGCGAGGGGTACCAGTGAGGGATTAGACAATAATTTTAAGGGATTAGACATGAAATTTGGGAAATTAGACGATAGATTAGGGGAAATACAGGAGGGGTTAACGAGGGTAGAAAACAGAATGGCCGCTCAAGAGAATCAAATGGAAGGGATGCAAAAAGGGTTAGAGGGGTTAGAAAACACCATGGAAGGCAAATTGAGGGACATGAGGGACCAAGCGGAAAGGGAAGTTAACCAAATGGGGCAGCAGATAGAGGGGGTCAGAATGGGGGTAGAAACCAAACTGGATGCTCACAGGGAGGAAATGGAGCAGATGAGGGTGGCATCTGGGCAGGAGATGCAAGTGATGGGAGAAGAGATCAGAAGAGGTGTGAGTGAGGAGGTCGGAGGAGTGCGCGAGGAGGTGAGGCACTGTAAGGAGCACATGGAGAAGGAGGTGAGAAAGGGGACTGTAAAATTGCAAGGGGGCATAGAGGACCTGACGCAGGAGGTGGAGCAGCTGACGGTGGGACAAACGGAGTTAGTGGAGCAGGTTCAAAGGAACACTGCGGTATTAGGAGGTTTAAAAGCGACACAAAACGACATAAAAAACGACTTGATAGCGACAAAGAGGGAATGTCAGATGGTACGTGAGGGACTGACAACGAGGTTGGACGAGGTGATAGAGGTAATGGAGACGAAGGACCGGCAGGTGAGGACGCACCTGGAAACGGTCAAGGTAGCCTTAGAGGATGAGCTTGAGGAGACGTACCGGGGAATAAAAGAGGTGAAGCACAAATTAGAAGAAGTGGAAGAAGGGATGAGCGAAATTAAGAAGCGACGGAGAGGGGATAAGAAAGAGATAAAAGAGGAGATAAAAGAATTGGTCCAAAGTCTGTGTTTGGATCGTGATGATGTGCTCATTAACCGGATGAGGGATTCGCAGGTGATGGAGGAGAAGCGAAGAGGAAGAGGACCCGGTGTAAGTGGTGACCAATATGGTCGTGCGTATGATGCGCCAGGGGATTTAAGAAGCTTGGGGGTCGAGATGGACCCGGGTGTTCGTGAGAGGCCACTGGTGAAGTGTGCGACAGGTCTGGTGTGCGAAAAAGGAGGTGTGCGAGGAAGTCCGACTCTGGGGTGTGTGAGAAAAAAGTGCGTGCCAAGGAGTAGTGAGGGTGCTGGCGAGAGTGAGTCGGTCGTAGCGCGTGTGCGAGGGAGCACATGGAAGCGTGCTGTGGTGAGTGTTACAGAGGGTGTGACGGGAGAGTGTGCGCGAGAAAGGTGTGTGACGGACAGGTGCATGAGGAAAGAGTGCGCTGTCAGAAGTAAGGAAGAGTGTCCACCTGTGGTGAGTGTTACAGAGGGTGTAACGGGAGAGTGTGCGCGAGAAAGGTGTGTGACGGACAAGTGCATGAGGAAAGAGTGCGCTGTCAAGAGTAAGGGTGAGTGCGCTGTCAAGAATGGAGGTGAGAGTAGTGAGGGTGACAAGGAGAGTGAGTTTGTTGTGACAGGTGAGCGAGGATGTACACCTGGGATGGAAGGATGCACACCTGGAATGGTAGAGCGTGAGTGGGAATGCACGCTGGAGTTGGTGGTGAGACACGTGGTTGGGTGTGCGAATGAGGGCACACCTGTGATTGTCACAGAGGAGGTGACCGAGGAGGGGGCGCGAAGCGGTGTATTGGTGAGGTGTGCGAGCAACGAATGTGTGCCAAGGTGTTCGGTGGTCAGGTGTGTGACCAAGGCTGTGAGTGGAAGGAGTGTGCCGAGGTGTGTAAGGAAAGGTACGAGGAGCATGGAAACGGCTGGATGTGTGAGCAAGGAACGGGCTGCGGGGTGTAAGCGTCCAGGTGAAGCATCGACGGTAACCAGGTTAGAGGTTAGGTCGACTTTTAGCCGAAGCGGGCCCTCGGTGCGTGCCGGGCCTCGCTTTGAACGGCCGCGTCCGTGCTCCACTAGGTGGAGCGGGCAGCTGGATAGAAAGGGTCGTCATGGCGACCACTTTTTGGTGAGACGTGCCGGCAGGTCGAGAGCGGGACATTGGATGGCTCCGTGCCGAGATGGTGCGTGGAATCTCGGCACGGGTAAGCCCCCGTCCCTGCACCGAATGCCGGACGCATCCAGCCGCTGGCACAGAACAACCCGCATTCATGGCTTGGCTTTACGAAGCCGGGCTTTGGACAGGGATTGGCGCACCGAGAGGCATTAGTGAGTAGACTGGGTGATGAGGTTAGTGTTTTGGCCCCGAAATTAGAAAAAGGCGAAATTTGATGATTGGCAAAGGATTGGCAGAGTGATGATTGGTAATGGTACAGTGATTGGCAGATGATTGGCAAATTTTTGATTTGTTGAAATTTGATGTGCAAAATTGGTAGTGAGAGACCCCCGATGTGGTGGGATGGCAAATCCACCATCCTTCCCATGGGGGGCAAAGGAGCAATAGCTTATGGGGTGTATGGCAGTGAAAACTAGCCCGGGTGGGTTAGGATATGGTGTGTAGGGATCTAGCGAGGATTGACATTAGGTGACGTTAAGTTTAGTTAGTGACTGATACCTGTAGTAGGGACGCAGGTAGATTAGTGTGGATGATAATGACGAGGGAGCGCAATAGTTTAAAGGGACGACTGGGAAGCGCAAGTTTCAGAAGGGAGTAGTTAGCTGAGATGATGCCGTGTTTGTGAGAATTGAACAGGTGTGATTGCACAGGTGTGCAACTGGACAGGTGTGTGGAGCAGTGTATGAGTAGTGAGTGTGTGGATCAGCGCGAATGCGCTTGGGGAGAGAAGGGTGCAGGTGGCACCAGGTGTGAGAGCACCGGTGTGCAGGTACAGGTGTGTGGAGAGAGTTGGAGTGAGTGGTACGGAGTGGTGTGCATGGTGCGAAGGTGTGGATGGGGGAAGAGTGGACCCCTTTCACGAGTACCCGGGGCGGGTAGTGTAAGTGTTAGGTAGAGGGTGCAGGTAAATTGTGGTTGGATATTGGCATTTGTGGTGCGGTTGCAGAATGGTATTGTGGATGGGTGCATTAGTGTTGTGGAAATGGCTGGGCGTGTAGCCTGTTAGTGTGTGTAGTTGGTTGGGCACTCCACCACTGTGAGGATGTCGGCCAGGTGAGGCCGCAGGTGGGCTCTGGGAGCCGGTAGTTGTGAGTGGGTGCCTGAGGATCCCGGGTGTGGATCGGGCAGCCCAGTGCCAGAGAGGGCACGGAGTGGGGAGAGCGCCAGAGGGCCTTCCCCAGGTAGATAGGTTAGGGTAAGGAACAGGTAAGCTCGGAAGCAACTACAGTGGTGGAGATGTGCAGGTGGGTAGACCCACTGGGAGAGGTACACGCCACAGCCCAGAAATTGTGCGAGGGCACCGGGAGATGAATCGGGGGAGTGAGACCCCAAATTGAAAAGCACCACAGTTTGGCCAATGGGAATTGGTTTTTAGAACCCATAGTGTAAGAGGGCCAATGGTTTGGCCGGAGAAAGACCCCGGGTAGTGTAAAGTTGTTAAAGTCATTTAGGAAATAGTTAGGATTGATGAACCTGTCGCACCATACGCAGCCACTTACCTGTGGTGATGATGATGACTCCACACCTGTGTTTTCTTTGTTTTGTTGCAGGAAATGAAATTGCTGTGTGGATTGTGAGACGCATCACGACGTGGATGAGACATTGGGGTGATTCCATCTCTCCCTCCCTAGGAGGGACTGATGATGAATTGGTAATGGCAAATTATGATGAGTTGAAAATGGCAAATTTTGATGAGAGTTGAAAATGGCAAATTTGATTGGTTAGGAGGGAGAGAAGACGAATTTGGTTTATGGGAGGAACGGGGAAGACAGTAGGGATGTTTGTTGATTTGTAAAGTAATGTTTATGGGTAGTGTTGTGTTTTGTGGATACAGTAAGGGGTAAGGGAGGGGCCATGTAGGTTACCTGGTGGGGGGGGGGGCGTACGATAGGAACGTACCTGTCTCACCTGGTTCCCATGTGCCCCCAGTGTGCATCATCTTACATTGCGTGCACTTTTGCGCCCTTACCACCTTACTCACTTGTCTGCTTCTTTTGTCTCCCACCTCCGAGGATCTGGCTTTGGGGTAGAGAGAGAGGAGAGAGCGGTGCTGGCTACGCAGTTGTGGGCCTGCACTTTCGCTGCTTGCTGCTTGGATCGATACACCATACGGACCGCAATGTTTGTGGCCACCCACAATGGACCGCAGTTCTTTTGCGGCCAAGCACCACCCGTGGAAGGACCTATGGGTCAACGTGGCACCTATGCCAAACAGGTACACCACTTATAGTTGACACCACTGAAGGACAAAATACAGAAATGGACGCGGTTGGCGCCTTTCTTTATTTTTGAAAAGAAGTAAGAAGGCCAAGTGCACCACACGAAGGCAAGACCAGCGGCAGAACATCGGCCGGCTGCGACACCACACAATGATTTATAAACACTTTATTGGTGCACCGGATGGTGCTCACTGTGTGATGGGGTGGTGCTTGATGCTTGGAAGGGGTGCTCTGCACGTTATTAAAGGCCGTCGGCCACAGAGCACTCGTGGGTTGGTGTATCGATGCTGGCAAGCGTGCTCTCTCTATGCATAACATCTGCATGTGTTCCTCCAAAAACAGGTCCTGGATCGTAGTGTAAATATCAGCGTAGTCTTGTGTAAATAATGCTCCCTACCGGCTGTATGTTTAGTTTGAGAATTCTTTCCGGATTCGGTTATCCTGTGGGTGTGTTTCTGTGAGGAGAAGGGTGCAACGTCGCAGGGGGACATATTTACTCATTCGTGAATATCTGTAAAACTGTCGCACTCAGGGTAGAGTTAATAATAGAGGGAACTACATTGCGTGCCACACTAAAGTAGGTAAAAATTTATCGGGTCGGGACGCCCCGAAGGTAGAGAAGGGTGCAATGTTGCGAATATGGAATTTGGCCTCCATATCCGCTTGTAAATATTCCCCTATTTTCCCCAATACTCCCCAACTATCCCCAATCCCCCATTCCCTAGTCCCATTGTCTGTAAACAACAATCAGTAGAGCCGACCTTCCCCTTTTTCCCCCATTAAATGTCGTGCCCAGGTCCACCGCACCACACGTAGACCACTTTCGGACATCTTGCTAGTTATTCTTAGTCTATGTCAGTTAAGGCCTCGTTTCCATTAATTATGACTCTTCGTTGCACCAGAATGTGATTATATGGCACCAGTAGTGAGTTTAGGACCTTTCCCATACCTCCTCCCATCTTCTTCCCCGTCTACAACAACAGAGGGGCACGGCGCTGCGCGGGGGGGAGTGTGCGTCCTCCCACCGGCTCGGTTAGCCGCCATCGACAATGCGCTCCAGACAACGCGCTCCAGACCATGCGCTCCACGGGGTTACCACAAAGGGGCTCCTTGTCAGCTCCTCGTCAAGGGCGGAGCCGGTAACCCCCCCGCACGCACCCAATGAGAAGCAACGTGCCGATTCCACGAGGCGGAGCTAACGAGCCGAGGGCGTGTCACTCCCCGCCGGATATACGCGGCCCCGCGCCGGATGTGACGTCAGATGCGCCCCCAGCTTGAGACAAAAAGACGCCACCTCGAGCGCTGTGCAACCTTCCGCATCTCTGGACCGGACCGGGTCGATCCTGCCCTGAGCCCAGGTGCACCTGGAGCCATCGACAACCGCTTTCCTGCCATCAACCCCCGTGTGAGTCAGCCTTGTCCCGTTTACCTGTCGTCTGTTGGGGTTAAAATAAGGTTGTGTCTAAGTGCCTATCTTCCTTTGCTGTCCCTCTCGTCCCTGTAATCTGACCTTCCGTAACGAATATAATCTCCTCCGGAGGTCTTGAGAACCGTATCCCTGGTGTCGTCATTTTAATCCCAGCCGTGTGTCTGTTCCGTCATTGACCTGGCATCGCGCGACTAGTCAACGTTCGGGTATAATATCGAGTATAATCTTGTGCAGACGTGGTCATCCCAAAACCGCTCGGTGAATAACATCCAAGCCACGTCTGTAACAATATATATATATATATGTCAAGTAGTAGATTTGTTATTGCCTAAAGTTCAGTTATAGACGTTGGGTGTTAATGTGTTATGATTTATATGATGTCTAAAAATGCTATTTCATAAAGTAAATAAAGGGTTTTTGCTTCGTTTTAGTTTTGGATGAGGAAAAGCTTAAAATGAGGTCATGCTGAACAGATTGTATACGTGTGCTTTTTTCGAGGCTGGTCGTAAAACCACGCCCACATGCGCTTGTTTTAGCGTAATGCTAGTAGAATGACATGATCGTTAACCATATATATTTTGTTTTAATCTCAGCAACGCATGACTCTGTATAAACATGCTTTGGATTACTCATGTACACAAACCCATAAAATATATGGGTTTGTTTGGCTAAGCATACACTCTTCTCTTTGTGAGTTACAGTTCTGTTTTCTCGGAGCCCAGAAAAACAATTGGTCCAAATGATAAAGGAAAGGCTGACTCCCCCGAATTATAACGGTGGGAGGAACCTCTCCCAGTGTTGTTTGTTCCCTCGGAGATTTCCTGATAAAACGTGTCCCTATATAAATGGACTGGGAATCAATGTGTTTTCAGGAAGGCTTGACTTGGCATGTTCTTGCTGTAGATTGCTGTAGACGTCGGTCTCCTCCGGATCCGTATAAGTTGGTTATTAATAAAGCTGCGCCATTCCAGGCTATTGTGGACTTCTTTTGCAAACGAAGAGCTGATTCTTCACAGATGGTACCAGGAGTGGGGTGTCAACAGACGCGGAGGACGGGAAACGGAGCCCGAGGGACAGGAGGAAGGCTGACCTGAGGCCGGCGCCGGCACGCTGATTTGATTAAGGTGGGAGTTGTTTTATATCAGAGGGCTATTATTCCAAATTCGTACCTTCCTCCTTCGAGCGGGTTCAGTCTCCTTGTCTTCCCCGCTGTCTGCACTCGAACAGAAATTGTAAGTAGAGGCTCATTTAGGCCTCAGAATGACGTAGCTTTGTTAAAGCCAGGATAAACAAGTAAGGATAAACCAGTAAGGACTTAACAGTAAGCTTAAAGTTACAGTTAGCACCAGGAGGGGAAAATGAGGTCGGACAGCCATATAGGTTGAAACCAGGTGGCCAAGATTTTTCCAGGAAGGAACAGCCCAGAGACAAGATGGGGTATGCCATTGCATGCCAGGGAACGAAGGGCTGTGGCTAAACTTAGATAAAAGGCCATAGGTTAACTTAGAAGGCCAAAGGGACATGGCCAGGAAAAGGGAAATGCGCAGGTACCATAGGTTTGACAAGAAGGTAGTGACAACTACGAGGTCAAGCCAGGAAGTTCTAGACAAGAGGTCCAGATAAAGCAGGCCAGGACCTGGTGGACAAGAGAAAATAAATAAGCTCACAGGAAATGGGCCAGGTGAAACAATTAAGGAGGTAGTTAAGCAAGCAAATCAGCGGCTAATGCCGCTCGTCCATAATCCGGACCAAGACCCCGCGAAAGGGGAGGTAGCCACCATGCCCCCAAACCCCCCCCCAAGACCTGAGCTCAGCCCCGGGGCTCTAGGCAACACCCCAACACCCCCCGCCCTGCCTCCCCTTTCCACCTCAACCCACCCCCCGTCCAAACCCGTCCCAAAAAATCCTTTTCCTTGAATGAGAGACGTAATATGAATGAGGATATGAATGAGGAATGAATGTATATTGGGATGTTAATTGACGTGTGTGTCTGGCCAATGTGTTTGTCTGTGTGTCATGTGCAAAGCAGAGGGTTTCGGTGTGAAACTTTGTAAGTGATCTGCTCGACGTGCGGGAAATTCAGGCCGGGAATGTCCATTTTAACGTCTATCCGAGAGAACAGGCGAGGTCCTGAACTGAGTCCGGATTTCCATCTGTTTGGGAGTTGTTTGGGAAGCGAATTGATATAAATCGGGTCAGGAAAGCACCCGGAGTGCCCTTGTCGATCTACTGTTGATATGAAGCGGTTTATTGGAGATGGTTGCAGGATGGGCTGTTTTTTTCGCTAAATGCAGAATTCGAATCAATATGTGTGTTTTACTTGAATTGAAGAGTTCATTCAATGGCAGATATTGTGTATTGTATGTGTGGGATGTATCGCTGAGGCAGCTCACCTTTGAAATTGGTGTCATATAGTGCATTTTGGGGTCGGGTGCGATGAGGTTGCTCAGAGTGCCGGCGATAACTCGCCCACTCTCAGAGGAAGTGTGTGCCCAAATGCATTGTGGGTCATTTCGACTTTGCTGGATGTCGGACGTTCACATGTCAGTATCTTGTCAGAATCTTCTTCTTCATGTCATGTCCTTCATCCTTCATCTTCTTGTCAGAATTAGACATGAGTCATGAGCCATGTCGGAATAGTGGCCGGCTGCGACATATATGCCAGGCAATGTCACAGGACGAATACGTTATTTAAGATGGATTTATAAGATGGATAGATGGATGGATTTATTTAAGATGGCTAAAATAAACGATTTCAAGACAGAGTAATTAATTTCCGGAGTCAAGTTCCAACAGGAAGTCTTGTTCATACAGTAAGGTACAGTGCGGAGTGGCGGCTGGAAGATGCATCGAAGCATTTGGGATGATCGATGCGCCGGACAAAGGGTATGCTGGCGAACGATGCTGATAAGGTTAAGTTATTAAAACGCATATGGGTCTGGAGGCAGATAATGTGGGACAAGCTGCCTCACGGGCGCTGCAGGGAGAGTATTTGGAAATTCAATAATTTGAACAGAAATGTCACGTTTTCAACAGAACGCTGATCCGAGGAAGGAGGACGGTCGAGGTTTCAACTGTCGGTATGTGGTGTGGCTTGTGCCAAGGTGTGGGCGCGAGGAGGTGTGTTGATGAAGCGTTGTGCGAACGAGGAAGGATGTGCGAAAGGTGTGCACCAGGTAGAGAGGTGCTGCATTGTAGAGCACGTACGGAAGTCCCTGGACGGATTGCGACGGTTGTTGGATTCGTAGAAGTTAGCATTATGCTATGTAGAGCCACATTAATGGTCATTTGTCCATTGTCGCCGGACTTGCATTACTTGTGGGATAATAAAGCGCTGGTTACCCCAATTCGAAGTTTGACCTTTTAAAGTTTAGTTGACCTTTGTTCGAGATATGCAAGGGAAAGGTCAGAGGTAATTCACTAACCTTGGAAGAACGACAGGCGGAGTCAGTCTACAGGGTGTTGCTTTAACGACAGGATATAGAACCTAAATCTGGAGAATATCGGGACATTATATTGTGGGTAAAACCAAAATCATGTACATAATTAGTGGACAGAGAATACAGTACGCTTGGAATTTAATTTAACCGGGCCGAGCGGTGGGGATTTGAGATGGATTTGAGTCACGTTAAACGGAGGACATTTGTGAGGATGAAGAGATGCAAGTAACGTGGATTAAATTGTGGTATCACGAGTTGGGTGCCAGAGATATTGTGGTTATTATAACTCACTGATTATAGGGGGCGCCGGGCGCACCGAGTACAGATCGGGTTGCATGATGGAGCACGCAGGCATGGATTTTGGCTTTGCGAGGCCCCGGATAGAAATTGGCATTTCGATGCTGTGGATTATATTGTACCTGCCCGGAAAGGGGATGTCCTGTGCTGGGGCTGGCGACATGCCTCTGTTATTTGTCTGTCTGTCGGTCTGATTGTAAGTCTTTGGTACTGGGAGGGCTAATTGAGTGCTCAGGCGTCATTGTTCCATGGAGGCAGGAGCTGTGAGTCACAAAATGTAAATGTAACACAGAGAGATGAACAGGACAACAACGGAGTTTATATGGACGGGTTTGGGGATGCAACTTCGTCCGGGGGTTTTGGTCCAGCCTGCAAGGAGTCCAGGGGCTTGTTTTAGGGCTGGGTCGCCAAAAATGGGATGCTGTGCCCATCTGGATGTAAAATTATCCATCAAGGACGGGGAATAATGTGCAGTGTGATTGGGTAAGAGGTAAAGGCCATAAAACACCAACCCCATGAGGAACGAAATAAATGGAGAGATGTTGGGATCACATGATGGTTGGGATTGAAGAACAACCTACTGGGATTTCAAACCTGTGTTTGGGTCTGGGGCAACTGGGTGATGGGCAACAGTGTATGAGTGAGTAATTATGATCTGTTTAAGTGTAAGAGGCGGTGGAGAAGAAAGGGGTGATGAAAAGTTATTTGTTTAGTGTGAAGTAGGTTGGTTGCTTACTTGTCACAGTAAGATGAGAGTTGTGTTTTTAAGCTTGGTCTTTGAATGAATTGTTGCTTGGAATGTGTTGATTGGAAAAGTGATTTTTGATCGCTGATCCGATCTGGTTTTAAATTGTTTGATTTAATTTTGAATTGATTGGAGGTAATAAGGATTTGTGTTGATTTCCTGATTTGAGTTGATCTGGAAACAAAGACAGATGGGATTAATGTGTATATCAGGAACACTTTGGAAAAGAAATATGGATATATGACATTACTAAAATATAACCAAGCAATTGAGAGTTCTTGGGTTAATGGGATATAAATAAATGCATCTACAAGTTGATGGTTTATAAAAATTTAGGTCTGGATGATACTTAAACGATGAACAATGTTGGCAATATACAAAGAATGTGACTTGTTTTTTGGGGGGAAAACATGTGGTTTAAATTTGGTTGGCTAAGTTTTAAAGATGGAGATGTTTCGCAGAACTCTTATGATTATTTACATGAGTGGTGGACTATTCCATGGCGAAGCATTTTTCAGTTTTTATGATTAAGGTTTAAGGTCTTTATGATCTGTTTAGTGTATTTTTCAAAGGAGAGGGTTTTGGTCAATGATGATGCCAAGATTCCGGATGTGGATACTGGGAAACCATCGATGTTGGGGGGAATGAAGATTAATTCAGATTTAGCGTAGTTAAGTTCGAGGAAGCTGATCTGAAGCTAGAATTTTATTTCAGTTAGGCAGTTTGTCAGGATAGAGTGGGTGGTGGTGGAGCACGATTTGGTGGAGATGAAAAAGCTGGATGTCATCGGTGAAGCAGTGGAATTGGAGACCATGGTGCATTGGCTATGGTGCATGACGGATTAAGTGACCAAGGGGGGATAGGTACAGGACGAAGAGGAGGGGGCCAAGAACTGAACCTTGGGGGACACCTTAAGGGGGAGTGAATTGTGGTGATTAAGCTGTTGTAGATGCTGTCAATTTTGCTTTGGATGAATGGTCCAGGAAGGAAGGAGGGTGCAGGTGGCACCAGGTGTGAGTGCACAGGTGTGCACCAACAGGTGTGTGGAGCAAGGTGGTGGTATCCAGGGCGCTGAGGAGTTTGTTCACGTTGTAAAGTTTGTTTATTTAGTTTGTTTATTGTAGAGAAGAGTGCTTTTGGGATTCCGGAGCCAGAGTGGATAATTTGAGGGTAGTAGGTGGAGTAGAGGACATCTTTGCAGTGCTGTAGGTGGTCCTTGTAGGCTTGGGGGTGAACTAATTTGGGTTTAATAGGCACAAGCTGGTCTAAACAGGGTGAGGAGGATGGTGTGATTGATGATGTCAAAGGAGGCGTTGAGGTGAGGAGGATGAAAATGTTGAGGTTGCCGGCATCAGAGGAGAGAAAAGGTCGCTGGTGATTTTGAGGAGAGCAGTTTCAGTACTGTGGCTGGAGCAGAATCCGGATTGGGATGTTTCATACAGGTTATTGGCAGAGTGGTGATGTTTGAGTTGAGTGGCCACAGCACGTTCCAAAACTTTTGACAGAAAGGGTAGGTTGGAGATGGGTCTGAAGTTATTTAGGGTGTCAGGGTTTAGTCCAGGGTTTTTCCAAAATGGGGGTGAAGTTTCACGAGTTTTTGGGGAAATCGGTATGTGAAGCTGGATTAAGTTGGAACTGCTGGATGAGCCATGGAGATGGATTGGGTTTTGTTGTTGGTTGTCTGGGTGTTCGGTTGTTGCATTGCCAAAGGTTTCTGTGTGGTGGACACACTCGTTGGCTGTTGTCTTGTGTGACGTGGATGGAGATGTATGTGGCTGTGTGTGGCTGCCTGGAGGGGAAGGCGGCTACAGTGGTTGATATTGGTCGTGGGTTGTCCGGGGTGCTTCGATTTGCATAAAGGGCGAAGATTGGGATATTACATTATTTTGAGTAAGTATTGGCATGAGTAATTACAGAAGTAATTATGAGTTATTATGAGTAATTAGTGGTATGAGTATTAGTTATGAGTTCCAGGTGTTGAGCTAGTTATGCTAGTTATCCAGCTAGTTATGAGTAAGTGATTATTTTAGTAAAATTACATGTTTCGCTGTGTTGTTGATCTGGGGACAAGCTAGTTTGATGGGTACCCTGGGGTCTTCAGCGTGTCTATGTGTTTGTCTGGCTGTTACACTAGACTCTGGGATGTGTTTTCATGAGACGAATTTCAGAATTGATGACAATTCAGTGAGTATGGTGGACAACGTGAAGTGGCTGGTGTGAAGGAAGGGGTTGGGAAAGATGGACCCCCTTCACGAATACCCAGTAGGGTAGCTTAATTTCAGACATAACAGTGAGAATCTATTTTGAGCGAATCACAGTGGGTGAGGAAAACATTGTGTGTGACCAGACACCAGAACTGACCAGAATTGAAATTGGAAGTAGACCAGGTTATTTCTATTATTTGTTTATTCGTGAAAATAAATAAATAATAGGGGGAGGTTAATGGAGGTTAATGGTGGTTTGTTTGTGTTAATGGAGGTTAATGGTGGTTTGTTTGTGTTAATTCTAGTTGAAACTCTCGCTGAAGTAATTTTCGTTTATTTTTATTTTTTGATTCGATTTGAGAGTTGAGATGATTGATTTTTTATTAATTTTATAATTTTATTTTTATTGATGTTGGAAACAGGTAATGGGATGCTGAGAGAAGGATTGAATTTAATTTGAATTGGACTGGATTAAATGGGATTGAATTTAAAAAAATTGAATATTGGATAAAATTGGATCCACTTGAAAAAAGTGGATTAGGAAATTGGAGACCTGTAGACCAGGCGCTCCCAGGAGACTTGTGGACCAGGTGTTCCACCAGAGGAAAAAGACCAGGTGTTCGTGGAGCACTTCACCTGCAAGAACGCCTTGGAACCAAGGTGGAAGGGACCAGTCCAGGTGTTGCTGACTACACCAACGGCAGTCTTTTGCGAGGGCAAGACTTCGTGGATCCACGCCACGCACTGTAAGTTGGCCATACAAGCACCAGACACTACACCACAGAAACCACAGTAAGGATGGGCCTAATCATAGGTACAATACTATTGATAGCGACAGCAGCTAGGGGA
This sequence comes from Myxine glutinosa, assembly GCF_964187855.1. Lineage (NCBI taxonomy): Eukaryota > Metazoa > Chordata > Myxini > Myxiniformes > Myxinidae > Myxine > Myxine glutinosa. The sequence goes on from NC_136271.1 coordinate 11,749,123, forward strand.
AACTCCGATTCCAATAGATGCGAAAACGAAACCCGACACCTCACCGTAACATGGGGACAAAGAGTATCACCACCATGTTTCGAACAGAAAGCCCTGCACACAAATTGGGTGAACATAAATTGGCTAGCACTGTCGGCAGGGCCTGGACGCATTGGCATGATACTACAAAAGCAACGAGAGTTCCGGGAAGACGGGCAAGCTAGCATTAAGACCTTGGCCCAACCAGGATACCAATGGGGAACCCCTGATTTTAAGCTACAAACACGCACGCGCCTAGAGAAAGGCATGACTATGCAGGTCCGGTGCAGCGTCTGGACCCCTGGCGCGGCCGGTGGCGAAAAGAACTACATACCATGCATCGAATACATACTCACGCCACAACCCCAGAATAAGGCCCCAAAGAGGGGGGAAAACACATATTGGAAAGTGGCCAGGGAGGTGGCAACAATTCAAAATAGGACACACTGCTGGTCGTGCATGCACTTTCCCCAAGCAGGCACCACAGGAATACACATGATAGTGCTACCTCTGTCCCTCAATGACCTCTGCTCACAACCTATCGATTCCCCATGTTTAGTCACCACGCTGGAAAGAGAAGGGGTTGACAACGGCAAGAGTTGCAATCAACAATTTAATTATCGCCCGCCAATGATTGCCCATGTGGCCGAGAGGCCTGCCCCCGTCTGGGTCAAACCACAGAAAGGGAGGGTCTGCCTCCAGGGTTCCGGCCACTTGCGTATGGGAGAATCAGAATGCGCCTACACTCTCCCCGGGAAGCTGGGACAAGGGAGCTCGGGGATTACATTACGAATAGTACTGCAAGATAAACGCAACCACAACATAACGGCTATAACATTCTCTAGGGGGGTTAGTAGGATTAATGGGGTGGTAAAGGGACTCCAGTGCTTATCCACCCACCTGGTCCCACCCCATGGGACAATGTTTATATGCGGCGACAAGGCTTACCCCTATTTACCAAATAATTGGGGGGGCACATGTTATCTGGGTTCAGTCCTTCCTGACGTTGAGATACTGGATGAGCTAGACCCAAAGTCCTTGGACAGGCGTTATAAGAGGTCAGTCATGAACGAAGATGGAACCACTAAACTACACGGGAGCCTAGGGGAAAAGGTGTTTGGTTTCTTCTTCCCAGGAGCGGGCACAGTCATGGATAGTTTCCGGATAGATAAATTGGCTTTGGCCCTAGAAAAGGTGGCAAACGACACCGCTACGGCTCATGACATACTATTGGATCGATCGGATCGCGCGCGAAAATTCTTATACATTTAGCTGGCTCACTGACTGGTTCCAGGGATGGACGGGCACCATAGTGAAGTGGTTATTGACCGCACTGGCTGTGATAATCAGGGTAGTAATTTGGGGGGCACTAATGAAATCTCTAGTCCTCCTCTGTATGAGAAAGTATTTTACAGGATGGAAAGTGAAGAAGCCGCCGACAACAACTATGGCTCTGACCACAGAGGCCGTCGACCTGAACGGGTCCTTCAACAAGGCAGTTGCGACCGGCGCTCCAGAAAATTGCATTGAATTTTGTGGCAACTGTGATACTTGTGTGGATCCCATGTGGGAACTGGCTGCTGCCTGTAACGGTGTATGTGATGACTGTGATACTTGTGCTATAAACCCCTTGCGTGTACTGGCTAACGCTGCTTATGTATTACAAGCTGACAGCTGCACGCCCCCTTCCGACCCAACTATGGATCTGATTGCGACACTGGGTCTGGCGGTTGAGGGACCCGACGCGGATGTCCTAGACCCGCAAGCCGACCAGGCGCCCATGGGAGACTTTGACATAAAGGAAGTCCCTCTCTTTTCTTCAAATGTTTCGGATCTCTTTGATCCAAATGTTTCGGATCTCTTTGATCCACATGTTGCGGATCTCTTTGCTTCAAGTGATTCGGATTCGGATTTTTACGCTCTGTACCCTGACCAGGAAATTGAGACACAAGATACTGACGACATTTTGTATTCCCCAGAACAGCAACACGTGAGGGACCTCATGGGCATGACCGTTGATTAACTTCGAAGATCTGCAAGGACTGCGTCTGCAAAGGGTGGGGGGAGCCAGTTCCGCAGGGGAAGTGATGCACCCTCTGGCGGAGCAGAACCTCATCTGGACCAGACGTCTTCGTTGTGGATCCGAAACGTTAATGAACTTTCATGTTTTGAGCCCTCAGGCTCCGAGCACGCACCACACGACACGTTCGCCAAATGCACGGGCGAGGCGCTTTGGGCGCACGATATGCCCTTGGGAGATACCCGCATTACACAATTATTTTTTCAATACCCGCATTACACAATTATTTTTCAATAAAGCCCGATGTGGCACGTTGTCTCTTAAGATACTTTGTCTCGACGAGACAAGAGGAAGGAATGTCAAGTAGTAGATTTGTTATTGCCTAAAGTTCAGTTATAGACGTTGGGTGTTAATGTGTTATGATTTATATGATGTCTAAAAATGCTATTTCATAAAGTAAATAAAGGGTTTTTGCTTCGTTTTAGTTTTGGATGAGGAAAAGCTTAAAATGAGGTCATGCTGAACAGATTGTATACGTGTGCTTTTTTCGAGGCTGGTCGTAAAACCACGCCCACATGCGCTTGTTTTAGCGTAATGCTAGTAGAATGACATGATCGTTAACCATATATATTTTGTTTTAATCTCAGCAACGCATGACTCTGTATAAACATGCTTTGGATTACTCATGTACACAAACCCATAAAATATATGGGTTTGTTTGGCTAAGCATACACTCTTCTCTTTGTGAGTTACAGTTCTGTTTTCTCGGAGCCCAGAAAAACAATTGGTCCAAATGATAAAGGAAAGGCTGACTCCCCCGAATTATAACGGTGGGAGGAACCTCTCCCAGTGTTGTTTGTTCCCTCGGAGATTTCCTGATAAAACGTGTCCCTATATAAATGGACTGGGAATCAATGTGTTTTCAGGAAGGCTTGACTTGGCATGTTCTTGCTGTAGATTGCTGTAGACGTCGGTCTCCTCCGGATCCGTATAAGTTGGTTATTAATAAAGCTGCGCCATTCCAGGCTATTGTGGACTTCTTTTGCAAACGAAGAGCTGATTCTTCACATATATATATATATATATATATATATATATATATATATATATCAACAGGAATCAAATTCCTGCAAGGGGCTAAGTGTGAAAAATTCTGACTCAGTATGGGACTAGAACCACAGACCTCCATTGATTACGCGTCAACAGCCCATTGAGCCAGCCGTAATCTCCTCAGAATTTTTCCACACTTAACATGGGATATGCTCCGCAGGTTGGTCAGAGCGATGAAGAGAAGGACAAGTTGTGGTGTGCAATAGAGAAGCTGATGGAAAACGTGAAAGATAAGGAAGTTGTTGTTGTAGGAGGAGACCTAAATGGACACGTGGGAAGGAGTATGGACGGTTTTGAGGGAGTTCATGGGGGTTACGGATATGGTGTGAGGAATGGAGAAGGTGAAAGGATTTTGGAGTTTGCTGATGGAGCTGATTTGTTGATTTGTAATACTCAGTTCCAGAAAGAGGATAATAAGCTTGTTACATACACGTCAGGTGGGTCGACGACAACCGTTGACTACCTGTTGGTGCGTAGGTGAGATAGGGGGCACCTCCGGGACACAAAGGCAATCCCGGGGGGGAGGCTGTTTCACAGCACCACTTGGTTGTCTGCGACATAAGGGTGAAGGGTGCGAGGAGAGCTCGGCGGGTGAAGTACCAACCGAGAATGAAGGTGTACAGGTTGAAAGAGGTGACAGTGAGGGAAGCATTAAAAGAGAGGCTGAGTATGGTCGAGGATGATGTGGTGGGGCAGAAAAGACAGAGCATGAAAGTTATAAGGCAGCCAAGAAGGCTGCAAAGAAAGACGTAGCAAAGGCACAGGAGGCATGGAGGAAAATGTTCGGAGAACGCTTGGATTTGGAAGAGGGTAAGAGAGCGGTATTCAGGATGGCAAAGCAGATAGCGAAAGAGAGGTGTGATGTGATGGGGGTGAGTTGCTTGAAGGATGAAGTGGGACAAATCGTTTTGGACCCAGATGGAATTAAAGGAAGATGGAAGAGATATATGGAAATACTGTTGAATGCAGAGAATGAATGGGATGGCAACATGGAGAGTAACCCAGTTTTAGGACCGGCAGATAAGATAAACGAGAAGGAAGTTGAGGAAGTGATAAAAGCAATGAAGAGTAGAAACACAGGAGGGCCGACCGGAGTTGTGGGAGATATGTTGAAGGCAGCAGGAAGTTGGGGTGTGAAGAGAATTGACAGAGATCTGTAATCTGGTGGTGAAAGAAGGCCGCATTCCAGTGGATTGGGAACTGAGTACCCTCGTCCCTCTATACAAGGGGAAAGGTGACCCTCTGGACTGTGCCTCGTATCGAGCGATAAAGTTATTGGAGCATGGAATTAAGATATTGGAAAGGTTGTTGGAGAGGAGGATAAGGAAGAAAGTGAAGATTGACGAAATGCAGTTTGGATTCATGCCAGGAAGAGGGACGACAGATGCGCTTTTTATTGTGAGGCAGTTGCAGGAGAAGTACATGGAGAAGAGGAAGAAGTTGTTTCTTAGGTTTGTTGATCTGGAGAAAGCATTCGATAGGGTTCCACGTGAAGTTGTGACATGGGCATTGAGGAAGTTAGGAGTGGAGGAATGGTTGATCAGAGGAGTGATGGCAATGTACAAAAGAGCACGCACAGCTGTAAGGATGAAGGACGGGAACAGTGGTGAGTTTGAGGTGAAGGTGGGAGTGCATCAGGGGTGGGTACTAAGTCCACTACTATTTGTAGCTGTGATGGAGGTGCTGGCGCAGAAAGTAAAGGAGGGTTTACCATGGGAGTCGTTGTATGCAGATAATCTGGTGTGATTGCAGAAAGTATGGATGGACTGAAGGAGAAGATGAACAAGTGGAAGGAATGTATGGAGACAAAAGGTCTGAAGGTGAATATCGGAAAAACGAAGGTGATGGCAAGTGGTAAAGCATGTGGTGAGGTGGAAAGAACTGGGAAGTGGCCGTGTGCTGTGTGCAGGAAGGGTGTCGGAGTGAACTCCATTCAATGTACAATGTGCGCTGAGTGGGTTCATCAAAAATGTAGTGGTTTGAAAGGGTCATTATCCAGTGTGGCAGCTACATTCAAGTGTAAGGTGTGCACAGAGGGAGCTGCAGATGAAGGAAATGTTGAGTTGCATCTTGGAGACGGCGTGAAGCTGGAAGGTGTGAAAACATTTTGTTACCTGGGAGACATGCTGAATGGAGAAGGTGGATCAGACTCGGCAACGGTTGCTGGAGTGAGATGTGCATGGAAGAAGTTTCGGGAACTGAGTGGCGTGCTGATGAGGAGGGTAGTGTCGTTGAAGCTGAAGGGAAAGGTGTATGCTGCATGTGTGAGAAGTGTTATGATTTATGGGAGCGAGACATGGGTAATGAACGTAGAGCAGCAACGAAGGCTGGAAAGGGGGGAAATGCAAATGGTTCGGTGGATGTGTGGAGTATCATTGAGAGAGAGGAAGACAAATGATGAATTGTGAAAGATGATGGGAATAGAGCCTGTGATTGATGCTGTGAAGAGAAACAGTTTGAGATGGTTTGGTCATGTGTTGGGGAAGGATGAAAGTGACTGGTTGAGAAGAGTGATGGAAATTAATGTAGAAGGAAGTAGAGGATGGGGAAGACTGAGAAAGACTTGGCTAAAGATGGTCGAAGAAGAAATGCGGGCAAGGGGGTTAACAAGGAGAGATGCAGAAAATAGGGCAAAATGGAGAAGATTGTCATGGCGACCGCAAGGCTAACCCCCGCTCTTGCAGGAAAAATGGCTGTTGTTGTTGTTTGTTTGTAACACTGCGAGCTTTTTAATGGCCGATGTCTTTCGTGCCTGCTAGACAGACCCCGAATGTGAGTGTAAGTATATGTATGCGTGAAGGGTGCGAGGTGCATTGAAGATTAACTCAATTTTTTATGAACAGGAATCAAATTACTGCGAGGGGCTATGTGTGAAAATTTCTGACTCAATATGGGACTCGAACCACGGACCTCCATTGATTACGCGTCGACAGTCCACTGCGCTATTGAGCCAGCTGTAATCGCCTCAGAATTTTTCGTTATATAAATATAGAATAGAATACAATATATATATATACAGTGGTACCTCGGCTTACGAGTGCCCCAACGTACGAGTTTTTCGGGATACGAGCCGTCGCTCGGGCGGTTTGTTGCTTTGGGATACGAGCCGAGATCCGATGTACGAGCTCAAAAATTTTTTTTTTTTGACTTTTCCGGTTGTGGCTTCCGGTTCCGGTCACGTGGTTATCTTGCCGTGAAAGCATCTCTGCTTGGATATAAAACACGCAATCGTCGAAATACATTAGCGAGGAATCTCCTTGCTCCAGCCGGTGACGTCATCGGCGGGGATCCCCGCCTCCAGAGTGGCTGGTCACGTGACCGCCAAAGCGTGTCGCGCGTGCGGGTATAATGAGCTACACCTGTGGATCACGTGACCACGGAAGCACGCCTCGCTTGAGAGGCATGGCTTTCGGTTTGCGTTTTGCTTTATAAGGCGCGATAAATGGGCTTTTGAGTGTTAGCGGTTCATGGCGTTGACGGTTCATGGCGGTTCATGACGGTTCATGGCGTTGACGGTCAAAAACCCATTACATCAATTTTACCAGGCACTGTACAGTAAGTACAGTGGACACCAAATGCACGGTGGAAGGCTAGAAGTAGAAGATCGTCCAAGACAAGTGAGAATAAGCCATACTTTGGAGATGACGTCATTCGCTGGTCCGATAACCAAAGATGTGGTATAAAAAACCAGGTGAGCTAACAATGCAGCAATGAAGGAATTCGGCCAAGGCACCGGCACACAACGACCTACCTACATCGAAAGACTCAATGCCAATGGTGACAGAAGCCAAGACGGCCGGCTTAAACACCGCCGAAAGACCACGGTGTACCAACTTACGATGCAGAACATCTTGCACTTAATATGATGACAACAGGTGCCATCCTCTGACGTACCATTACAGGTACAGGTACAGTACACGTGAGCACAGAGCAAAAGTTCACTGAAACCGAGATTAAGAAAAAAGAAAAAACACCTCGTGGTCCGTGCTCGATATCCGAGTTTCAATCTTTTCAAACACATGATGCTCTCGGTCACGGTATCTCCTGCGAGCTGCTTCTCCTTCAACCACACAAACAACAACTTCTCCATATCTTCATGGATAGAGGTCCAGTTTATTTCTTTACATTCTCTTGTATTATGTACAGTATATACGAGGTCGTGCTTGTTTATACATTATTTGTTATTTATAAAGTACATTTTTGTTATTTAAAAGCACCTAACAAAAAAAATTGGTGTTTTTTTTTTGAGGCTGGAACGGATTAATAGCATTTCAATGCATTTGAATGGGAAAATTTGCTTTGACTTACGAGCGATTTGGCTTACGAGCTCCGTCACGGAACGGATTAAACTCGTAAGCCGAGGTACCACTGTATATACAATATATATATACAAATACTCAGAATACAAAATATATATATATATGCAATATATATATATACAAAATATATATATATACAAATATTTCGTAATATATACAGTCACGTGAAAAAGTACGTACACCCCATGTAAAGTTTTGACTTTTTCAACATATTTCAACATTCAGCTATTTGATCTTCATCTATCTATAATTCCAGTAATCTCTGTGTGTATGTGTGTGTGTCTGTGTGTCTGTGACCGCTGTTTCTCGACAACCACGGGTCCGATATACTTGAAACTTGCCAGGTATATTGCTGGGGACCCGAGGATGTGCCTTTTCAAGGTTTGAAATTAATCGGACAAGTGGTTCCCAAGGTATGGTCACCGTACTCGCAAGCCGTTCGCTTTGGCTTTGCGAATGGACCAAACCATTTCATGTTAATAGAGGGGGGGGGGGGTCTGTGGTCGTTACTGCCACGTGGTTTCAAAGTTTTTTTTTGTTGTTGTTGTTTGCACGCATGTTTTTTTGCACCCACGTACGGGCACGCCCTAGTCTATCTATAATTCCAGTAATCTCTGTATGTGTGTGTGTTTGTCTGTGACCGCTGTTTCTCGACAACCACGGGTCCGATATACTTGAAACTTGCCAGGTATATTGTTGGGGACCTGAGGATGTGCCTTTTCAAGGTTTCATATTAATCGGAGAAGTAGTTACCGAGCTATGGCGATTTATTTACCAAACTCCGCAAGCCGTTCGCTTTGGCTTTGCGAATGGACCAAACCATCTATCTATAATTCCAGTAATCTCTGTGTGTGTGTCTGTGTGTCTGTGACCGCTGTTTCTCGACAACCACGGATCCGATATACTTGAAACTTGCCAGGTATATTGCTGGGGACCCGAGGATGTGCCTTTTCAAGGTTTGAAATTAATCGGACAAGTGGTTCCCAAGGTATGGTCACCGTACTCGCAAGCCGTTCGCTTTGGCTTTGCGAATGGACCAAACCATTTCATGTAAATAGAGGGGGGGGGGGGGGTTCTACCGTACTCGCAAGCCGTTCGCTTTGGCTTTGCGAATGGACCAAACCATTTCATGTAAATAGAGGGGGGGGGGGGGGGTTCTGTGGTCGTTACTGCCACGTGGTTTCAAAGTTTTTTTTTGTTGTTGTTGTTTGCACGCATGTTTTTTTGCACCCACGTACGGGCACGCCCTAGTCTATCTATAATTCCAGTAATCTCTGTATGTGTGTGTGTTTGTCTGTGACCGCTGTTTCTCGACAACCACGGGTCCGATATACTTGAAACTTGCCAGGTATATTGCTGGGGACCTGAGGATGTGCCTTTTCAAGGTTTCATATTAATCGGAGAAGTAGTTACCGAGCTATGGCGATTTATTTACCAAACTCCGCAAGCCGTTCGCTTTGGCTTTGCGAATGGACCAAACCATTTCATGTAAATAGAGGGGGGGGGGGATTGTCACCGTACTCGCAAGCCGTTCGCTTTGGCTTTGCGAATGGACCAAACCATTTCATGTAAATAGAGGGGGGGGGGGATTGTCACCGTACTCGCAAGCCGTTCGCTTTGGCTTTGCGAATGGACCAAATCATTTCATGTAAATAGAGGGGGGGGGGGGGGGATATAATTTTAGATATATATATAGTACGGGCACGCCCTAGTCTATCTATAATTCCAGTAATCTCTGTGTGTATGTGTGTGTGTCTGTGTGTGTGTGTGTGTGTTTGTCTGTGACCGCTGTTTCTCGACAACTACCGGTTCGATATACTTGAAACTTGCCAGGTATATTGCTGGGGACCCGAGGATGTGCCTTTTCAAGGTTTGAAATTAATCGGACAAGTGGTTCCCAAGGTATGGTCACCGTACTCGCAAGCCGTTCGCTTTGGCTTTGCGAATGGACCAAACCATTTCATGTAAATAGAGGGGGGGGGGGGGGGGGGTTCTGTGGTCGTTCGCTTTGGCTTTGCGAATGGACCAAACCATTTCATGTAAATAGAGGGGGGGGGGGGTTCTGTGGTCGTTACTGCATGTAAACGCATGTTTTTTTGCACGCACGTATGGGCAAGCACGTACGGGCAAGCACGTACGTGCGGGCACGCCCTAGTCTATCTATAATTCCAGTAATCTCTGTGTGTATGTGTGTGTGTCGTTTGTCTGTGACCGCTGTTTCTCGACAACCACGGGTCCGATATACTTGAAACTTGCCAGGTATATTGCTGGGGACCCGAGGATGTGCCTTTTCAAGGTTTGAAATTAATCGGACAAGTGGTTCCCAAGGTATGGTCACCGTACTCGCAAGCCGTTCGCTTTGGCTTTGCGAATGGACCAAACCATTTCATGTAAATAGAGGGGGGGGGGGGTTCTACCGTACTCGCAAGCCGTTCGCTTTGGCTTTGCGAATGGACCAAACCATTTCATGTAAATATAGGGGGGGGTTCTGTGGTCGTTACTGCCACGTGGTTTCAAAGTTTTTTGTTGTTGTTGTTGTTTGCACGCATGTTTTTTTGCACCCACGTACGGGCACGCCCTAGTTTCAACAATATTGATAGATAAAGGTGATATAATATAACAAATATCATGAAACATTTACATTTTGTAGTCCATTGTATAATTTAAATAAACATAAATGCAAATTTCGCATGTGGAAAAAGTAAGTACACCCTTGGCTCTAATAGGTGCTATTGCCCCCTTTGGCAGAAAGAACCTCAAGTAGGCATTTCTTATAACTGTCTACCAGTCTCTGACATCGACTGGCAGAAATTTTTGCCCACTCGTCTATACAGAATTCTTTCAGCTGTGGGATGTTTGAGGGGTTTCTTGCATGCACAGCTCGTTTCAGATCCCCTCACAACATCCCGATGGGATTTAGATCCGGGCTTTGACTTGGCCATTCCAGAACACCCCATTTCTTTCTTTTCAGCCATTCCTTTGTGGTTTTACTGGTATGTTTATGGTCATTGTCATGTTGCAAGGTCCACCTTCGGTTGAGCTTCAACTTTCCGAAAGATGGCCTCACATTATCCTCAAGCACCCTCTGGTACAATGAATAATTCATAGTGGATTATATGATGGTGAGCTGCCCAGGCCCTGATGCAGCAAAGCTGCCCCAAACCGTAATATTTCCACCACCATGCTTTACAGTTGGTATCAGGTTCTTGTGGTTAAATGCTGTCTTTGGTTTTCGCCAAACATGTCTTCTGGTAATGTGGCCAAATAGCTCTACCTTTGACTCATCTGTCCAGAGCACATTGTTCCAGAAGTGCTGGTCTTTGCGTAGGTGTTCATTGGCAAACTTTATTCTTACCCTGATGTTCTTTCTGGACAGCAAAGGTTTCCTCCTGGTACACCTCCCATGTAGATCAAATTTGTGCAGCCTCTTTCTAATGGTCGACTCGTGCACTTTGACATCAACAGTGGCAAGAGCTACCTGTAGGTCCCGTGATGACATTCTGGGGCTCTTAGAGACTTCTTTCAGCATCTCGCGGTCTGCTCTCGGGCTGAACTTGCTGGGGCGGCCTGGCCTGAACAAGTTGGCAGTTGTTTGGAATCTTCTCCACTTGTAGATGATCTTCCGGACAGTCGAATGATTGATTTCAAATTGTTTGGAGATCTTTTTAAATCCCTTCCCAGACTCGTGGGCATCTATAACCTTCTTTCTGAAGGCCTCAGAGAGCTTTTTTGATCTAGGCATGGTGATGACGCACACTTCAACAATAAAGAGCAAGCCAAACTAAATGTCTGAGGTTTAAATAAGACAGGTTCCTCCAAGATCCTCTCTAACGATGTTCTAATCATTTGCACCTGAGCTGGTGCACCTGATTCTAATTTTAGGTATTTGAAGTAGTGATAAATGTAGGGGTGTACTTACTTTTTCCACATGCGAAATTTGCATTTATGTTTATTTAAATTATACAATGGACTACAAAATGTAAATGATTCATGATATTTGTTATATTATATCACCTTTATCTATCAATATTGTTGAAATGAAGATCAAATAGCTGTATGTTGAAATAAGTTGAAAAAGTCAAAACTTTACATGGGGTGTACTTACTTTTTCACGTGACTGTATATACAAACAAACGTCGATATACGGTATATACAAACCTCGATATATGTTGTTTGTCACGATTTGAGGTTAGAGATGAAAGGAAGTGGAATGGTAACTAAAAATGTAATTTCAGGATTTTGTGTGAATTTTCACAAAGCTATGAATGTTCGAGTCATACAAATCCTTATATCTTGAGAGATCAGAGGATATTTAAAGATTTTTATATTATGGTTGGCATTGTGCCACAAACTTATTAATTCGCCTTCACCACAGAAATGTACAAATGTTTTCTGACCAATTCATTCACCGAGCTCATTCGATTGCTGTTGCTCATAGCTCTGAGGAATAAAAAAATTACACAATCAAAAATGTATATAATATCCTTTATTAATATTCAACCTAACGTTCATTTCTACTCATCTGCTTTATAGTTTGTGTAAAAGTAAATGTAAATGAACAAAAACATTTTTCACATCCTCGACAATATTATGAGTAGATCATGCTCATGATGATATCATGCTAATGATTAGATCACGCTGATATCATGCTAATGATTAAATCATGCTTATGATATCATGCTAATGAGTAGATCATGCTAATGATTAGATCATGTTCATGATGATATCATGCTAATGATTAGATCATGCTTATGATTAGATCATGCTTATGATGATGATGTCATGCTAATGATTAGATCATGCTTATGATTAGATCATGCTGATGATGACAATATCATGCTAATGATTAGATCATGCTTATGATGATGTCATGCTAATGATTAGATCATGCTTTTGAAAATATCATGCTAATTAGATAATGTTGATGATGATATCGTGCTCATGATTAGATAATGCTGATGATGATATCATGCTAATGATTAGATAATGCTGATGATAATATCATGCTAATGATTAGATCATGCTAATGATTAGATCATGCTGATGATGACAATATCATGCTAATGATTAGATCATGCTTCTGGTGATATCATGCTAATGATTAGATCATGCGTCCAATTATATCATGCTAATAATTATATCTTGCTAATGATTAGATCATACTTATGATTAGATCATGCGAATGATTAGGTCATGCTTATGGTGATATCATGCTAATGATTAGATCATGCTTATGATTAGATAATGTTTATGATTACATCATGCTGCTAATGATATCATGCTAGTGATTAGATCATGCTGATGATGATATCATGCTAATTTTTAGATCATGCTGATAATGTTGTCATGCTAATGACTGATTCATGTTGATGATGATATCATGCTAATGATTTGATCATGCTTATGATGATATCATGCTAATGATTAGATCATGCCGATTATGATATCATGCTAATGATTAGATCATGCCGATGGTATCATGCTAATGATTAGATCATGCTGATGATGATATGATTCTAATCATTAGATCATGCTGATGATATTATGCTGATCGATATTTTCTTCAGAATCATGTGATACATGTCCATTGCATCATTACGTCTGCCACCAAATGTGGATGGAGGTTATGCTTCACCCCTGTCTGCTGTCTGGCTGCTGGTCTGTTTCCCTGTCTGTTTTTCTGTCTGTCTGTTTGCCTGTCTGTTTTTCTGTCTGTCTGTTTGCCTGTCTGTTTGTCTTTGGGTCTGTCTATCTGCTGTTTTTCTTTGGGTCTGTCTGTCTGTTTGTCTGTCTGCTGTTTGTCTGTCTGTTTGTCTGTCTGCTGTCTGTCTGTCTGTCTGCTTGTTTGTATGTTTGTTTGTCTGTCTGTCTGTCTCTTTGTCTGTCTGTCTGTTCTCTACCAAATGCCCTTCTGGTTGCAAGCTGAGTGTATGCGCCTATCTATCACTTTCCCAGAACAGATAAGTTGGCGGTCTCTCTGTCTTCTACCACTTCCTTTCTGGTCTTGCACTCTCTCCTCTTTCCATGCCTTGTCCGCCCCCCACTCCCCCAAACCCCCTCCTCCTCCTCCCCCCAGGTTTCTGGAGGACACACACGGTCCACCATCAACTCCCTTCTGGTGAAACTACCTAATTCCAGGATCACTGGTCACCTCGACTCATTTTTTCCTCTTTTTCCCCACTTGTGGAACCAACTTCCACACTCTATTCAATCTCATTCTTCCCTCCATGTCTTCAAGACAGCTGTTCACCACCATCTCAGATCATCCCTAAAACAAAAGCATGATCTTTTGTCCATGATCCTCATTAACCCCACTCCCACCTCCTATAAAATCTACCTCTCATTCCTCCCCACACCTATTACTTGGAATATTTTGTCCAGGTCTCCCTCTATTTTGTCCCTAAACCCTGCTGCTGGTGTCCCCCTTCCCCTCTCTCTACTGGTGCTTTTGTTCTGTTGTGTCCTGATCCGTTAAGTGTACTGGTTCTTCCTTGAACCTCGACTCTATACATAAAGGTCAGACAGAATGGTGAGATATACACATTAATCGGTTTGAGGGAGGGCATTGTAAAAATGATAGTGGACTCATCACTCACAACTACAGGGTGGTCAGCATCTCCCATAGAGAAAATGGACGAACGTTGGACTGTTTCACTCCTCTCTTACTGCACACAGTAGCTTCTGTTGCATATGTAACAATGAGTTACCGGAGTAGAAAAAAAAAAGAAGATAAAATCAAAGGAAAGGAGAGGATTGCTAGAGGGAGAGGGAGCGGGAGAGGGAGTTTTGGAATGCATTTTTTTTTTTTTTTTTTTTTTTTTTTTGTATACAAGATCGAGGCTCGTGAAAGAGCGAACATTAATCACACAGAAAGACAAACCGACACATATAACATAGGGAGCGGTAGACAAGATGGGGAGAGGGGGAAGGACACAAACACAACATTTGAGAGCAGGGACCGAGAGACATGGAGACATCGAGAGATCTGAGAGAGGGCGAGGGATTTGGGGGGGGGGGGGGCGTGGGAAGGGGGCAGTGGGAGAGGTATAAAACATATGGACACTGCCAGGACTTCCAGGAAAGAAGTTGGAATTTCAAACAAGGTGGATCTGGGGTGAATTAGCGGGGGTAGAAAAGATCAAGGTTTTGGATGGGGGAAGAAAGGAGATGGTGGTGAACAGCTGTTTTAAAGACCTGGAGGGAGGAGTGGGATTGAAGGGAGTGAGGGAGTTTGTTCCAGAGGCGGGAGAAAAGAGGAATGAAAGAGTGAAGGTGAGCGGAGAGCCGAGATTTCGGCAGTTTAACCATCAGAGGGTTGCTGGCAGATCTTGTGCGACCTGTAGGAATATTTGGGGGACAGAGCACAGAGAGAGCTGGGGGTGCAAGGCCGGAGAGGAGTCGGTAGAAGACAGAAAGACCACCTACCTGCCTGCGGTGAGTGAGTGAAAGGCCCTCAGAGATAGCTTCATCGCGGGAGATTCCAATAATTCTGAAAGCTTTGGTTTCAACAGCGTGAAGCCGAGCTAGGTGTAAGGCAGGAGCACCGGCCCATAGGGGAGAACAGTATTCCATTGAGCTGCGGATGAAAGCCTTGTATGTGGTGAGGAGCTCAGGTGTGCCGAGGACCAGTGTTGTTTGACCAGTCTGTGATTTTGTCCAGGTCTTCAGAGAGTGAGGAGGCAGCAGACTGCCGATCTGAGGGAAGAGGAATGGAGCGGCAGAGAGTGGAGTCATCAGCAAAGAGATAGAGAGGATTTTCGAGAGAGTCAGAGAGATCATTGATGAAGACCAGAAAAAGCACGGGGCCCAGAACACTGCCTTGGGGAACTCCAGCCTGAACAGGAAGAGGAGATGAGAGAAACCCATTCAGGGCCACACGTTGACGACGACTAGAGAGGAAGTCCGCCAGCCATGCGTGGAGATTTCCATGGATACCAAAGGAGGAGAGTTTGGTGAGCAGAGCGGGGTGCCAGACCGTGTCGAAGGCACGTGATATGTCGAGGGAGACAGCTCTAATTTCCTGTTTGGCATTGAGGACCTCCATCCATTGTTGAGACAGCAGAAGCAGCATGTCCAGAGTAGAGTGACCTGGTCTGAAACCAAATTGATGATCAGAGATCAAGCCATTGGAGAAGAGGAAAGATTTCATATCAGAAGCAATGATGGATTCCATGACTTTGCTGATAATTGGGAGAAGGCTGATTGGTCTGTAGTTGCTAGGATCTGTTTTTGCACCTTTTTTGTGCAAAGCGGTGATGTTGGCTGATTTCCAAGCAGATGGCAGTTGACCTTGAGCAAAAGAGAGGGTGAAGAGAACAGAGAGAGGGTGAGATAGAGCAGCAGAGCAGGATTTTAGGACCCGTGGGTTGATGCCGTCGGGTCCAGTTGCAGAATCAGAGTCGAGGGTTGACAGAAACTTTTCCACCTTGTCAGGAGGAAAGGACACGGAGTCCAGGAGCAGCAGGGTACGACTGGGTATGGTGGGTACAGAGAGGGATGGGTTTGGGACACAAGATTTAGAGGCAAACACAGAGTTGAGGCATTCAGCTTTTTCACGTGCGGAGTCAGCTGTGTAGCCGTTTGAGGTAAGGGAGGGGATGGACGTGTTGCATTGAGAATTTGTGAATATATTGTGAATTTGTGAATATATTGGGAATTTGGGGATATATTGAGTATATATTGGGAATATATTGGGAATTTAGGAATATATTGGGAATTTTGGAATATATTGGGAAAGTGCGAATATATTGGGAATTTGGGAATATATTGGGAAAGTGTGAATATATTGGGAATTTGGGGATATATCAAGTATATATTGGGAATATATTGGGAATTTAGGAATATATTGGTAATTTTGGAATATATTGGGAAAGTGTGAATATATTGTGAATTTGGGAATATATTGGGAAAGTGTGAATATATTGGGAATTTGGGAATATATTGGGAAAGTGTGAATATATTGGGAATTTGGAAATATATTGGGAATTTGGGGATATATTGGGAATTTGGGGATATATTGAGTATATATTGGGAATATATTGGGAATTTAGGAATATATTGGGAATTTTGGAATATATTGGAAAAGTGTGAATATATTGGGAATTTGGGAATATATTGGGAAAGTGTGAATATATTGGGAATTTGGGAATTTGGGGATATATTGAGTATATATTGGGAATATATTGGGAATTTGGGGATATATTGAGTATATATTGGGAATATATTGGGAATTTAGGAATATATTGGGAATTTTGGAATATATTGGGAAAGTGTGAATATATTGGGAATTTGGGAATATATTGGGAAAGTGTGAATATATTGGGAATTTGGGAATATATTGGGAATTTGGGGATATATTGGGAATTTGGGGATATATTGAGTATATATTGGGAATATATTGGGAATTTAGGAATATATTGGGAATTTTGGAATATATTGGGAAAGTGTGAATATATTGGGAAAGTGTGAATATATTGGGAATTTGGGGATATATTGAGTATATATTGGGAATATATTGGGAATTTGGGGATATATTGAGTATATATTGGGAATATATTGGGAATTTAGGAATATATTGGGAATTTTGGAATATATTGGGAAAGTGTGAATATATTGGGAATTTGGGAATATATTGGGAAAGTGTGAATATATTGGGAATTTGGGAATATATTGGGAAAGTGTGAATATATTGGGAATTTGGGGATATATTGGGAATTTGGGGATATATTGAGTATATATTGGGAATATATTGGGAATTTTGGAATATATTGGGAAAGTGTGAATATATTGGGAATTTGGGAATATATTGGGAAAGTGTGAATATATTGGGAATTTGGGAATATATTGGGAATTTGTTTTTTGATCCTTTCATGTTTCCAGCCGGTGTTATTTCCAGTATGCCAAATGTAAGATATTCCTAAACCATGAAACCCTTAGGTGATTCAACAAATAATGCTTGCTTCGAATTCCACTGAAAAAAAACAAGCCTCCGTCGGCTGGCTACACTTGATCGGGCCACAACGTTGGTACCCACGTTCTCCCTCGTCTCCATGGCATTGGAGATTGCACGAAGGATTCAATGGAGGACGACCGTTCCATATGCCCGAGGTGCTGTACCCACTCAACATCGCGCCCCCTGGCCCCCCTTCCATCCCCGAAAATGAACCCCATAAATAAGCTTGGCCTCCGAACGGTCGAGTGCTTCCTCGGGATACGAGCACGGCACATTTGCTGCTCTCCCATTGCCAACACCATTCCATTTTAATGGTCCTTTTGCTTTCTACCTAATATTCTTTGCACTCTTTCCCTGCTACAGCAAGTGCTACCATCTGCGTTTGACAATTCGCGCCTTCGTCCGACCACTCGATTTTGTTGAGGATTCGACGTGTGCAGAATCCTAATAACCGGTTTGCTTTGCTTTCAAAGCGATTCCTGCGAGGACAGGGAAATGTGCGCTTGTGCGGCGCGGGTGATCTTTTGCGCCCTCGTAATGGCGGACTTGGTCAGGGCAGCAGCAGCGGGATCCGGTCCATCCCTGCGGAGCCAATTATAAATATGTACCTGGATTTCCTAATAATTAAATGATTTGTACATCATATACAAGGGAAAGGGATCGGTCTGGCAGACAAGGCGTGCGAAGGAAAAATCTAAATGTGAAGGAGCACCAACGTTTAGCACATCCTCGAAGATAATGAGTCCATCGTGCTGATGATGATGTCATGCTAAATCGATATTGCTAAATCACTTGATGCCTGTGGCCGTGGGCGGATCACTTAATGAGGACATCAAGCGATCCATTCGATACATCAAATACTCAAGGAAACTTGTATTCATTGCACAGGAAAATTTGAAATGCCCAACTGAACCATGTTCATCTGGATCATTCACGAATACGTCACTTTCCAAATGACGTATGAATGCTGCATGATGCCTTTCGCGCATACAGTAACAAAAGATGTATTTTGTCGTGTCTGCTGGATTCGGACCTGAACCAAAATCGAATCAGCTTGTTCTTGTCAACTTATCCACCCAGTTTTGTGACATACATATATATATATACTAGCTTGGCTCGGCTCGCTGCGCTCGCCTCACCAAGCGTCGTTACTGAGGGACAGGCTTATTTTACCTGAGGATAATGACTGTACCTGAGTTGCTGTGTTGTCATGATTTGCACGAATCATCTTACAAACAATTATTTTGCACAAATGTATTTGTTGTGTTTGTGATATTACATTTTTATATGCAATTTAGGTTGAAGATTTAGGTTGAATGTTTTTTTTTGAAGAAAGATCCCCTCAGCACATACATAGGGGAGGGGGGGGGGGGGGGGGATAGGTGCAGACTGGAAGTTTGGGACGATTACACCTTACCACCACGTAATTCAAAACACCTCACAGCCATAAAACACGTAATAAAAACACCTCACCACCACGTAATAAAAACACCTCACCACCACAAAATTAAAAACACCTCACAGCCATAAAACACAAAATTAAAAACACCTCACAGCCATAAAACACGAAATAAAAACACCTCACAGCCATAAAACACGAAATAAAAACACCTCACAGCCACGAAATTAAAACACCTCACCACCACGTCATTTAAAAACACCTCATCGCCAACTAATTCAAAACACCTCACCATCACATAATTAAAAACACCTCACCACCACGTAATTATAAATACCTCACCATCACGTAATTATAAATACCTCACCACTACCTAATTCAAAACACCTCACCACCACGTAATTCAAAACACCTCACCACCACGTCATTTAAAAACACCTCATCGCCAACTAATTCAAAACACCTCACCATCACATAATTAAAAACACCTCACCACCACGTAATTATAAATACCTCACCACCACGTAATTCAAAACACCTCACCACCATGTGATTTTAAAACACCTCACCACCATGTGATTTTAAAACACCTCACCACCATGTGATTTTAAAACACCTCACCACCATGTGATTTTAAAACACCTCACCACCATGTGATTTTAAAACACCTCACCACCATGTGATTTTAAAACACCTCACCACCATGTGATTTTAAAACACCTCACCACCATGTGATTTTAAAACACCTCACCACCATGTGATTTTAAAACACCTCACCACCATGTGATTTTAAAACACCTCACCACCATGTGATTTTAAAACACCTCACCACCATGTGATTTTAAAACACCTCACCACCATGTGATTTTAAAACACCTCACCACCATGTGATTTTAAAACACCTCACCACCATGTGATTTTAAAACACCTCACCACCATGTGATTTTAAAACACCTCACCACCATGTGATTTTAAAACACCTCACCACCACATAATTCAAAATACCTCACCACCACGTGCTTCAAAACCACCACAACGTTATTAAAAACACTTCACAACCACGGAAACAAAAGTTTGAGGGAGTCGTTAAGTGAGAACACAGACACTGCCCAGATGTGTCGATATATAGATAAATGACTGTACCTGAGTTGCCGTTTTGTCATGGTTTAAACCAATCATAATTCAAACAATTATTTTGCACAAATGTATTTGTAATATACGTGATATCACATTTTATAAACAATTGAAGTTGAAAAAAAAAATGTTCCCAAAAAAAAAGAAAAAAAAAGGAAACGTTTTCAAAAAAAATACCCTTAGGACATACCGACGGGAGAGATATGTGCATACCAGAAGTTTGGTACGATTTCACAAAAGTTTGAGAAAGTAGTTCAGTGACAACACAGGACAACACAGGACAACACAGGACAGATGCTGCACAGAGATATATATATATATATATATATATATATATATATATATATATATATATATATATATATATATATATATATATATATATATATATATATATATAATATATATATATATATATATATATATATTGTTGCGGTTTTTGAGAACCCACACAGGTAACATCATTAAAGGTTAAAGGTTGCACCCCATTCTTAGGCCACATGCAACACGTAGGTCACCATAGAACGTTAGTTATTTCTTAGTATATGTGAGATAAGGCCATTTCCAATAGTTGCATCTACGTTGTGTAAAACAAATAAGAGTAGGCCCCGTTCAGTTTGCACCCTCCATCCATTCGACTCCATTGAGCACTATCCAGTCTACACCCCATTGCCCCTCGCAGTTTGTTACACGTTGGGCCAGTAGTGTTCGCTGCCCTTGGGCTTTCGCTCGAACCAGCCCAAATGCCACGAGGTAAGGCCCGAAAAGGGGGCAGAACGCCAGTGTGGGGGTGTGGCCACGTCAGGCAGCCATCAAGGGCGGAGCCGGTAAGACATCATCAACCAATCAGGGCTAAGGTGACATCGCCTGACAGAGTGTGGCTAGAGATTTGAGAGGGTTCGCGAAGCGGCGCTATATAACCGCGAGCGCAAAGCCCTCTGAAGGACTGATGCAGCGGCATACATTACAAGAGGACTGACGCAACTGCAATCATTGTGAGAGGGTGAGGGGACTTTTGTGGAAGGCGCCAGTATTGAGGACACGTGTGAAAGGATTGTCACGTTTGGCATTCGTGCAGAAGAATTGGGAAAGGCGCTTTGGTGACATCATTGGGGAAGAGGCGCATTGTACATAGCGATACTAGGAGCGCACATAAAGGCGCCGGTACAACTATTACGTATGCAATATAATCACCAGCCTACCTTCGCCCCAGTATAACTGTCCGATCCGCGCTACCAACACGCGGCGATCTCGCCCACCGTCTACCGTCTACCATCACCAGCTGCTTCGTGGTACGAGTCGGGGACCGGAGCGAGCTGGGGACGCCATCGGTGGACCCTCAACCTGACCATCTACAAACCCCGTGTGAGTGAGTCTGAGAGTGAGTCTGAGTGCGAACGGGCCCGTGTCCAGGGATAAGTATAAGACTGTATAAGGCTGCCCTGTGTATCGGCTTCTTCCTCTTCACTGTACATTGCTTTTTCTTCCTCTTCTTATTTGTACAAAGTGTGTACTTCTCTTCCTTCCCATACAATTGTAAATAAATTACCTGTTCTTCTTGTTTTTCCTCTTAATTCGACCGTCTTAGTGATTTCTCAATTGGGCAAGCGTGGCACAATCATAACTGCTCCAATCGGGTTAATACCTGTTAACGGCCCGAATCGCGGCTCGCTTCGCTCGACGTGTCCACTAACGCCATGGTTTGGGTCGGGTTATTTCCTTGCTTCACGGCCGGTGTTAGTACTTAGGTAATAAGACTAATTCGGCTTACAACCCTATTTAACACCGACCGGAAGGAACGTGATAGCCCCGGGATCGCGTTGGCTAGTAAAAAGACAAGGGGATTAATCCCCCCTTGATAAGGGCGAGGCCGACTTTGGAGATCCGCAACAATATATATATATATATATATATATATATATATATATATATATATATATATATATATATATCGTTTTTGGTCCTATTCCAAAATTGTGAAGAATCACTTAAGAATTCAATAATTATAATATCCAGATCCGGATTTAGATCTTCATCAAAAATGAATGAATTCTTCCTTGTCACACACCCAACCTGTCCAAGTTCTGTCCGAATCCGTCCACAACTTTTTAAGATATCCTCTCCAATTATTCCTATTTTTGAGACATCAACAAAATTAGACGCATTTTAACCTGCTGTTTTTAGCACGAAATCTGTGATTAAAATCGTATTTTAAACATAATTTCGAGCATTTATAGGAAAGAGTAGCAATTTCGAAGTTGTTAAACATAATCTGCTTCCAAATGCAAATCGGACTCAGGAAAATAGAAGAAATGCGAGGAATATCCATGCTCGGATTCCTATAATCTATTGATAATACAATTCACTCGCGGTGCCCATGGATATCTCACACACACACACACACACACACACACACACACACACACACACACACACACACACACACACACACACGAACAGACGGACGTTTCTAATTTCACCAATAGATGCAAAAATCTAGTATCATTTCAACAGGCCACACAACCCCTCCCCCTCGCCTCCCCAACATGATTAATAGTAAATATCATCAATTTAAACTTACCCTGTGCATCAACAAACCCCAGATATAACCTTCCCATCGGTATTAAGAAGCACGAAGAAGAAGCATGTTAAGAAGCACATCATCTACGAACCGTCGGCCTTTCACGGGCCCATTTCTTCGGTAATTTTTGCAATACGGACTGCATTAACGGTTGTAATGCGATCAACATTTTGGACGTGTGGATTTCGGGAAGTTCTCCAACTGTTTCGTTGTGCAGAGGCACACCTCTTTTTTGAAGATACGCTTACAAATAATTTTGGCTTCTTTAGAAGACTTTTTCGTCGTTTCATTCTACAATCATTACCTGAGATGCATGAAACATTCCCCAGACCGCCCCGATTTACGTCGTTACTCGGGGTTTGCGCATGAGTGCCGGCCGAGCAATCTGGGGTGGATTACGTCATTTTGACAGATGCGTATTGCAGCAGATCCATTCGTTCTTGGTTCTTGTCATACCAGACCTGAGGCTTACCTGATGGGTAGCTGTACTAGTTGGTGCTGTCTTAATTTTCTTTCAAATATGGATCTTTGTTTGCTCTTCCTCTTTTTTCACTTCCTTCCTCAGTCTTCACTTGTATTACAACTTTATCTTTCTCTAAAGTTTTATTTACTCCTTCCTTTGTGAGGGAATGTTTTTGTAGTTCACATTCCCTTGCGGTCATGGGGTCATGCATGCTTTCAACAGGTGAAGAAGTCGTGTTCACTTAAATGCTATGTCTGAGACACCTATTCCTGGAATAAATGTCAAATGATTGTGAATGAAAGAAACTATTTTGTATTTTCATGTTATATTTGAAAGCTTTACTGTACTTAGGCTTTAAAGATTTCTGGTAGTGAGTGCATGTAGAAACACCAGAGTAGAAGTGGTAATGGTTGTAATGCGACTCTTCAATTTGATACAAGGAATTGCAGGAAAATTTGTAGTTATAATTTTTTAAAGAAAGGCACATCCAACCAAATAAGTAGCTCAATCTACTCTGCTAATCTAGTAATAAACAAGCAAGAGTACACCCGGTCTCAGGTGACGTTTCACCTGCTTCACAGCGAGCTTCTTCAGGCCGATAGACCCCGATCCCTGGAACGTGCCCGCTTTTATTCCCGAGGAGACAATTCATTTCCGGTCACGTGCCGGTGTGGGAGGCCAATTGAGAATGTTTTTTATTTTGCCGAACCTTAAGCAACAAATTCCAATCGCATGATCGATGGTCTGTTTTGTTCTATTTATTTACTCATGATCTGCTATCAGGAAGTCTCGAGACTTCCTATGTGTGGATGGTAAGGACACTCCATTGGTAAAACACAAATCCTCGAAATATACTAAGATACAAACGTATAAACCTATAAAGTACCTACCAGTCATCTGTGGAGGATTTCATATCCAATAACACTCATTCAACATTTGAACAGAATTGCTCAAGTACTAAACTGATCGACTCAACATAGCAATTTTGTAATTCTTCTTCTTTTCAGACAGCCAAACTCAAAATTGGTTTGAACACGAATGCACTCCATTTCAGAGTGGGAAGGTCATGGACAATTCAAATTATTCACAACTGGAAAGAAAAAGTACCTTCAGAAAGTATTTACAGCCATTGACTTTTTTCACAATTTGGTGTTACAGCCTGAATTGGTTTAGAAATGTTTACAAAATAATTAGAAATGAAAAGCTGAAAAGTCCTGAGTCAATAAGTATTCAACCCCTTTGCTTTGACAATCCAAATTGAGCTCAGGTGCATCCAATTTCCTTTGATCATTATTCAGACATCTCTACAACTTGATTGGAGTCCACCTGTGGTCTATTCAATTGATTGGACATGATGTAAAAAGAAACACACCTTTCTATACAAACACATAGGTCCCACAGTTGACCGTACACGTCAGAGCAGAAACTCTACCACTAAGTCCAAGGAACTGTCTGTAGAACTCCAAGATAGAATTGTGAGGAGGCATACATCTGGGGAAGGGTATAAAACAATTTATAGAGTGTTGAAAGTTCCCAAGAGCACAGAGATCTCCATCATTAGGAAATGTAAAAAAGATGGACCTACCTAGACTCTTTCGAGAGCTGGCCGTCCGACCAAACTGAGCAACCGGGCAAGGCCAACCTTGGTCAGGGAGGTGACCAAGAACCCATTGACCAATCTGACAGAACTACAGTGTTGCGTTGCTAAGATGGGAAAATCTGCTGGAAGAACAACAGTCTCTGCAGAACATCACAAATCTAGGCTTTATGTGATGGAAGCCACACCTGAGAAAAAGGCACATGAAAGACTCAGAGAGCATAAGGCAAAAGATTCTGTGGTCTGATGAGCTCTACGTCTGGTGGAAACTGAGCACAGCTCATCACCCATCTAACACCATCCCTACCGTGAAGCATGGTGGTGGCAGCATCATGCTGTGGGGATGCTTTTCAGTGGCAGGGACTGGGAGACTTGTGAGGATAGGTGGAACAATGAATGGAGCCAAATACAGGCAAATCCTTGAGGAGAACCTGCTTCAGAGTGCAAAAGAACTTAGACTGCAGTGAAGATTTACGTTCCAACAGGACAATGACCCCAAGCATACAGGAACACTGGAATGGCTTCAGAACAAGAATGTGGAAGTCCTTGAGTGGCCCAGACAAAGCCTAGACTTTAATCCCATTGATAATCTGTGGAAAGACTTGGAGGTTGGTGTTCCCGGATACTCCCTATCCAACTTATTATAAGTTGAGCAAATCTTCAAGGAAGAATGGGAGAAACCTCCCAAATCCAGATGTACAAAGCTGATACAGACATACCCAAGAAGACTCGAAGCTGTAATCGCTGACAATGGCACTTCCACGTATTGACTCGGAGGTTGAATACTCATGTAAATTAGATATTTCTGTAATTCATTTTCAAGAAATTTGTAAAAATTTCGAAAAAACATGTTTTCACTTTGTCATGATGGGGTATTTTGTGTACATCCGTGAGAAATAATTATATTTACTCCATTTTAAATTCAGGCTGTAACACATCAAAATGTGAAAAAGTCAAGGGGTGTGAATAATTTCTAAAGGCCCTGTATGCAAAATTTGGCAGAGATTGGCATAGCCGTTTAAAAAAAATGTTTTTCAGAAGTGCACACATATACATCCAGATAATTTCCTTGTAGTCATGGGTGGTGGGGTAGAACGTAAAACCTTGCCTGGATTCTGAAGTACCTTCACCCAAAATTTGGGGCCTCTCGGTGCTACGGTTTGGACATCAAAGAGTAACGTACAAACACTTGAAAATATTTACAAGATATGTATATTTATGTTGCTCCGCTACAGTAACAATAAAATAAAATAATAAAATCAAAGACCCACATGAAAATCAATTAATCAAGATTTGTCAACATTATTTATTTACCCACTTCTTGGATTCATTTTTCTCCATTTAAATACAAAACAAAACTTATTCAGTAGTCCCTGGCAAATGGCGGCATCTATAATACCGAATTCAATTGCGAATGATTTACTTTTTAACATCGAATATTTGCTTATTGCCGGACATGGTGTGAATGATGTACGACTTTCCAGGATGCATTTGCAACCTTGTTTTGACAGCTTTGATAAGGCTCCCTGCAGTTACCATCTCTCATCACACCCTCATTTTGCCTCATTCCCTCACTCATTTTTCCTCATTCCCTTCGTCTTCCTTCGCTCCCTCCAGGTGATGGAAGCTGACAGTGCATTTTACAGCCACGACCCATGTGCGTATGGTCAAGGCGCACACACCACACTTCCTACTCTCAGTTTCCATTTTGTTTTCCATCAGTGTGACCAGAAGTGTTACGGGGCAACTTCTACAGAGGCATTCATACTTCATTTTTAATCAATAAAGTTGAGAATTTGTCGAGCGATTTGCTATTTAAACCTTGTTTTCTATAAACAGGTATCGTATGGGACACCAGTTCACGATGGGTTCAGTTATTGTGCTTTGTGTGCTTTCATGGCCAAACAATTGGGGTCAAAGCTTTTCCCGAAGCTTGTGTACGTGGATATTTTAGCAAGGGAGTGATAATATAACGATACAGGTTACAGGTAACACAGACCCTTTCATGAAATTTCATGATTTCATCATGGGCAATTTCATGAAAACATGACCCGAAAAAGAAAATGCTGTAAATGAGTAAACAATTCACCTTAGAGTGTACATTTTTAAGGTCATATGTCATGTGGTGTGGCAGCCATACTAGCTTGAAAGCCGATATTTAAAAAAATCCCTTCTCTGAAACCGCTTCACCGATCCATGTGAAACCTGTCATGGCTGGTGAAAATGTGATGCTTGAAAACAGCTGATGGGATAAATCAAACTTGTTTCTGTTTAGGACAGTAAACGAGGGCATCTACACGTTGTGGGACTATGCGGAGGCATATTGGCGACATAGTCACATTGCTCTAGTTACCCTGCGCTCGTGAAGCGAAAAGCGGAGTTAAGCATTCAGTTGGTTACGACCGTCCATCGGAGCGTCTCATCGGAGCGCCTCCTCCTGTATAATATTTTAATGATAATCATGACGTCATAGGTCACGTGGTACAGGCCCCTTCTTGGAAAAACGTCGCACCTCTATCTTTGAATCCACTCCGTGGAAAAAATTGAGACCTGGCTCATTGTCAACTACTCCCCATGCGGAATAAGATATGTTAATGATGATGTCATCGGTGCATTCGTTATGAAGGTGCCGACGTACACAAGCCCTGCTCGAAGGGCAGGTACAGTAAAACAGTGCCGTCTGGAACAGCGTTTGTCTGTCCGTATGTCCCCATCAACGTACACCAATCAGAGCTGAGGATCTGGTCACATGACAGGGGGACGCATTTAGTAACAATTACAGTTGCATATTTTACAAAATGGAAATATAATAACCTTCTGTGAATCGTTTTGGGGTCCCAGCAGGTGTCATAAGGTATGTAGGAGGTTTCAGAAATTCCTCAATACAATTATGATTTTGAAATGCGATCGACACGGATCTTGCTCCCGAATCCGGAAGTGAACAGATGGCAACGGTTTGCTGGTTTGATAATATCTCAATACAATCGTGATTTAACAATATATTTTGATATATTAACATTATAATATGAATTTGTGATTGGAATGATGAATGATGCTGTTTGGAATGAAAATATGGAGATATTGAATTTAAAGCAGAATGAGGAAATGACGTACCTTCCATCCGTGACATTCGTGGAATTCCCAGTTTGCAATTTCGCCATTGACTTGATATAGCAACATTCAGACTGCATACGTTTTTTCTTCACGAAAGAGGTGACATGGTGGGTTACTTTCTTTTTCTTCAGTCCTTCACGAACCCGCTGTCAATACCTGGCGTTCGAGTGAATGTGGCACAGGAATGTGGAATTTATTGGTTCATCGTTTGGCATGCGACGTTATTTTTACCCATCATTCACAAATTGGCTGTCCATGCCTGAAGCCAAAAAAATGTAATACTTACATCATTTGCTAACTGCTATCTGCACCCAGGTCATACTATCCTCAAGTAAAGCCCAGCTACGCCATTGTTAGACCATTGGTCTTGATTATGTAAATAAACAGAACTTGTTCTTATTCGCCAGTTGTCTGAGATAGACCTTATCGTGTTCTCAATCCATCGGATCATACACAGCATGCCATTTCTGTGAACGGCTCGAATTTATTGGGAGCTCACGCAAAGCACACCATGGAAATCAGAGAGTGAAGAGGAAGAACCTGAGAGTGACCGAAGCACGACTGAGCATGCGTGGGACGGCGTCAGATAACGTCACGTCCTAAACAGTAAAACAATAACAACCAATACTGGCGATTATCTATACAATAATAGCGTAAGGACTCGACTTTGTTATCCCTTTTACGCCGCACCCAGTGACCCGATGCCCACGGCACTAATGGATTTACGATCTACGAACCGCACTCTTTGTTTATCACGTACAGCCATACTCGAAAAATCTGAATTAGCCGACGTTGGGGCCCAAAAGCATCCGATTAACTGCCGATACGACGCCATCTTACGACGCCATCGTATTGGCGTCTGCTGGGCGATGGCGAAGCAAGCAGTCCGCTGATTGGACAGGCGAAGGCGAAAGCAAGCCGTCCACTGAGTGGACAATCCAGAGCATGCATTTGTGCCGGTGTCGGCGATCGTTGTTCATATACGCACTCTTCATTCTCATCTTTCTTCCTAACTCTTACTCGGACAAGCAAATCCCCTATGCCATCCATAATGGTACACTCTATCCATACACCACATCCTCCCTTCCGTGGATGTTCCACGGGTTTCGGCTAGTCTTACTATAATTCACCAAATGTCTGTCTGTCTGTTCCCAGGTACCACAAAAACGACTGAACTGATCGCAACTAAATTTTGGGTGGGTAATCCTGGGACCCCCTGGAGTACACTGAAGTACACTGTATTTTTCCAATTAGGAAACATTTTCCAATTTTTCCAATTTTCCAGTTTTTCCAAACACGATGGAATAATATTTACCGATATGCACAGTGATGTGGCTTTTATTGAAATTCTACAAATTCTGTTTAGATTTTGATGATTTGTGTGTGATGTGATTAAACGGATGTTTATATAAATCGTTAAAAATATAAAAAGCCTTAAATTTCTGATTTTTTGCCTTTTCATTTGGGCCTCCCAATTGAAGCCCCGCTCAAAGGGCAGGTACCGTTGCTAGTTAAGACAATCAAAATAAAGAAAACTCTCAAATCAAATTTGGAGACTGGTATGCCATGGAGTTTGATGGTGTGTTGCTTTCAGGTGAAGTGGTGCGTTAGGTCATCAAAATTAGTGCCAGGTCTCGGTGATGGAACCATCTGGGAGCAAATGTCAATGTCCCAATCCAAATAAAATTTTCTATATTAGACAAAAAATGATCAAGAAAATGGACAAAACAGTCGTAGCCATTAATCCTAGCCATTTTTAATTTCCAGATAAAAATGTAAATTGTGATAAATTATGCAACTCTGCTCGCATTTGCATTGACTTCAAGGTAATGACTGCACCTGTAAATTTATGCACTACGATGTCAAAAAAGAAAAAAAAGAGGCTAGAAACGTTTTGTCTGCATATTAGTTCACATTAATATTAATATACATGAATTTCAGGCATCAAATGAGCAATGCAAGGTGCCAACACTAAAGCAGGTAATGCACATACCTTTGATAATATAACTCAAATCTTCATATAAATGAAACTGAAAAAGGGCCGGATTTAATTTTTCCAGTGACAAACAAACAGTAACGTAAATTACCGCAACCTTTTGACATTTGGCCCTAATGATCAATGAGCTTGTATGTATTACCTTACCAGCAAATACTTTAGTAACCAACAGATGCAATGACATAAATTACTTGAAACAAAGCGTCCTGTATGAGGCGACTTTTGAATAAAAACCTCAAAATAATGTGAATATGCATGGCCTTTTTACCTGCAATGTGTCGCAGGTCTACAGGAGTTCCTCATGGTTGTTACTGTTGTTGTTGTGGTTCTCGGTGGAGGGTGATTTTTGAAAGGTGCACCTATTGGGCGGACAGCTGCCGGACCCCATCCACATTCGTCGCTTTTCTCCACCCAACGTGGCACCCAGACAAAATAATATGGCCGCCATCTTGGCTTTATGGTGGGCCGAAGACATAGGCCTCTGCTGATTATACACTGCCCGGGTTTGTTGCATCAGATTTTCATTGGTTTTGTTTGGGTTGAGTGTTACTCATGATGAGGGACCCCGAAAAATCGAATCCTGTCGAATATAAATTATTTTGTGATGTTTAATCAAACCCATCAGCATGCATGGTCAGTATCATTTTGTGTATTTATTTATGCTTCACAGGAATTTGTTTACTTGTGGTTCACAATCTTCATTAAATGACGTACCCACCTGTACCCACTTCCAACGATTCCAGCCCTCCTGAGTCAGTGTGGGCTCCAATGGCTGGTCCACGTGCGATGCATGAACGATGGCCGCTGTTGTAGCTGGCTATTTCCAGACTACTTTCTCAGCGAGACTTCTCGATTAAGGATTAAGACAACCTCACTTAGTTCCACAAATTTATTCAATCATCGCGGAGAGAAAATCCACCACAAATACAAACTACATGTACAGACGACACGTCGTTCAGTCGAAGGAAAATCTCTCTTGTCAAGCCTTGCAGTGTTCCTGTTTAAATAGAACTCATTTCCTTTGATCTTCCACCTAATAAGGCTAACCCCCGCTCTAGCGGGGAAAATGCCCTTAAAGCAATCATTCATTCATTCCACCATTGGAATCGGGTCAATTAAAGCCAAGTCAGACCCTAGACTTTCTGGTGCCTCTCGCATCTGTTTGTCATCATAGAGACTCAAAAGTTGATAAAGTCAATCCCTTGAGCCCCACTAATGGGGTGGTGCATACCGATTCCGAGCTAAATCAACATTCTTGCCTCCGTTCACATCCTTAGAGGTCACTGGGTCATTTCACAGATGTCCGGCAATTGTTAGATCTAGGTTCCATGCTCACCCTTGCATGCTTTGAGAACTCATTTTACACAAGATTCACATTAATGCAATCTAACTATTCTAGCAATAAATTTATCCCATACAATGTATAATTAAATAATTATATATAATTCCACATTCCCTCATTTTTTCTTTTCTGTTTATATGAACCATTAATCTAAACACCAATTGCAAAATACTCAAATTACAAAAATTTGGTAATCCAATTTTCAATACCTAAGGCATACACCGTCATCCTGGAAGAATCTGATCATAAAAACATTTCTTTGTTCGTTGACTCTTTCCATATGGATAATTCAATTCATTTCATTTGCATCATAAATATCTCTGCAAACAAAACTTCACCTTTAGCAATACACAACAATTTCAATTCACCATTTTCAAAATAATAAAACATCTGCAACATTTGGCAATTATTCTTCGAAAATACGTTTTGCTTCAGAACAAATGTTGACCTTCTGTTTGAAAAGAAGAGGCTGATCACTTGTGTTTGAAAATCAAGTATGAAACATTTTCTTCTGATGTCTTCATAGCACCTACACTATTTCGCGTAGGGTTTCCGCTGTTGTGATAGCTGGGCGGAATCATAAACTGACCCTGCTCTGCATGTAGTCACGTGAAAAAGTAAGTACACCCCATGTAAAGTTTTGACTTTTTCAACATATTTCAACATACAGCTATTTGATCTTCATTTCAACAATATTGATAGATAAAGGTGATATAATATAACAAATATCATGAAACATTTACATTTTGTAGTCCATTGTATAATTTAAATAAACATAAATGCAAATTTCGCATGTGGAAAAAGTAAGTACACCCTTTGCTCTAATAGGTGGTATTGCCCCCTTTGGCAGAAACAACCTTCAAGTAGTCATTTCTTCTAACTGTCTACCAGTCTCTGACATCGACTGGGAGAAATTTTTGCCCACTCCTCCATGCAGAATTCTTTCAGCTGTGCGATGTTTGAGGGGTTTCTTGCATGCACAGCTCGTTTCAAATCCCCCCCACAACATCTCGATGGGATTTAGATCTGGGCTTTGACTTGGCCATTCCAGAACCATCCATTTCTTTCTTTTCAGCCATTCCTGAAATTAAAATTCAGCCATTCCTATTTTTTAAATAAATAGGCTTTACGGAGGTCGGTACGTAAGTACGGGCGTTCGGAAGTCGGGCGTTGGTAACCCGGGGACTGCCTGTACTTTGTAAAAAATATATACATATATATACACAGATCGTATTATTCATCCAATGGTTTTCCTTGCCAACTGTCATATAACATTTTAATAAACCTTTGGAAATATCTTCCCAATAAAGGGAGCAATAAATTCCTTCCATTACTTGCCAAATGCTCATCTGTAAATTACGTATCCAATTACAGTTTCTCCCAATTTGTTGGGCCTTAATGGCCGTATAAGTTGGTGTTTACATGCAGCATCCGTAGTCGGATCCTTTGCATGTTGTAGGAACTATCCAAGGAAGTGTTACTCCCCTACAGCTGTTTCTTGTCTATTGCTATGCCACCATTGAGTACCAATGACACCAGTATGCAAATATAGGTGTCCCAAGTTATTGAAATATATATTACAGGTACATGTAACATCGCCTTCTGATTTTTAAACTACGTAACAGCACGTTCATGTCTGTCCCTTGGTTTGACATTCACAATACATTCCGTTTAAAAAAAACTCACAATAGTGGCTGAATATTCCCATTTATTATTTGTCTCTCTTAAAATCTTATTCCATTACCAAAATGTCACTCAATCAGATTTTTCCCATCTTTTTATGATGTTTGGAAATTATGAGAAATTATGGAAATTATGTTTTTTTTGTTTGTTTATTTTTTTATGGATTTTATGGATATTCGATCCCATCCACATCATATTATCTATTTCAAGACAGGTATACTGTCGTTTTCAGCAATATTTTGAGAGAAAAAAATGCACAAACTCATGCATTATGTATACTTATTTGCATTGGAACCATTATTTCCCTATCAGGGTGGGTGTCAATTTCATAAAGTTTGTCCCTTAATTTTTTTTTATAAACGCAGATACACAAGCAGACAAATTTTTTTTTTAGAAAACCCCTACAATGTACACATTTAAATCACCCTTTGTCTCCCACAATAACTTATCCAAATTTGACAGCACACTCGTTTACATGCCAGTCGACCAGTGACATATCAATCGTGCAAAAACAATAGTCCGAAATTCCCACCTGATCATCATGTGACTCTCGTCACTTGGTTCCCAAAAAGAAATTTGCAAGGCAATTGTTCTAAAATTTGTAAATTCAAAAATTGTTTTGCCCAAAATGCTCCATATAACCACATTTATAATTGGCAAATATGAGGCTTCCAGAATTAACTCCAATCCTGGATCTTTTAATTCAATATTCTCAAAATTCTCCAATTTCGGCATTCAATCAATTAATTATTACATTGCCAATAAAAAAATGAATCATTCTTGCTTCAAAGATTTTACAACCACAGGAAGCACAGATACTTGCCCATCTTGATCTGGTCATCCAGTCTGTTGAGGCCAATCATCATTTGGGATCTGCAGCAACGGAGACCTAGTCGTTGTCTGAGGTGCGGGTGAGCGCTGTTTTTTTTTTTTTTTTTTTTTTTTTTGTATACAAGATCGAGGCTCGTGAAAGAGCGAACATTAATCACACAGAAAGACAAACAGACACACAAAACAAATAACATCGGGAGCGATAGACAAGATGGGGAGAGAGGGGGAAGGACACAAACACAACATTTGAGAGCAGGGACCGAGAGACATGGAGACATCGAGAGAACTGTGGGAGGGAGAGGGCTTTGGGGGGGGGAGGCATGGGAAGGGGGGGGGGGGTGGTACCCTTGATCTTGGTTTTTCCCTATGAAATAGTCTCCTATTTGAATACGGACATCTCCTTCTCCAGTGTCCCATTTCTCCACAATTGAAACACCAGTTTCTGTCATTGCCTTTTCTTTCCCCTTGTTCTCTTCCATCTCTGGGTTGCCACTCCGGTCTCTGGTTATCTCCTGAATCATAGGGAAACCTGCTGCATTGATTCATAGTCATCAGGGCTTGTGTCTGTAGTTGCATCAATTTTTCAGCATTTATAGCGCTGTTCCTGGCCTGAATTCGCTGATGATGCAAAGCATAATTCAATATTTCTTGCATCGGCTTGCCTTCCCAAGCAATACACTGTCTTTCCACTTCACCCTTCAGTTTTGGCAACAGACCATTAATAAAAAGGGGTTTTAAGGCATTGTCAATTTGTGCCTGGTCTATTCCCGAATATAGTCAGAAAACATCTCGCAGTCTGTCCAAATAGTCACCAGTGTCTTCTCCAGTTTTCTGTTTACACGTAACCACCTTGTTCCAGTCAGTCACGGGTGGCAATTTTTGTATGGCCTCTATTAAGTTATTTATCTGTGCCTTTTTTGCTTCTTCGCCCATATCTACCTGTCCATTTTCTGCATGTACCCAGTTCGCATATCCCATTAATTTTCTCAACGTTGTGGTATTAGGAATTACCCATTTCAGAAGTATTTCCATGTCTCTTGCAGTTGGTAATTGAGTTTCCACAATCAATCGCAGCTCCTCTGCGAATTGAATTGGATCTGTCTTGATTGATGGCATACTACTCTGCAATGCCTTCAATTCATGTACCTGCCAAGGTCTGTACATAAGGTCTGGGCGTTCCTGATTTGCCCCTGGAAATTGTCGCTGAGGAAAATTTGTAACGCCATATTGCTCAAAGTCCCTCTGTGAGAGAGTCAGGTTTTGATTGATCACTGGCAAATCACATTGATCATTTGATTGATTGGCATCGATCACAGGCCCCTTACTCCTTGTATTGTGAGGTGAAAAGTAATGTGCAGTTGTTGCAACTGGTTTTGTCTCTTGCTCACTTTGAGTCGGTACTTGTCTCTGAATCCATTCCTGTCCCTCAGTTGCACCCTCTTGGATAGTAGCCTCAGATGAGTCACTTCTTTCATCTGGCCTCTGTTGGCTAGAGCCAACCGCTCCTCTTTGTTCTGGTCTTTCGGCAGGTGCAGGTACTACCGCACGTTGCTCCGGCCTCACAGGGGCTTGTGGCTGATAAACAATATTTCTCCGATAAGGTGGAGGAGTTTCCTTTTCCAGTTGAGCTATCTCATATGACCTTGCTTCTGGGTACAATCTGGACTGGGATGGCTTTCCATTGCTAATTTCAAGAGGCATTTGAGTGGATATCTTTCCCAACCTATGCTGTATCTGTTTCACCTCCTTTCTCAAGCCCCCCATTTTTGCTCTGGTGTCTCTGTTTCTAGATTCAATGTCCTAGTAATAAAATGATTGCCAATCTACCTTCAGCTTCTGCTTCCCCCTTGCTTCCAATTCTTCTCTGACTGTTTCCAATCAGCTCCTCTCAAAAGTGCCATCCTATGGGAATTCCTTTTTCTTACATTTTGTCCATTCATACCAGGCCTCCACATCTTTAACTGAATCTGCTCCATATTGCTGATACATGTAATTTATGCAGGCACCTCATTGAGACATATCTGGTTCACCTTGTTTACCCTTACAGGCACCGTTCCCCATTCTGCCTGTGTGTGAATAACACTCAGTACTCACTCAATGTACTAGGTAAACTACTACGATCTGCACTTTGGAATACATCTGTACACGCTATCCACTTTGTGTACTGTAAGTAAAATCTATTGAGGTTTGTTCCACCTTGTACAGAGTAGCCTTGGATGCGTTGTTGCCTAGCTTATTCCTATAAGCTCCACTTGTACTCTTCCAGGAAGGATCTCTCCACTTTTTCAATCGGTGATTGCAGTTGACTTCCAGAGAGCCTCCCTCACCTGTGGCTTTTCCACAACCCAATCTCACAGATCGGTATTGCAGATGGGTCACCACTGACAGGTGTACAGCCAATTACACCAAAATCAAATGCCTTGTCTGTCGGCAGGTATCCCGTTCTATTGAGGGGGAATCATACAAAAATGGTAACCACATATGCAATATATATATATATATATATATATATATATATATTATATATATATATATATATATATATATACAGGGTGTTTCAAAAAGATGGACCCGATTTGAAATCGATATATCTCTGCAACCACGAACCGACCATAAATGAACCTCTCACCACTTGAAAGGGCAGGGCATAGAGTTTCAAATGACCACCGCTAGATGGCTCTCCCAGCGCACCAACAGCCTCTAGCCTCAGTCATTCGCAAGATGGCGACCCCACAACACAAGGCATTTTGCGTTCTGCATTTCAGCAAGACTGAAGCCGTAATTGTGGTGCAGCATGCGTTTCAACGGCGTTTTGGCATTGATCCACCAATGCCAAGGAGCATTCGTCGTTGGTACCGACAATTTGAGGAAACAGGCTGTTTATGTAAGCATTGTAAGGGGAAAAGCCCAGGGCGACCACGCACTTCAGAGGAAAACGTGAGAAGAATTCAAGAGAGTTTTCTGCATAGCCCGCGCAAGTCCACCCATCGTGCCAGCCGAGAACTTGCGATCCCTCATACGACTGTCTCGCGTGTGTTAAGGCAACGTTTAATCCTGAGGCCATACCGGTTGCAAATGGTACAGGCTCTTCGTGCAGGTGACAAAGGAAAGTGTGTAGAATTTAGTGATGCAATGTTACAGAACATGGAAGACGACAGCTTCTTACCGCATTTGATTTTTAGTGATGAAGCAACGTTTCATCTAAGCGGTAAAGTTAACTGTCACAATGTGCGCATATGGGGACTAGAGAATCCACACAAAACTGTAGAGCATGAGCGTGATTCCCCGAAAGTGAACGTGTTTTGTGCCGTTTCTCAAATAAAGGTTTATGGCACTTTCTTTTTCGAGGGAAAAACAGTTACGGGGCAAATCTATCTCGAAATGCTGCAGAACTGGCTCTTTCCAAAACTTAATGAAGATTCCGATGACTTCATTTTCCAGCAAGACGGAGCACCGCCACATTGGCACCTGCAGGTTCGACGTTTTCTAAATGACACACTGCCTCAATGTTGGATAGGTCGCATGGGACCCCAAGACTTGGCGCTACACTCTTGGCCCCCAAGATCCCCAGACATTACACCCTGCGACTTTTTATTGTGGGGATACATCAAAGACCGTGTTTTTGTGCCACCATTCGCGACTAATCTGGATGACCTCAAAAACAGAATCACGGCAGCAGGGACTTCAGTGAAAGAAGACACTCTGAGAGACGTTTGGGACGAATTCAACTATCGTCTCGATGTTGTCAATGCAGCAGGTGGAGGGCACATATAGCATTTATAAAATGGTTAATAAAACTTGATAACTCATTAAATCGTTTGTAACGTTTTGTGTAATTGTAACATGTTGCCATCGTGAAATATACTGCTTTGAAATTGGGTCTATCTTTTTGAAACACCCTGTGTATATATATATATATTGACCCTTCTTCCTTCCCAACTCACCACCTTGCTCATTTTTCAAGGTATCTTCGCATTGATGATGTCTCACAAACATGTCAAAAGCTTCTTTCTTAAGAACTCACTTACACATCAATCAATCAATTAATCATTATTCATCAATAAATTAAATCAATCATTTAGATGACTCCATGCATAAGCCCTTTTCCAATGTTGTCAGAATAGCTTTATCTGTTGACTGAGATCTATGATCATTGGTCGTCACCCCTGACCTATACCTCATGACAAATGACTAATCACTTTTCTGTCCTAGGCTCATATCTGACATATATTTGAATTTTACCCGGCTATTACATCACAAAATCCAACATCTTCAGCCAATCAAGGCAATTTATCTTTTCATTTGTGAGGCAGTCAGCCAAAATAGATCAGACAGATATGAGACAGTTCATTGGAAAAAAATCTCAATTTTTAATGGTACTCAAACCTCTTGACAATTAAAATTTTGTAACCCATCTTGAAATGTTTTGCCAAAATCATGATAACCAATCCAAAATTATTGACAGTTTTGATCTAATTATACTCAAATTATTATTGAATTTTATAGGTATGCTGCAATAATTGAACTCTATTGCTTGTAATCCTCATCTGATCCTACAGGGTTTGAAAGCTCTTCTTTATACCAGTGCCATCACCAACACCGGAAAGCCTTGTGGTACCATTCATACCCTTTAATCATGCTAATCATTTGAATCATACATTTATGACAATATTCATCCATTTAAAAAAACAAAAACATTTCCTGTAGAAGCATTATACATTTGTCATCACATCCTTTGACAAAATCATTGTATAATCAATCAACCCTTTCTTCATGAGCTGTAATCGTGAAAAAGGAAAAAGAAAAAGAAAACAAGGAGAGAGAAAAAAGGATGGATAGAAAAACAGGAGAGAAAGAGTGAAAATGAGACTGAAAAAGAAAAATATGAAGATAAAGAAAAGAAAAATGAAAGAAAAGTGAGAAATGGACATAGTAAGAGGCTGCATTAAGGGTTTAAGGGGAGGGGGCGGGAGGGAGGGAAGGAGGGGGGGGGGGTGGAAGAGACAAGTATAAGAGAGAAACAAAAAATGGAAGGGGAGAGAGAACAAGGTGTGAAGGGATAGGAAAAGGGTAGAGGAGGGGCAGAATGAAGGAGGAAGAAAAGGAGAAGGGGAGGAAAAAGGGAGGGGGAGGACAGAAAGGGAGACAGGTAAGGGACAACAACACAGATAACACAGATAACACAGGTAAAACAGGCAAGACAGGTAAGAGGAGAGAGGGGTGAGGCAGGGAAGGAGGGAGGAGTGAGGCAATGGAGGAAAGGGGATGGGGCGGGGGAGGAGGAGGAGTAGGAGGAGTAAGGCAGGATGGAACGGGGGAGGAGAAGGGGTGGGGCAAGGGAGGAGTAAGGCTGGGGAGGGAGAGGATGGGGCAGGGGAGGAGGAGGGGTAGGAAGAAAGAAAATGGAGAGAGATGAAAAAAAATACAGCGCACGGAATACCAATGGCATGTCCCAGATTAATAACCCAATATTTATTGCGTCAGTGGGAGATGGGATGAAGCAATGAATGAATAAATCAATGAATGAATAAATCAATTGATGAATGAATCAAATCGTCAATGCGGTGCCAAGCACAGTGAATTGAAATACAAACATCCGTACATAATATGTCAACAGGAAAAAATGAAGTCATTTGCCATTAATTGTGGATTTGCATATATAGTGCTCAAAATGGTGCTCGCGTACGCTTCGACCAGCGAAGCGATGGAACATGTTGCGCATTCCCGTGCATACCATGTACCGGTACGTATGCATTGAGCACGTGCATGAACCGTGTGTTGTGCCTCGCACGCTCAATGTTCACGGCGATGAGAGTGCTGTGTCACGCGGCTGATGGGCATCGGAACGATCGCGCAAACATGCACGAAGCAACTGCGACACGCGCCCGTCTGAGCGGATGGACTACATTCTCTCGCTGCTAGGTGAGCACTCCTCGGATTTTCTTTTCCGGGAGCTGTTCCTCCGCCAGCTACCTAGCCAGGTACGCTTCACCCTGGCAGGCACGCAGATCACGGATCCCCGCACCCTCGCCAGGGAAGCCGACAAGATCTCCTCGGCAGGCCAGCACATCGGGGCAGCTACCTGGATCCCGCTGCCGTCTGAGGCGACGCCCATGGTGCCCGAGCGCCCGGTGCGGTTGGAGGCCGAACTGCCAGTGCGACTGGCGGCCGCCATGCTGCGCCGACCGATGCCAACACGACGGCCGGGGCCTCCACCTAACCAGGCATGGTGTTATTACCACGCTAGGTTCGGACAAAAGGCTCGGACATGCCGACCCCCGTGCACTTTCGGCGAGTCGGGAAACGGCCGGGCCGGCGTTCATTACCAGCCATGAGCGCCGGCCACTCGGGCAACTTGCTTTTCGTCAAGGACAAAGCGTCCGGGCGGCGTTTCCTTTGTGACACCGGTGCCCAACTGAGCGTCATACCCACCTCCGAGCAGGACAGGTGGACCGCCGTTTGCGACCCCTCCTTGGTCGCTGCCAATGGATCGGCCATCCGCACCTTCGGCCCGCGCAACGTCACCCTCTGCTTCAACAGCCAGCGCTTTAATTGGACCTTTGTGACGGCAAGCGTGCCCATGGCTTTACTAGGCGCCGATTTCCTCTGCGCGCGCGGGCTGCTAGTCGACGTAAAACGGCGTCGCCTTGACAACGCCGAGACTTTCAGCTCCCTGGCATGCACAATGAGCAGCTCCGCGCCGACCGAACTATCATGCGCCCTCCCC
This sequence comes from Myxine glutinosa, assembly GCF_964187855.1. NCBI lineage: Eukaryota > Metazoa > Chordata > Myxini > Myxiniformes > Myxinidae > Myxine > Myxine glutinosa. The sequence goes on from NC_136271.1 coordinate 11,789,409, forward strand.
GGCGGCGAACGAGTTCGCTCGCCTGCTCGCAGAGTTCCCGACCCTCACGCGGCCGACGTTTTCGGCCGTCGCAGTGAGACATGGTATCGAGCACCACATACCAACTACGGGACCGCCGGTCTACGCCAGAGCCCGCCGCCTCGACCCGGCCAAGCTCGCCGTGGCAAAGGCCGAGTTCGACGCGTTGGAGCACCTCGGCATCGTGCGGCGCTCCGATAGCGCGTGGGCCTCACCTCTGCACATCGTGCCGAAGCCGGGGGGCGGCTGGCGCCCATGTGGCGACTACCGCCGCCTCAACGACGTTACCACCCCCGACAGGTATCCTGTCCCGCATATCCAGGACTTTTCCGCCCGTTTGGCGGGGCGGGTCATTTTCTCGAAAATTGACTTGATACGGGGATACCACCAGGTACCTGTCATGCCGGCCGACGTCCCAAAAACGGCCGTCATCACACCTTTCGACCTGTTCGAATTCCTGAGGATGCCGTTTGGCCTCAAGAACGCCGCCCAGGCGTTCCAGCGCTTGATGGATGGCATGCTGCTCGACCTGCCGTTCCTCTTCGTCTACCTGGACGACATCCTCGTCGCTAGCACATCCCGGGCCGAGCACCTCCTCCATCTCCGAACACTGTTCGGACGCCTCAGCGAGCACGGCTTAATCGTCAACCCGGCCAAATGCCACTTCGGCACGATGGCCGTTGACCTTCTGGGCCACCACATCACCAAGAATGGGGCCGTGCCGCTGCCAACCAAGGTCGAGGCCATCACCAAGTTCCCGCGTCCCCGCTCCATCAAGGCCCTGCAAGAGTTCCTCGGCATGGTGAATTTTTATCACCGTTTCGTGCCCCGCGCTGCTCAGCTCATGCGGCTCCTTTACGAAGCCCTCCGGGGCAAGCCGGCCATGCATGACGTCGTCTGGTCCGCAGCCATGGACGCGGCATTCACAGGCGCAAAGCTGGCCCTCGCCGACGCAACGCTGCTTGCTCACCCGGTGCTCGACGCTCCCATCGCCTTCACTACGGATGCCTCCGACTACGCGGTTGGCACCGTACATGAACAATGGGTGAACGGGGTTTGTCAGCCACTCGCTTTTTTTTAGCCGGCAACTCCGGCCGAACGAGCTAAAATATAGCACATTTGTCCGCGAGCTCCTCGGTCTATACCTGGCCGTTCACCACTTCCGCCACCTCCTGGAGGGCCGCCCGTTCACGGCTTTCGTCGACCACAAGCCGTTGGTTTACGCGATGGCCAAAGTCACGGAGCCATGGTCGGCCCACCAGCAGCGCCACCTCTCCGCCGTGTCGGAGTTTACCACGAACATCCGGCACGTCGCCGGAAAAGACAACGCCGTGGCCGACTGTCTTTCTCGGGCCAGCGCGAACGCGGTCCACCTGGGCGTGGACTTCGCGCTTATGGTGGCCGACCAGACCGCCGACACCATGGTGCAAGCCCTCTGGGCGGCGGACACGGGCCTCCGCCTGGCCGACGTCCCCTTCGCGGACACTGTCCTGCTCTGCGACGTCTCCCAAGGCCAGGCTCGCCCCGTCGTGCCCGTTACCTGGCAGCACCGCATTTTCGCCTCCCTCCACGGCCTTTCTCACCCGGGCCGGAAAGCTTCCCAGAAGCTGGTGTCAGCGCGTTTCATCTGGCACGGATTTCGATGGGACGTCCGCGACTGGGCCAATGCCTGCACGGCCTGCCAGCGGGCCAAGGTCCACCGCCACACCCAGGCCCCGCTGGCACCTTTCACCGTGCCCGAACGGCGTTTCGACCACGTCAACGTGGACCTGGTGGGCCCCCTTCCCCCATCACGAGGTTTCACACACCTGCTCACCATGGTGGACAGGACCACCAGGTGGCCGGAGGCCGTTCCCCTCGCTTCCACCACAACCGCCGACGTGGCGCAGGCTTTCATCGCCACCTGGGTCGCCCGTTTCGGCGCACCGGCAGGCATCTCTTTGGACCGCGGTCCGCAGTTCACCTCCGAGCTTTGGGGCGCGGTCGCCCGCAACCTGGGGGTCAAGCTCCACCATACCACGGCCTACCACCCCCAAGCCAACGGGTTGTGCGAGCGTTTTCACCGCTCCATGAAGGCCGCGCACATGGCCAGCCTTCAGGACGGTGGTTGGGCCGACCGGCTGCCGTGGGTCCTTTTGGGCCTCCGCATGGCCCCCAAGGAGGACCTCCAGGCATCCACCGCCGAGCTCGTCTACGGCCAGCCGCTATGCGTCCCGGGCGAGTTCGTGCCCGACGCTACCAGTCCCTGGTCCGCGGCTCGCCAGCGCTCGGACCTCCAGGAGGCCGCCCGACGGTTTGCCCCCGTGCCAATGTCCCGCCATGGTGGCCCCCAGTCCTACGTCCCCCCAGCGCTTCGCACAGCGGAGTACGTTTTTGTGCATCATGACGCACACTGGGGGCCACTCCGGCCGCCGTACGACGGGCCCTTCCGGGTCCTGCGATGGGACGACAAGTCCTTCGTCATCGTCGACGTCGGTGGCAGGTCGGACCGGATTTCGGTGGACCGCCTCAAGCCGGCGCACTTGGACGTCGACCAACCACCACGGTTGGCCCTTCCTCCGCGGCGAGGCCGCCCCCCGTCCACGGTTCCCTCCCGCTCGACCACCCACCACCACACCGGACTCCCCCCCCCCCCCCACGACCCTCCAGGGGTCGCTTCGGCCGGGTCATTAGGACCCCCCTTAAATTGACCCTGCCGGTGCAAGTCGATTCTGGGGGGGCGCGTGTAGCGGTTGCCGCTGAGCATACACAATCGCCTTACACCTGCCGATGACGCAACCAGGGAGCGATCACTGTACCGGGCTCGCCCAGGCCACCCGGGCATGCCCAGACTCGCCTTTCCCGGGCAACGCTCCGATCGGCATGCCGCGCCCGGCTTGGGAGGCGTGGCTTCCGGCATGACGTGTTTGATTGTGCTTATATATATTGCTACCCGATAAACGGGCTTTTCAGAGTACCCGAGTTTTCGTTTTACCAATAAAGGAGCTCGGACGAATTCCCGTCTTTTGTCGCGTCAATCCTTTCGACTCGTGTAGGAGCACAGCTCCTCACTGCCATAAAACATAAACACCTTCCTGAACAAACTCACAGACCCTGAAAGATTACAAAGCTGGACGCATTCTGCCAGACTGTCACTTCCCACCCAAGCTGCGCCATCATAGCCACTTCTCCCCTCCCCCCCCCCCTCCACCCCAAAACTACACCGCTGAGTCCGCACAGACAATGTCTGGGCCTCTTCTCTGAGAGATTCTGGGGAATCCTTTGTTGTAGGCCTTGATGTCTCAAAAATGTTGTAGGCCTTGATGCTGACCCTAAAAGCCTTTGACAGAGTTTGGCATCGGGGTCTGATATCCAAGCTTCCCTCTTTTGGCTTTTCTCCTTCACTCTGCTCTCTCATATTGAGCTTTCTCTCTGACCGCTCTATCTCTGTAATTGTCCATGGCTCAACATCTCCCTCCTTCCCTATCAACAGCGGTGTTCCTCAGGGTTCTGTTCTGTCTCCAACACTCTTCCTTCTTTTTATCAATGACCGTCTTTCTTCTACAAATAACCAAATGCATTCATATGCTGATGACTCAACGTTGCATTCCTCTATGTTTTCCCATCTGCCCCATCTTCCCTCAATCGATCTGCATCTCGTTTTATTACAACCACCTCTTTAAATTCGGATTTGGACAAGATTTCCCAGTGGGGCAAATGTGACCAGGTTAAGTTTAATGCTTCTGAAACTCAATTTCTTCCCATATCTCTCTCCAAAACTCCTCTCATCTCTCCAATCTCCTTTGAAAGTTCCACAATTACACCATGTGATACAATAAACCTACTAGGTGTTACCCTAACTTCAAATCTATCCTGAAATCCACACATTACACAAATAGCTAAATCTGCCTCGAAGAAACTATGAGTCCTGTTCAGATGTCGAAGATTCTTCTCCTCTCAACAGTTGCTTCAACTATATAAAGGATTGATCCGTCCTTGCATAGAGGACTTCCCCTTTTCAAAAAGCAGATTCTCTGCTTTCTCAAAAACTCTTAGACTATTCTCTCCTTCTTTACTTTTCTATCAATGCAACCCTTTTATTTGGCCTGGCCTCGATGAGGACGACATAGTCTGTGCCTGGAGCCTTCTACATAAAAAAAAAAAGACCACGTGGAGACAAGGTTTCTCTTCTGTATCTTGTGACCTATCCCTGTCTGAATATCTGTCGTGTGAGTACGATAAGATAATGTGATAAGCCGTCGAAGTTCGTGGGCATTGGGTTATATAAAGCGAATAATTATTACGATACGTGTGCCTTTTCTCCTCTCATCCCCCCCATCCCTGTTGCCTTTGCCCATTTATTAAACCTGTTGCCATCATTCGAGTGTCAGCCTCGTGATTCAGAATAATAACCGTGGCACGGGGTTAAACCCGCAGCCCTTGGAAATTTGGCTGGAAACCCACTTGATGAGGCTGTAACCATCACGGTTAATTTCCATGGGGTCGCTCAGCCCCACATCCAAGTTAACAGGAAACTTACCGTATGCGGCATATCTCAGAGTTGATGTAGGTCGGAAAGGTCAGTCTTTGGGGACTGCTACTGGTAACATGTAACCCAGTGCTACCTGCCGCATGGTAGGGTTGTTGGCGACTAAACTAACACCCTCACTGGCTTTGCTAGTGTGGGGGCGGGGGGGGGGGGCTGACTAACGCTGCTAGTATCAAAAACAACACTTGACAAAGAGCAGATGACCTCCCGAAGGGAGTCAATGGCCATCCAGTATGGAGTTCGTGTCTCCTAAAAAAAAAACAGCCATCCCGTTTGGTGAGTCATTCCAAAGATTTTAAAATGGTGCATACTGCTCCCTTGCTTGACGTTCAGCACTTGGAAGGATAGAGAGCAGACCATCCCCATTGGTTGACATGCATAGGGAGGAATTTCCTACTGAAGAAATGCTCCGCTGAGTGCGGTAAGAAAAGCGATGCCATTGTTATGACGTCACTGGTACCCAGAGTATCAAGGGAAGTGAGGGGCACCTTCCTCAAGCTCATTGGCTGTGTAAAGTCTTTGTCTAGTCAGTGAGTCTGTGTGTGTGTGTGTGTGTGTGCATATGTGGGTAGGTGTTAGCGATCAATCTGTCTATATAAAATTTAATAAACAAGAATAAATTTCTTCATGTTCTGCGACTGAGGCAGCGACTCAATTTGCTCGAGTTCGAGGCCTGTAAGCAAAGACTCAATTTGTCCATTTAACAGATTAAAAAGTCCAATTTCCGAAGCAATATGGAGTCTGCTTCTGATGACCACACACGTTTTCATCAAACATCAAAATGTTTACGGGGAAAAGAGGGAAAAGGGAAGAAAGCATGGCTACTCAACGGTGACCATGATTAAATAAATTAATTATAATGCACTTCAAAACCAATAGGGCCTTAGCAATCGCACCTTGTCTCATTCATTTGGGGAAAACACAGGACTCAGAAGGGAATGACAAGACAAAGACACAGGAGGTTGGAGGTCTCGCGAGATCTCGGAGACGGTGGGAGGGATTTTCGAAGCTCCACACGGTCTCCACGTTTTTCGAAGTTAAGTCTGTTCACAATTGTATTTTGTCGAAACTGTATTTATCTTTCGGTGTGTGAAGTTATTGTGTGCAACTTTGGTTGTTTCTCGGTGTTTATCTTTCATAAATTGATCGTCTGTTTGCCGTGTCGCGAGCAAGGCCTTTGCCGCGTCGCGAACGATTTGAAATCGAAGTTAAGTGATTGTTCCCATTTGTATTTTCGATAAAACTGTATTTATTTATGGTGTTGTACGTATATTGTGTCCCGACGAAGATTTTTCGGTGCAAATCTTTCATACCTGTATTGAAAATCGTGTTAATTCGTGTCGTGTCTTGAGGCCTTGTACAGTGTGCACTGTACAACCTTGAGGCTTTGTTTTTCTCTCAGCGGTCCGTCGTTTGTGATCCAATAACTTTCGTTCTCTGTATTCCCAGTCTTTTCACCCATAGCCTACTTCCTTGTGTAAATCTCAACTCAAAAAAAAAAAAAAAAAAAAAAAAAAATACATTTCCTTCTCTGTTCTCATTCGTTTATTCATTCTTATTCATTCGTTCGTTCTTCGACCACGTGTTTCTCCCCCATTTCCCCAGATAGTTTTCACTCATTAACCTTCAATGTTTACACTTTCCCCTCAAGTTATGTATTCCGTCATATTTTATAACACCTTTTTCTTCTTCTTCTTTAAAAGGCTGCTTTCGACTTGCTCACCAAATCAATTCATCCCCAAAAAAATATCCATCTCCTATAGTGCCTTTTTTCTACATTCCCTAAACTCTCCTGCACTCCATCCTCCATCCAGCGTCCTTAAACGTATTTTTAACTCGAAGGTCACAAGAAACTCATTTTGCAATAAATGTTCGTTTCCCATAAATCGTACACTTTCAAAAATCCAATCTCACCCCTCCCCTCCAAATCTTCCCCATAACCCCTCCCCTCCAAATCTTCCCCATCACCCCTCCCCTCCAAATCTTCCCCATCACCCATCCCTTTCAAATCTCCCCCCTTGCCCCCTCCCTCCTAAACTACCCCCTCACCCCTCCCCGCCAAGACGCCCCCTCGCCCCTCCCCTCCTAGTCTCCTGCCTCACCCCTCCCCTCCAAATCTCCCCCATATCCCATCCCTTTCAAATCCCTCCCCTTGTCCCTTCCCTCCCAAACTCCCCCCTCACCCCTCCCCTTCAAATCTCCCCACCCTCATTGCTTCTCAATTTCCCCCCTCTCACTCCCCCTCCTCAAAGCGTCCTCCCCGCTTCTTCCCCCTTCAAACTCTCACCTCCATCTCCCCCAACCTTCTGCCTCGCTCTTCCCCCTCCTCAAATAACACCTCATTGTGGCTCACCCAATCACCATCAAACCTTTTATCCGCCCCATCCTTCCCTTTCTCCGAGCTATTCTGAAATCTCTGACACACCTTCAACAGCTCTCCCTACCTCTTCCACCTCTTCCACATCTTACCCTACCCCTCCTCCCCCCTGTTCTGTATCTGATGCTCCCCCTTCCTCTTCATTAACGGTATGGACCTCAAACATCCGGGGCCTTCGTTCAAACTTAACTGATCTCTCCATACAGGTTGCTTCTGTCAAACCAGACGTGATCTGCTTAACAGAAACTTTCCTCCTTTATGATGTCTCTGATTCCATAGTATCTCTCCCGGGCTACTCCCTCCTCCGGTATGATAGACCTGAGCCTCGTCCTGGAGGCGGGGTTGCTATCTTTATCAAAAACTCTCTTCCTCACTCGCCCTGCACTGCACTCTCTCCACCTCACCCCCAGGAATACCTCTGGCTACGGCTTCCCCTTCGCTCCCACCTCTTGTTCATATGTGTGTTGTACCATCCACCAAACAGTGATGACTCCATCTACATCTCGCTGTCTGATGATATGGACCAACTTCTATCTACTCATCCCAACTCTCTCTTCCTCATATGTGGTGATTTCAACTGTCATCATGCCAGTTGGCTGGGTGTGGGTACCTCTCTCACCAGCCATGGCTCTTCAGCAAAGGACTTCTGCGACTCACTGGGACTGACACAATCTGTCAATTTCCCGACCCGGATCTCAGTCAACGGAACATCTTCTCTTCTGGACTTGGTTATGACTAACTTCCCTGAAAATGTCTGCTGCTCTTCTTCTGCTCCGATCGGATCATCTGATCATGTCCTTGTTAAAGTGGACATCTCTCTGACCATCCTCAGGGAGCCTGCTCAGCGTCGACGAGTCTGGCATTTCACTCAGGCCAACTGGCACGGTCTTCAAGCAGCAATCAATCATCTGGACTGGTCTCCCATCTCTACCACCTCTGACATCAACTCATCCTGGGAATTCTTCCAAAGTAAATTGCTCTCTCTCATGCACAGATTTATACCATCTCGTCTTCAGTTGTCATACCCTTCCTCCCGTCCATGGTACACGGAATCTTGTGGTGAGGCTGTTGCCCAGAAACAACTTGCCTTCGTCTCCTGGAAAGCAAATCCAACGGAAGGAAATCTCATTTCCTTTCACAAAGCCCGAAACAAGTGTGTGTCCACCCTCAGGAGAGCCAGGAAACAATATCACTCCGTTCTCAAGACCGAACTCTCTTATCTGTCTCCCTCTTCCAAATCCTGGTGGCGTCTGGTCAAATCCATTTCTGGTGTTTGTTCCCCCTCCATCCCCTCCCTTACCTCAAACGGCTACACAGCTGACTCCGCACGGGAAAAAGCTGAATGCCTCAACTCTGTGTTTGCCTCTAAATCTTGTGTCCCAAACCCATCCCTCTCTGTACCCACCATACCCAGTCGTACCCTGCTGCTCCTGGACTCCGTGTCCTTTCCTCCTGACAAGGTGGAAAAGTTTCTGTCAACCCTCGACTCTGATTCTGCAACTGGACCCGACGGCATCAGCCCACGGGTCCTAAAATCCTGCTCTGCTGCTCTATCTCACCCTCTCTCTGTTCTCTTCACCCTCTCTTTTGCTCAAGGTCAACTGCCATCTGCTTGGAAATCAGCCAACATCACCGCTTTGCACAAAAAGGTGCAAAAACAGATCCTAGGAACTACAGACCAATCAGCCTTCTCCCAATTATCAGCAAAGTCATGGAATCCATCATTGCTTCGGATATGAGATCTTTCCTCTTCTCCAATGGCTTGATCTCTGATCATCAATTTGGTTTCAGACCAGGTCACTCTACTCTGGACATGCTGCTTCTGCTGTCTCAACAATGGATGGAGGTCCTCAATGCCAAACAGGAAATTAGAGCTGTCTCCCTCGACATATCACGTGCCTTCGACACGGTCTGGCACCCCGCTCTGCTCACCAAACTCTCCTCCTTTGGTATCCATGGAAATCTCCACGCATGGCTGGCGGACTTCCTCTCTAGTCGTCGTCAATGTGTGGCCCTGAATGGGTTTCTCTCATCTCCTCTTCCTGTTCAGGCTGGAGTTCCCCAAGGCAGTGTTCTGGGCCCCGTGCTTTTTATGGTCTTCATCAATGATCTCTCTGACTCTCTCGAAAATCCTCTCTATCTCTTTGCTGATGACTCCACTCTCTGCCGCTCCATTCCTCTTCCCTCAGATCGGCAGTCTGCTGCCTCCTCACTCTCTGAAGACCTGGACAAAATCACAGACTGGTCAAACAAGTGGAACATGTCTTTCAATCCTGACAAATCTCACACTCTTACTATGTCTCTCCGAAAAGATCGACTGGACAACCCTCCCATCTACTTTCCAACAATCCTCTCCAAGAAGTTCTGTCGCTCAAGATTTTGGGTCTCACTATCTGCCATGATCTTTCTTGGGAAAACCACATTTCCAAGCTGGCCTCCAAAGCCAGTCGCCGACTGGGCATCCTCCGTCGTGCGAAGTCCTTCCTCGGCACACCTGAGCTCCTCACCACATACAAGGCTTTCATCCGCAGCTCAATGGAATACTGTTCTCCCCTATGGGCCGGTGCTCCTGCCTCACACCTAGCTCGGCTTCACGCTGTTGAAACCAAAGCTTTCAGAATTATTGGAATCTCCCGCGATGAAGCTATCTCTGAGGGCCTTTCACTCACTCACCGCAGGCAGGTAGGTGGTCTTTCTGTCTTCTACCGACTCCTCTCCGGCCTTGCACCCCCAGCTCTCTCTGTGGTCTGTCCCCCAAATATTCCTACAGGTCGCACAAGATCTGCCAGCAACCCTCTGATGGTTAAACTGCCGAAATCTCGGCTCTCTGCTCACCTTCACTCTTTCATTCCTCTTTTCTCCCGCCTCTGGAACAAACTCCCTCACTCCCTTCAATCCCACTCCTCTCTCCAGGTCTTTAAAACAGCTGTTCACCACCATCTCTTATCTTCCCCCATCCAAAACCTTGATCTTTTCTACCCCCGCTAATTCACCCCAGATCCACCTTGTTGGTTGTTTGAAATTCTTTGAAATTCCAACTTCACCTTGTTTGAAATTGTTTGAAATTCCAACTTCTTTCCTGGAAGTCCTGGCAGTGTCCATATGTTTTATACCTCTCCCACCGCCCCCTTCCCATGCCCCCCCCCCCAAAGCCCTCGCCCTCTCTCAGATCTCTCGATGTCTCCATGTCTCTCGGTCCCTGCTCTCAAATGTTGTGTTTGTGTCCTTCCCCCTCTCTCCCCATCTTGTCTACCGCTCCCGATGTTATATGTTTTATGTGTCGGTTTGTCTTTCTGTGTGATTAATGTTCGCTCTTTCACGAGCCTCGATCTTGTATACAAAAAAAAAAAAAAAAAAGAAACCTGACCTGTGCGGCCCTGCTCACACATGCGGTGTTGGTCCGTCATCCACGTGCGCTCGCTAGGCGCACAGCGGTTCGCTATGGGTCTCGGGCTTGCAGCACCTCCTGTTCCTTCCTCCACGACTCACAAACTTTGAAGACCAACAGCAGCTGTAGACAAGCAGCGGACATGACAACCACAACCACTGTCCGACAGCGCCAAAGAAGACTGATTGCAGGCACCGAAGACTGAACGCGGACCCTGAGGACTGGACTGAATGCACACGTTATTCACCCTTTTATAAAGTCCCCAAGGAGTCCATTGAAGCACCTGTGAGGCATGCTCATTGGACAACGCAGCCAGATAGATGTTCCAATAAGGGCATGCCCTTAACCTGTCTGGTAGACTTGTGCTGACCCTGCAGTCGCACCATGGGACACGCTCATTGGTTATGGTGTCAGGGAAATTCCATAAGAGGACAGATAGATCATGGGGGATTCAAGAATGTACAGAGTGGGGAAGGGCGGAGCTTAGATACAGACACTTGGGTGGGAGCACTGGAACATTCTAAACACGTGCTGGACACATTTTATCACTATGCGAATTACATCACACTTGCGCTAACACACATGACAAAATAACTATTCAAATATATCCCACATTTTACCCCCTAGACCAGATCTGCAAAATACGTATATGTATAAACATGGAAGGGTGGTGATCAGGAAGCATGGTTTTTGTTTTGTTAGGGTTGAAGATTTCAAAAGGAAAATGGATGCTTTGATATTGAGGACAATGTGAAACTGCACAGTGACCCTAAAATGGATATGCTCAATGCATAAAAATGATCAGCTGATCCAAAAACTTTGATTTTATGAATCCTGTGTGAATATAGCAGGTTTCATTAGCAATCCACGAAGAACTAGCGCAGAGCGCATACCTCCGCCAGGTTGAACAGGTTACGTTTTGAATCCGCTGATAGGCCGGATCTGGATTCGGACATGAACCAAAATCTAATCGGCTTGTACTTGTCACCTACACAACTCATCCACCAAGTTTAGTCATAGCTCGTCCACAACCTTTTGAGATATCGTGCTACATATCGTTTTTGGTCCCATATCCATCACTCAATGGTGAAGAATCATTTAAAAATTATAGTATCCGGATCTTCACCAAAATGTAATCATTTCGTCCTTGTCAAACACTCAACCTCTCCACCAAATTTCCTCCGAATCCGTCCACAACTTTCTGAGATATCTTGCTCACAGTAAAGGGTAAAAACATAACCTTCAGTTATTGACTTAATAATAACACTTGCTGATCCGGGTTGTATGTCGGCCTAAAGGTATATTGATCTCCCCTTAACTCCAACCTGGCAATAATAGAGGCGTTTAATATTCATAAAGATAGAAGTGTTAAAGGTAATGATAGAGCTATAAGAACCAGAATATGAGTTGCAAATTGACCGAATTGAGAAAGATGATGAAGAGATGCAGGGCAACCTTGTGAGGTTAGGCAGATGATTGCATGCTGGATTGGCAAGTCAAGAGTGGCTGCACACAGTAAAGGAGGTCTTGGGTTGACATGACATTTGCGAGATGACTGTGGCCACCCAACCTGAAAGGCTGCTGAGAAGATCAACACAGGACGGACTGAACAAGTAGAAATTTCACCGACGGTACAGTATATACAAAAACAACAGATGATTGCACAGGTGAGCAGAATTTTATACGGGGTTAAGGTAAAGAGAAAAATACCAAACAGAGCCTATTGTCAAGGGTGGAATGAGGCCATTGATGGCAAGCCAACTGGTTTGAGAAATGTGCACACAGCACAGCCATGAGATCTTTAGAGAACATCAATTGATGCTGGCAGATGGCTGGATACTCGGCTTAAAGTCCATCCGAGGAACCGAGTGATGAATCGCCCTACCTGCAAAGGACCAATCTGACAGTTTATATTCATGATGAGACTAGAAAGCTCAAAGGTAAGTCTTTAAACCCTGTATCATCCATCCTGTCCAGGGACAAAAGTGAACTATGTTGTGCAACAAATAAATAAGAAAGACGTCGTGAAAAGCATAATCTCGCTATAATTCACCAAATGTCCGTTCGCAGGTATCGCAAAAACAGCTGAACCGATCGCAACGATATTTTGGGTGGGTAATCCTGGGACCCCCTGGAGTAAAATAGGCTATATTGTTTTTCCAATTTTCCAGTTTTTCCAAACACGATGGAATCATATTTACCGATATGAACAGTGATGCGGCTTTTATTGAAATTCTACAAATACTGTTTAGATTTTGATGAGAATTACAAACCTGCCACGAATGCGGAAGTGGACAGATTATGGCCATGAGCGGGTTTGATAATATCCCAATACAACCGTCATTCAATCGTAATGTTAAATTGTTAAACGTTAATCATGTTAATCGTTTTGTTAAAGTATCAATTGATGATTGGAATTGAGTGAATACAATTACGATTTTGAATTCGTAATTGTATTCACCCAACCGTACGGAGCTTCACATCAGGATTTAAATATTTGTTGATGTCACGAATGTTGTTTAAAGTTTATTTTTTTATGTTAATGCTATTTAATTTGTGATTGGAGTTATGCTGTTTGGAAGGAAAAAAGAGATATCGAGTTCAAGTGAATGACGAAATGCCGTGAAGGTTTTACGTTCTAAGCGTGAAATTTGCGGATCGCCATATGCAGATTCGCCATTGACTGCGTATGGAACAAACGTACCCATGTTTTTTTGCGAACGGGTACGTTTTTCATGGAAGTCCTTCACGAACTTGCTGGCCATGTCTGACGCGCGACTGAAGGTGCTACAGGAATGTGGAATTTATTGGTTGCATGCTTTAGCATTCGCTGTTTCTGCATTGTCTGTTTACTTCTGGCCTCCCACCCGTGCGTAGCACGGGTACCTCACTAGTACTTGGAAAATCCACCTCCCCTCCCCCAGAAAAAAAAGTTACCATGGAGGTGTCAAATTGTCAATTTCATTAATAAGATTAAAATAGACAATCTTCATCATAACTCCGGTCAATTGGATGAAAAATGACGATTTTTCAGATCCACTGGTGGTGGGTGCTTCATGGCTCAGGCGAGCCTCTTTTTCTTATTTTGCCATCTTAGCAATGGCTTTCTTACTGCCACTCGACCTGTCAAACCTGCAGCTCAAATGCACTATGTAATTGCTGTTCCATCCCCAAGTTAATAGGATGAAAAATGGCGATATTTCAGATGAAATTTGATGATTTTACAAGTTTGACCTTGATCTTTTGACCTCGAAAATAGTTGGTTTCCCAATTCAGTGACTCAATATGCAAATGCTGTTCAACTTTCAAATCAATCGGATGAAAAATGACGATTTTAGAAATTAAACCTCAAGATGACCTTTGACTTCAAAATCAATAGGTTTCTCAATTGTGACGACCTCTACAACTTGGTGAAGTTTCGTGAAGATCGGTTGAAAATTGTGACCTGTAGGTGACTGACATACATACAAACAAACAAACAAACAAACACACAGAATGAAAAATCACTCATAGAGCGACACTTGGCAAATCAGAACAAAGTACAATGACACTCAGTAGGGCATCCTTTTGACCTCAAAAATAATTTGTGGTTGAATTCAGTGACCTGATATGCAAATCGTCTTCAAAGTTTAGGTTATTCTAATGAAAATTGCCAGTTTTAGAAATTTGGCCTATGTTGACCTTTTGGCCTATGTTGACCTCAATAATAGTTGGTGGATGGTTTCAGTAAGCTGATATATAAATCCTATTCAGATTTCAAGTCAATCGGATGGAAATTGAGGATTTTAGTTATTTTTAAAAAGTGGTTGACCTTTGGCCTATGTTGATCTTATGACCGATGTTGATCTCAAAAATAGTTGGTGGTTGAATTCAGTTAGCTGATAAAACAATCCTTTTCAAATTTCAAGTCAATCGGATGAAAATTGAGGATTTTAGAAATCTGAAATGGTTGTTGACCTTTGGCCTATGTTGACCTTCTGGACTATGCTGATCTCAAAAAGGTGGTGGTTGAATTCAGTTCGCTGATATGTAAATCCTATTCAAATTTCAAGTCAATCGGATGAAAATTGAGGATTTTAGAAATAATTTGAAAAAAAGGGGTTGACCTTTGGCCTATGTTGATGTTTTGGCCTATGCTGATCTAAAAAAAATAGTTGGTGGTTGAATTCAGTTCGCCGATATGTATATCCTATTCAAATTTCAAGTCAATCGGATGAAAATTGAGGAATTTCAGAAATTTGAAAAAAAAGTGGTTGACCTTTGGCCTATGTTGACCTTTTGGCCTAAGCTGATCTCAAAAATAGTTAGTGGTTGAATTCAGTTACCCGATATGTAAATCCTATTCAAATTTCAAGTCAATCGGATGAAAATTGAGGATTTTAGAAATTTGAAAAAAAGTGGTTGACCTTTGGCCTATATTGACCTTTTGAACTCAAAAATATATAGGATTTTGTCGGACCACAAACTACCATTTGGTGAAGTTTCGTGAAGATCGGTTTAAAATTGTTACCTGTAGGCAAGTATAAGTGAGCGGACAGACAAACAAACACACACATACACACAAACACACACACAAACCGGAGTGATCAACATATTTGCATTAAAAAAAAAAAAATTGCCAAGTAATAACGCACAAGACCAACCAATATACTTGAAAAATCTTTCTTTGGAATACACATCCCCTACCGACCTGATATTTCACAAGGCCAAAAAGGTCATAACTGTGAAAAATTGACGAAAAAAACCATGAAACTCGAACTTGTTCTGTAACTTATCATAATGAAACCATGTACCAAGTTTCAGATGAATATGCTAAAGGGAAATGGAAAATACTCTGAAAAACCACAGGGGTGATGGACGGACAGACAGAGAGCAAACCTAAAGCGACAGATGGACGGTGAAACCAGTAGGAAATAATAACCTGTATACCATGAGCACCTGAATCACCAGTGGGTTGTAAGCACAATATTGTATGTGACTATGATTTGACAGACAGTGGACACAAGGGATGTGAAAGTGTTTCTTCGCCCGTCTTTGAAAGAAAATTTTCAAACTTTCCACTTCAGACTTCCAAGCAGTTGTTGCACCTTTTTTACGGATCCCTTTGATAGGTGCAATATGATTTGTTTTCAAATCCTGGTTTGAGCCATTTTCAGGGTTTGATGTGAATTCTTAAGAGACATTTGTCCACCTTGAAGACATTACCTATTTCCTCACAATGGTGAATCTCACCGACATTTATTAGAAATATGAGGGCTGATGGGAGGGCCTACAGGTGAACACACACTCACCTCGAAGCGTGTGTACCTGTCCAGCATCGGTTCGATTCCTGACCCAACTATAAACTGTCATCCTGGGGTTTCACAGGCAGGAAGATTCGTCCGTCAATGTGTGTGCTGTCCCTGGGACTAATTCGTATATATTGTTA
Source organism: Myxine glutinosa (assembly GCF_964187855.1). Classification (NCBI taxonomy): domain Eukaryota; kingdom Metazoa; phylum Chordata; class Myxini; order Myxiniformes; family Myxinidae; genus Myxine; species Myxine glutinosa. The sequence goes on from NC_136271.1 coordinate 11,805,148, forward strand.
CGGACCGCTGATTAGATGTTATTTTGACCGAGCGGTGGTGTAACCGCGGCCGAACAGTTATTCCCCGACTAAAACCCGATTCAACCCAAACGTTGGCCGTATCGCGCCACAGCTACTCAATCGGGAAAACTCTAAAGCGACCGAATGCAAAGAGGAAGAAGACGTACAGAAGGGTAACGGGATTTATTATTTACCCACACAAGCAAAAAGGAGCAGTCACGATTATTTACAAGGACATGAGACGCAGGTGACACAGTGAATTCCTTATACAAACTTAATTACCTACCCAGGACAGAACAAACAAAGACACTGACTCACACGGGAAATTGCAGAGTGGATTGCTGGACGTAGGTGTGTGGCTGGAGGGGGGGGGGGGGGGGGGTGGGGACGGCACGGAGCTGGCTGGAGCTTGATCCCGCACGGGACGTCGGGCTGGACCTCGACGGCCACTGATGCCACCGAGCCTGTCGTGTGCGCGGAGTCACGGGTCGGAGCTGCTTGTCTCAGTAAAAGCGCATCTGCTCTGGCGACCCAGCTCTTTCTTTGGACTCAGTAAAAGCGCAACTCTCTGACGACCCAGCTCTTTCTTTGGACTCAGTAAAAGCGCAACTCTCTGATGACCCAGCTCTTTCTTTGGACTCAGTAAAAGCGCAACTCTCTGACGACCCAGCTCTTTCTTTGGACTCAGTAAAAGCGCAACTCTCTGATGACCCAGCTCTTTCTTTGGACTCAGTAAAAGCGCAACTCTCTGACGACCCAGCTCTTGTCTCCTCCCTCCTTGTCTCAACTGCTTCGGGAACGCCCCGCCGGCGGGTTACATAGGCCCCGCCCCTCAACCTTTGCGAACCTCCCCCAAACGCTCTTCCTCCGCCCTCTCAAGCCAAACCCCTTGTTCATGGTTGGTCGAGTGGGGCTGGCTCACTCCTCCCCTCTCTGACGAGGTGGGGACCCGCCTTTCTTCCCCAACCCTGCCTCGTGGCCAATGGTGGTTGAAGAAAACCGCCCAAAATGCAGTTGGCCATCAAAATGAAATGAAAGGGGACCTATTCTTATTTCACTTGGTACAATGGAGTATTTAAGTTAATGGGAGACACAGCCTTACCCTAAGACACATAATAAGATATAAGCTATCGAACAGGGGCATTCTATGATTGGCTGACGTGTATGCTTATGGACTAATTACCGAGACGCCCTTTTTACCTTTATACAACTCTGGAGGCAAGAGGGGCCATGTCCAACCAATGGTACACAGCAGTTTACCACAATCCAATACACACAAACAAAAAAATGCCATCCTCATATCCGCAACACTGCACCCTCCTCCTCTTAGGCACGTCCCGGGCCTATAACTTTAATTTCGTGTGACATGTAGGTGTAGTTCCCTCTACTTTTAACCTGACCCTGAGTGCGTCAGTTTTAAAACATAAATAAATGTGTCCCGCTGCTCCATTGCACCCTGCCTAACAGACTCACGCCCACAGTTAACCGAATTGCAGAATGGTTTTCAAACTACACACTGACGGTGGGGAGAATTATTTACAATTGACGCTACTTTTATTTACAAAACTAACCCAGGACCTGTGATTGTTCTTTCTGGGGGGGACGGGGGACGGGGGGGGGGGGGGGGGGGGACCGTCTGCTCTGCATCGACGCACCATGAAAGCACCTATAACGCACCAACACACCCCCAAGCACCAATCGGTGCAGTCACCATTGTTCAATGAATAAAAATAAACCAACAACCCGTAACCCTGCAGGTGGTCTCTTGCTCTTCGGCTCCCTCTGCTGGCTATTATTATTTATTCCAGTTGTTGTCACCTTCTTTGCTGGTGGCCTATTTGTATTAAAACTTGCACCCAACGTGTCCTTTTTATTTATTTATGGCCCACCAGGCCGACTACGTGTGGTTCACCTGTGGGGCATCGGTGCCCTGTGGCCAAGGTCCGCCAGCAAGATTTCGGGCCCTCATGGCCAGTTCCAGCAGAGGGGCCATGTCCCAACCCATGGGGTCCATAAGTGGTGCTCGGCCACAGACATGTGGTCCATCATGTGGTGCATCGATGCAGACAGCTGGTTCTGGGAGTTCCGGGCGCACAATGGCCGACTCACGCACGCTCCCCTCGGCGCCCAATGGCGCACAGGTCATGTGGGAGAAAAAAGGGGATAGACAAATGAGCGAGGGGTAAGGTCACAAGGGTACACATCAAACAAGGCAATGCAGGGCGAAATGCGTACGGAGAGCGAAGTGAGAAAGCTCGTCCCTACCGTACGTCACCCCCCCTGTCACCTACACTACCCTTGCCCTTACCCCATATGTACAAAATCTACACCTTTACAAATCCGTCGCTACTGTCACGTCTTCCCCATATTTCCCTTATACCAAATTCGTCTCCACAATCCCTCTAGCCAAAATTTGCCATCACCCAATTCGTCATCAATCCTCATAAGGAGGAAGAGATGGAACATCAAGCACAATGTCACACCCACGTCATGATGCGTCTCACAAACCAAACCATTTGCACATAAAAATAATCAAAACAACCTGGCATGGTGTGGAGTACCTGTCACCTCAGGTGAGTGGATGCAGATGGTGCGAGGAGACTCCAATCCTAACTATCCTCGAAATGACTTTAACACATGTTACACTACCCAGGGTCTTTCCCTGCCAATCCATTGGCCAACTTGCACTATGGGTTCTAAAAACCAATTCCCATTGACCAAACTGTGGTGCTTCTCAATTTGGGGTCTCACTCCCCCGATTCATCTCCCGGTGCCCTTGCACAATTTCTGGGCTGAGACGTGTAGCTCTCCCAGCAGGTCTACCCACCTGCACACCTCCACCACTGCAGTTGCCACCCGAGCTTACCTAGCTCCTCACCCTAACCTAACTAACTGGGGAAGGCCCCTCCTGGCTCGGTCACCCCTTGGTGCCCTCTGGCACTGGGCTACCCGGGTCCGTCCTCCGGTTCCTCGGGCCCCATCCACAACTACCGGCTCCCAGAGCCCACCTGTGGCCTCACCTGGCCGACATCCTCACAGTGGTGGAGTGCCCAAACCAACTACACACACTAACAGGCTACACGCCCAGCCATTTCCACAACACTAATGCACCCATCCAAACATCATTCTTCCACCCGCACCACAGATGCCAATATCCAACCACAATTTACCTATACCCTCTACCTAACACTTACACTACCCGCCCCGGGTATTCGTGATGGGGGTCCACTCTTCCCCCATTCACACCTTTGCACCATCCACTCCACTCCATAGTTTCCACCATACTCACTCCACTACCATCCATTTCAATACTCCATTTACTCCACACTCCATGTCTTCCACACAACCATTTATTCCATACACCTGTTCCTCATACCTGTTGTTGCACACGTGTGCACTCACACCTGGTGCCACCTGCACCCTCCTCCTCTTCCTGGAACATTTGGTCAACACAACACCCATCACCTTCACTCACTCAAACACTGCTCCATACACCTGTTCAGTTGCACACCTGTGCAATCACACCTGTTCTTCACACACTTTTCACAATACACTTCTGAATTCACCTCCAACACTCACACGGCATCATCTAAACTACCTGTTGCCCTGCTAACTTAGTGCCCCCCGTCTTCCCTTTAAACTAAGCACATACCACGTCATTATCATCCACACTAATCTACCTGCGTCCCCAGCTACAGGTATCATTGTCACTAACTAATCTTAACGTTACCTAAGGTCAATCTCTAGATCCCTACACACGATATATCCTAACCCTCCCGGGCTAGTTTTCACTGCCATAAACCCCATAAAACTAGTGCTCCTTTGCCCCCCGCTGTGAGGGATGGTGGATTGGCCATCCCATCACATGGGGCATCTCTTACTATCAATTTTGCACACCAAATTCCAACCAATCAAAAATTTGCCAATTACTGCCAATTCTATTCACTTTTCTAAATTTCGGATCAAAACCACTATCACTATTATCATCATCAGTCTTCTCACTAGTGCCTCTCGGTGCGCCAATTCACTTCCACAGCCCGGCTTCGTAAAGCCGAGCAATGAATGCGGGTTGTTTGGTGCCGGCGGCTGGATACGTCCGACACTCGGTGCAGGGACGGGGGCTTACCCGGGCCGAGATCCCACGCACCACCTCGGCACGGAGCCATCCAATTGCCCGATCTCGACCTGCCGGAGTGCCTCAACAAAAAGGGGTCGCCATGACGACCCTTCCTATCGGGCTGCCCGTTCCGCCTAGCGGAGCACGGACGCGGCCGTTCCAAACGCGGCCCAGCGTGGATCACGTACGGCAGTCCTTTCGAACCCGCCGTGGTTCGGATCCCCGCTGGTCCTCGCGGCACGCGAAGCTGCCCGACGCGCACCGAGGGCCCGATTTGGCTAAATGTCGTTCTAACCGCTACCCCGGTTACCGTCGATGCCTCACCTGCATGCTTACACGCATACGCTACCCCTTTCACCCTCACTGAGCTCGGTGTTCCAACGCCGCCTGTACACCCTGCATACTTCGTCATTGCATTCGTTCTTTCGCTCACAGACTTGGTCACACACCTGACCACCGAACACCTTTGCACACACTCGTCGCTCGCACACCTCACCAACACACCTCTTCGCGCCCCCTTCTCGGTCACCTCCTCTGTGACAATCACAGGTGTGCTCTCACTCGCACACCCAACCACGTGCCTCACTACTAATTCCAGCGTGCATTCCCATACACGCTCTACCATTCCAGGTGTGCTTCCTTCCATTCCAGGTGTACATCCTCTCTCACCTGTCACAACCAACTCACGCTCCATGTCACTCTCACTACTCTCACCTCCACTCTTGACAGCGCACTCACCCTTACTCTCGACAGCGCACTCTTTCCTCATGCACCCGTCCGTTACACACCTTTCTCGCGCACACTCTTGCACACACTCTCCCGTTACACCCTCTGTAACACTCACCACAGGCATGCATTCTCCCTCACTCTTGACAGCGCACTCTTTCCCCATGCACCCGTCCGTTACACCACCTTTCCCGCGCATCCTCTTGCGCACACTCTTTCGTTACTTCCTCCGTAACACTCACCACAGGCGTGCATTCTCCCTCACTCTTGACAGCACACTCTTTCCCCATGCACCCGTCCGTTACACACCTTTCTCACGCATCCTCTTGCGCACACTCTTTCGTTACTTCCTCCGTAACACTCACCACAGGCATGCATGCTTCCGTTACATCCTCTGTAACACTTCTCACTACGCGCTTCCATGTGCTCCCTCGCACACGCGCTACGACCGACTCACTCTCGACAGCACACTCACTCCTCGGCGCGCACTTTTTCCTCACACACCCCATGGTCGGACATTCTCGCACACCTCTTTTTTCGCACACCGTACCTGTCGCACACTTCACCAACGGCCTCTCACGAACACCCGGGTCCACATCAACCCCCAAGCCGACTGAAGCTTTCCTCACATCATGTACATTTCCACGTATATCGCCACTCACCTTGGCACCTCGTCTCCGCACCTCCTTCACCACCTGCAAACTCTTTATTTGGTTAGTGAGCACACCATTATGAGTTGAGCACCGACCTTGCACATATTCCATCACCTCCTCCTGTATTTCTCTCTTAGTTTCTGTCCGTCTCTTCTTAATTTCACTCACCTCTTCTTCCACTTCCTCTAATTTCTGCTTCACCTCTTTTATTTCCCGGTGCGTCTCCTCAAGTTCGTCCTCTAAGGCTACCTTGACCGTCTCTATGTGCGTCCTCACTTACCGGTCCTTCGTCTCCATTACCTCTGTCACCTCTTCCAACCTCAGTGTCAGTCCCTCACGTACCATCTGACATTGCCTCTGTGTCGCTATCAAGTCATTTTTGATTTCTTTTTGTGTCGCTTTCAACCCTCCTAGTACCGCAGTGTTCCTTTGAACCTGCTCCACTAACTCCGTTTGTCCCTCTGTCAGCTGTTCCACCTCCTTCGTCAGATCTTCTATTCCCCCTTGTAACCTAGCCGTTCCATTTCTCACCTCTTTCTCTATACGCTTTTCGCCTCGCTTTACCTCCTCGCGTACCCCCGAGACCTCCTCACTTACACCTCGTCGTATCTCCTCTTTCATCTCCTCCCTCTCTTTTGTAGATGCCGCCCTCATCTGTCCCAATTCATCCCTCTGAGCATCCAGTTTGGTTTCTACCCCGATTTTCACCTCCTCTATCTGCTCTCCCATTGTTTAATTTCTCGGGCGGATTGCTCCCCTATCTCCCGCAATTTGTCTTCCATCCTATTTTCTAACCCCATTAACCCGTTTTTCACCCCCTCTATCTGATTCTCCTGGGCAGCCATTCTATTTTCCACCCCCGTTAACCCATTCTTTACCTCTTTTATCCCATTGTCTAACCCCTCAAATTTTTTTCCTAATCCCTCACCGGTGCCCCTTGCTTCGTCCCTCATTACCCCCAATTGCTCACTCTGAGCCCTCATTTGCTCACTCTTGAGCATCCATCCGGTTCCCCATTTGTCCCATAAGGGCCCCCATCATTTTTTTCCCATTTTTTCACTATTAGCCCTTATTCTGTTTTCCATTTGTTCCATACTGTCGTTTTTTTTCTGCATCTCCACCATGAATTGGGCCATGAAGGCTTGTATTTGGGCCGCGCTCATTGGTTCCGCGGCCGTGGCCCCCTCAACCACGTGCGCGAGAGCGCCATTTTGTGCGCCTGATACCCCCTCAACCACATTGCCTATGTTATCCTCCTTCCTTTCCTCCACATACATTTCCCCGAGGTCCTGGGTCGATTCCACCCCGCTTATCTCTCCCACCGGCATCCCGTCGCCTTGACCAGCCATGGCGCGATTTCAAAATTCGGGTTTTGCTTTAAAACACAAATTTTCAGCAGCTCGTAATTTTGAGCGCGTTAAGCGTGCTTCGGGCCTCGTATCTCACTCCCCGACACCAATTTGTTCCTGTAATAACACAATTGGTGTCCAAAATTTGGGCTAAATAAATTTAGTCCCAGGTTCGAATCCCAACTCCTGACTACCAATTTGTTACGGACCGCGGATTAGATGTTATTTTGACCGAGCGGTGGTGTAACCGCGGCCGAACAGTTATTCCCCGACTAAAACCCGATTCAACCCAAACGTTGGCCGTATCGCGCCACAGCTACTCAATCGGGAAAACTCTAAAGCGACCGAATGCAAAGAGGAAGAAGACGTACAGAAGAGTAACGGGATTTATTATTTACCCACACAAGCAAAAAGGAGCAGTCACGATTATTTACAGGGACATGAGACGCAGGTGACACAGTGAATTCCTTATACAAGCTTAATTACCTACCCAGGACAGAACAAACAAAGACACTGACTCACGCGGGGAATTGCAGAGTGGATTGCTGGAAGGACGTGTGTGGCTGGAGGGGGGGGGGGGGGGGGGGGGGACGGCACGGAGCTGGCTGGAGCTTGATCCCGCACGGGACGTCGGGCTGGACCTCGACGGCCGCTGATGCCACCGAGCTTGTCGTGTGCGCGGAGTCACGGGTCGGAGCTGCTTGTCTCAGTAAAAGCGCATCTGCTCTGGCGACCCAGCTCTTTCTTTGGACTCAGTAAAAGCGCAACTCTCTGACGACCCAGCTCTTTCTTTGGACTCAGTGAAAGCGCAACTCTCTGACGACCCAGCTCTTTCTTTGGACTCAGTAAAAGCGCAACTCTCTGACGACCCAGCTCTTGTCTCCTCCCTCCTTGTCTCAACTGCTTCGGGAATGCCCCGCCGGCGGGTTATATAGGCCCCGCCCCTCAACCTTTGCGAACCTCCCCCAAACGCTCTTCCTCCGCCCTCTCAAGCCAAACCTCTTGTTCATGGTTGGTCGAGTGGGGCTGGCTCACTCCTCCCCTCTCTGACGAGGTGGGGACCCGCCTTTCTTCCCCAACCCTGCCTCGTGGCCAATGGTGGTTGAAGAAAACCGCCCAAAATGCAGTTGGCCATCGAAATGAAATGAAAGGGGACCTATTCTTATTTCACTTGGTACAATGGAGTATTTAAGTTAATGGGAGACACAGCCTTACCCTAAGACACATAATAAGATATAAGCTATCGAACAGGGGCATTCTATGATTGGCTGACGTGTATGCTTATGGACTAATTACCGAGACGCCCTTTTTACCTTTATACAACTCTGGAGGCAAGAGGGGCCATATCCAACCAATGGTACACAGCAGTTTACCACAATCCAATACACACAATCAAAAAAATGCCATCCTCATTTCCGCAACAATATATTTATATATACACAAAGAATTAAGTTAAGCACCCCCCCGTTTTTTTACAACCTCGCACATTACAAGTTTGTTGTCGTCAAAACAGTGTAATATACCCATGATATTGCTATATTTTCTGGAGAAGTGATATTATGGTCACATAAAAACATAACAATCATGCCGTTTTCAATATTTTATTCTGAATAATTTAAGGTGAAATTTGTTGGGAATTTTAGGCATATTTTCACCTCAATTTAAGTATGGAGCTATAGGTCCATCACGGACAGTGTGGATGACGTTTATGTTTTCTAACGTACAGTCATTGTTCTGAGAAGACCTCTAGCGATCTTTGCGTCAATAACGTGTGTAGGACCCACGTGATCGGATGGAGCAAGGTGCTGTGACAACCATCCCCTGGCCTGCGTACGGTCCTGACCTGAACCCCCTCGAGCACGTTTGGGACATGTTGGGACGACAAATTGCGAAGATGGTCCCTCCAATAGCCAATCTGGATGAATTGGAACGTGCATTACATCGGGAATGGAACAACCTGCCACAGCAACGCATACGACGGCTTACAGGGTCTATGAGACGTAGGGTTGAGTCAGTGATCCGATCACGTGGGTCCTACACACGTTATTGACGCAAAGATCGCTAGAGGTCTTCTCAGAACAATGACTGTACGTTAGAAAACATAAACGTCATCCACACTGTCCGTGATGGACCTATAGCTCCATACTTAAATTGAGGTGAAAATATGCCTAAAATTCCCAAAAAATTTCACCTTAAATTATTCAGAATAAAATATTGAAAACGGCATGATTGTTATGTTTTTATGTGACCATAATATCACTTCTCCAGAAAATATAGCAATATCATGGGTATATTACACTGTTTTGACGACAACAAACTTGTAATGTGCGAGGTTGTAAAAAAACGGGGGGGTGCTTAACTTAATTCTTTGTGTATATATAGTCAAGAGTGGTGGAAGAGCTATAATTAGTCCACTGAACGGATCAGGACAGAACAGGACAAAAGGAAAGGCAGACACAGAGAGAGAGAGAGAGAGAGAGAGAGAGAGGGGGGGGCGGGGGGGGGGGGGAGAGAGACACAAACAACAGAGTTGAAGACCAAGATAGAGGGAGACTTAGTCAAGCAATGGATGTGGGCAGGAATGGAAGCAGGAGAGGATCCATGTGGTAGACAATATGGATACAGAAGGATGCATGGGTTGGATGGCCTGTCCTCTCTCTCCTTTCCACCTCCATAAATTCTCCACACCCTTTCCCTCCCCCCAGGGCAACGCAAGCTACTTCAACTAGTATATATATATATATAGTCGTGGCCACCCTTGCACTTTTTTCAAATAACTCACAATTTTCTCTAAAAATAAGTTGAAATTGACAAAAGTATTTTGTCTCCACAATTCTTTATTTCACTGTTAATATTACAGAACCTTTGTTTTTGATTCAGAACTTAATATATCCTTTTTAATCAGAAAATAAAAAGAAATGGCATTGACAAAATTATTGACACCCGAGACTTAATATTTGGTAGCAAAGACTTTGGACAAAATAACTGCAGTCAATCACTTCCTGTAGCCATGAATGAGCTTCCTACACCTCTCTACTGGCAGCTTGTCCCACTCTTCTTGTGCAAACTGCTCCAGTTCTCCCAGATTTGAAGGGTGCCTTCTCCCAACTGCTGCTTTCAGATATCCCCACAGGTGTTCAATGGAATTTCGATCTGGACTTTCAGCGACTTCAGAACAGTCCAGCGTTTTGTCTTGAACCGCACAGGTGTCTTGAACCTTCAGAACAGTCCACACAGGACAATCCTCTGTTTTGTGTTGAACCATTCCTGGGTGCTTTTTGAAGTGTGTTTGGGTCATTGTCTCCTGCTGCAAGACCCATGACCTTCGACAGACCCCAGCTTTCTGACACTGGGTTGAACATTACGCTCCAAAAAGCCTTGGTAATCTCCTGATTTCATGATGCCATGCACACATTCAAGGTACCCAGTGCCAGAAGCAGCAAAGCAACCCCAAAACATCACTGAACCTCCTCCATGTTTGACTGTAGGGATGGTGTTCTTTTCTTTGAAGGATTCATTTTATTTCCTGTAAACATAGAGATGATGTGCTTTACCAAAAAGCTTCACCAAAAAGCTCTAATTTGGTCTCATCTGTCCACTGGACATTCTCCGAGAAGGATTTTGGCTTGTTCAGGTATGTTTTGACAAACTCCAGGCGGCCTTTCTCAGCAGTGGATCCTCCTGGGTCTCCTACCATACAATCCCCTTTCATTGAGTTGGCGACGGATGGTGCGAGTTGAAACTGTCGTACCTTGTGTTGGATGTCAGCTTGAATCCGTTTGGCAGTTGATCGAGGTGCTTTCTCCACCATTTGAACAATCCTTCGCTGCAATCTTCGATCAGATTTTCTCTTGCGGCCACGTCCAGGGCGGTTGCTATGGGCCTTGCACTTCCTGATAACATTGCGTATGGTGGACACAGGAACATCAATGTCTCTGTAGATGGAGTTGTAGCCTTGAGATTGTCCATGCTTGCCTACAATCTTGTGTCTGACCTCCTCAGACAATTCTCTGGTTTTCTTTCTTTTCTCCATGATCATTGCGGTATACACAGTGACACAAACCAGCAGAATGACTCCTTTTCTCGATTCAAACTGGTTGAATGAGCGATTTTTATATTGCAGGCACCTGCAACTCACCACAGGTGAGTTAAATTCCAAAGTAAAGGAGAATCACCTGCTTAAATAAATATAAAGGAGAATATATATATATATATATATATATATATATATATATATATATATATATATATATATATATATAGGACAATCCTATATCCTATATAGGAGAATCCTATAGACATATAAAGGAGAATCTAATTATTTCTTATAACTTCTAAAAGGTGCCAATAAAATTGTCCGGGCCATTTTAGGATTTCTGTGTGGAATAAGCTAAGATTTAGTAATTTTTTTCAGCTTTTCTTTTTTGTTCCACTGCAAACCAAAGAAATTAATTTGTGGATAAGAAAATATTTTTTAATTTCAATTGTTTTCTGGAAGAAATGGTGCATTATTTGAAAAAAGTGTAAGGGTGCCAACATTTTAAACCACGACTGTATATATATATATATATATATACTAGCAGAAGTACCCGGCATTGCCGGGCGGGGGAGGGGAGGGGGAAGGGGAGGGGAGGGGAACGGGGGGAGAGCGAGCTCCTTGGTAAAGCGAGCGATTTTTTTTTTTCATAGCGTCATAGCGTCATAACGTTCATAGCGTCATAGCGTTCATAGCGTTTCATAGCGTCATAGCGATTTTTTTTTTCATAGCGTCATAGCGTCATATCGTTCATAGTGTCATAGCGTTCATACCGTTCATAGCGTCATAGCGTTCATAGCGTTTCATAGCGTCATAGCGATTTTTTTTTTCATAGCGTCATATCGTTCATAGCGGTCATAGCTTCATAGCGTCATAGCGTCATATCGTTGATAGCGTCATCGCGTTCATAGCGTTTCACAGCGTCATAGCGATTTTTTTTTTCATAGCGTCATAGCGTTCATAGCGTCATCACGTGATCGCTCTGAGCGAATCAGCGCCCACCTGCTCTGATTCCGTTGATTCCGTGCGCTGAAATGCGCTGAGGTAAATATGAATAAAAAATATGGATCGTCAAATATTTTGAGTTCAGCCATGTTCGTCCCAGGCTCAATGGCCATGTCTATGCCAAATATCAAGCACGTAAGCCTCTCCGTTTAGGAGTCTATCGGTAACATTACACACACACACACACACACACACACACACACACACACACACACACACACACACACACACACACACACACACAAACTGTGTTATATATATATAGATTGCAGGAGGAGGATCAAGATCTTGGAGACGATCTTGTCTTGGAGACGATCTTGGAGTCGAGATACTTCTGGAAAACGTACAGAAGTTTAACACAGTACTGTCCGTGAATTGAGTTCGATATCAGTTTACATCACTTTCAAGGATCAATTTATTTGCTTCGAAATGTCATATGTGGTTTTTGTTTCTTTTAAAGGTCACATTAACAAAATCTAGAATAATATATAGATTCATATATATATAGATTGCAGGAGGGGGTGGTGGTCGACTCCAAGGGATCTGAGTGATATTTAGTATTGCAGGAGGAGGTGGTGGTCGATTCCAAGGGATCTGGGTGATATTTAGTATTGTAGGAGGAGGTGGTGGTGGTCGATTGTGAGGGATCTGAGTGATATTTAGTATTGTAGGAGGGGGTGGTGGTCGATTCCAAGGGATCTGGGTGATATTTAGTATTGTAGGAGGGGGTGGTGGTCGATTCCAAGGGATCTAGGTGATATTTAGTATTGTAGGAGGGGGTGGTGGTCGATTGTGAGGGATCTGGGTGATATTTAGTATTGTAGGAGGGGGTGGTGGTCGATTGTGAGGGATCTGCGTGATATTTAGTATTGCAGGAGGAGGTGGTAGTGGTCGATTGTGAGGGATCTGAGTGATATTTAGTATTGCAGGAGGAGGTGGTGGTGGTCGATTGTGAGGGATCTGGGTGATATTTAGTATTGTAGGAGGGGGTGGTGGTCGATTGTGAGGGATCTGCGTGATATTTAGTATTGCAGGAGGAGGTGGTGGTCGATTCCAAGGGATCTGAGTGATATTTAGTATTGCAGGAGGAGGTGGTGGTCGATTCCAAGGGATCTGGGTGATATTTAGTATTGCAGGAGGAGGTGGTGGTCGATTCCAAGGGATCTGGGTGATATTTAGTATTGTAGGAGGGGGTGGTGGTCGATTCCAAGGGATCTGGGTGATATTTAGTATTGTAGGAGGGGGTGGTGGTCGATTGTGAGGGATCTGAGTGATATTTAGTATTGAAGGAGGGGGTGGTGGTCGATTGTGAGGGATCTGAGTGATATTTAGTATTGCAGGAGGAGGTGGTGGTCGATTCCAAGGGATCTGAGTGATATTTAGTATTGTAGGAGGGGGTGGTGGTCGATTGTGAGGGATCTGAGTGATATTTAGTATTGCAGGAGGAGGAGGTGGCGGTGGTCGATTGTGAGGGATCTGAGTGATATATATAGATAGTCGCGCGGCAAGGAACATCACGTGATCGCTCTGAGCGATCGATTGCAACTCTGCGTCCTGTCGTGGGCGTGGCCAACGTGGCCTCATGCTCCCAGGTGATTGGCTAACTCGAGCTCGAGAGAGCCATAATGCGCTACGTTATGGCAAAAAATATGAATCTAAAGATGAAAGGGAAAAAAACCTATGTGGTGTGAATGGCAATGTTCGTCGCTTAAATGTGAAAAAAGCAATTGCTTTACGCTCTGAAATACGTGCGAACACGTAACTGAGTTAATGGCGGCAGGGAACATCACGTGATCGCTCTGAGCGAATCAGCGCGCTGCTCTGCGACCGGTCAGATTCCGGTCATAATATTTCGCGCTGAGATAAAAATATGGTAAAAGCATATTATGAAATAAATTTTTAGGTCAGCCACGTTCGTCCCAGGCTCAATGGCCATGGCTGTGCCAAATATCAAGTACGTGAGCCTCTCCGTTTAGGAGTCTATCGGTAACATTACATACACACACATACACACACACACACACACACACACACACGCACACACAAACTGTGTTTTATATATACTAGGGCATGCCCGTACTATATCTATATCTAAAATTATATCCCCCCCCTCTATTTACATGAAATGGTTTGGTCCAAAGCGAATGGCTTGCGAGTACGGTGACAATCCCCCCCCTCTATTTACATGAAATGGTTTGGTCCAAAGCGAACGGCTTGCGGAGTTTGGTAAAGAAATCGCCATAGCATGCACAAACGCGCAGGAAAGCGAAAGAATCGCAAATTAGTTTTAATTAGTTTTAAAACATAGTTTAACGCCAACATAGCGGCAACATAGTTTGCCAACGTGAAATAAATGAATACGCTCTCAAATGTGCCGTCCGAGGCAGAGTCTGTTCGCCACGTTCGGCACACGTGATAGCTCGCTGCTCTCTGATTGGTTGAATCGTTTTTTGGACATAGCTCGGTAACTACTTCTCCGATTAATATGAAACCTTGAAAAGGCACATCCTCGGGTCCCCAGCAATATACCTGGCAAGTTTAAAGTATATCGGACCCGTGGTTGTCGAGAAACAGCGGTCACAGACATACAGACATACAGAGATTACTGGAATTATAGATAGACTAGGGCATGCCCGTACTATATATATATATCTAAAATGATATCCCCCCCCTCTATTTACATGAAATGGTTTGGTCCAAAGCGAACGGCCTGCGAGTACGGTGACAATCCCCCCCCTCTATTTACATGAAATGGTTTGGTCCAAAGCGAACGGCTTGCGAGTACGGTGACAATCCCCCCCCTCTATTTACATGAAATGGTTTGGTCCAAAGCGAACGGCTTGCGAGTACGGTGACAATCCCCCCCCCTCTATTTACATGCAATGGTTTGGTCCAAAGCGAACGGCTTGCGGAGTTTGGTAAAGAAATCGCCATAGCTCGGTAACTACTTGTCCGATTAATATGAAACCTTGAAAAGGCACATCCTCGGGTCCCCAGCAATATACCTGGCAAGTTTCAAGTATATCGGACCCGTGGTTGTCGAGAAACAGCGGTCACAGACAAACACACAGACACACACACAGACACACAGAGATTACTGGAATTATAGATAGATAATAATAGATATACAGTATATATATATATATACAGTGTCATGTATGCAGTGCAAATGTTCACCGTTGTATCCCTACGCCAGAGCTCGGATGGCGCTGCTGTGAATCGGGCCTTGATCGGCAGAGTGAATAAACGCGTACGACAATTGATCGCAGTTTGTCGAGATACTTTACATGGCGACGAGGATGGGATACAACGGTGAACATTTGCACTGCATACATGACATCTTTCGGCCATATCGATGAATTCGACCCTCATGAGGGGGATTTTGACACGTATTCTGAGCGGTTGTCTTTCTACTTCAAGGCGAACGGCATCGCGACCGAAGGCCGGATGAAGGCCGTCTTCCTGTCCGTTTGCGGAGGTGAGACGTTCACACTCGTTAAAAACCTGATTCGTCCTCGGACAATCCAGGAGGTCACGTATGCAGAGCTCAAGGCCGCTTTGAAGGAACATTGTAATCCATCTCCTTCAGTCATCCTGTGTCGGTTTAATTTTTACATGTGCAGACAGCAGCAAGGTCAGTCGATCGCAGACTTCATTGCACACCTCAAAAAACTGTCACATCTGTGTGAGTTTGGGGACACGATCGATGACATGCTTCGTGATTTGCTGGTGGTTGGCATGTCCGATGACCGCACTCGTAGATGCCTGCTTGCTGAGAGAAGACTGACGTTCCAAAATGCCAGAGACACCGCCATTTCCATGGAAAGTGCTGAACGCAACGCTACAAGCATCGGTGCCACTCGCTCATCTGGTACCAGCCCTGCTGTGAATCGGTTGGATCATGATCAGCCAAAACGTTGGAACAAGGCTCCTCGTCAGAAGCCAGTGCAGTCTCAAACACACAACAAATGTTTTCGGTGCAACGGAAAGCACCCTCCGGAGACGTGTCGGTTCAAAGATGCCACCTGCCATTTCTGTTCGAAAACTGGCCATATTGCTCCAGCTTGCATCACTCGCAAATCGGGAAAAGGAAAAGCTGCTGACAAGATTCATCAGTTTATCGGTTCGGAGGAACCCGAGCTTGACCAGATGAGCTCTGTTTCCGACAACTCAGAATCGTATGACCTGCTTCATATTGATTCTCACCATAGGCGGGACCCTCTTCTTGCCAATGTTGTCGTCAACAATCGACCATTGCAAATGGAGGTCGACACTGGTGCGGCCGTCTCGCTCATCAGCCATGCTGTTTTCACAAACCTGTGGAGTGATGCTGACCGACCCCATCTGAAACCTACTACCTATGGACTCTCCACCTATACAGGTGAGAAGATTGTTCCCTGCGATACATGACATACAGTATAGATATATATATATATACACACAGAGGTTGTTTCAAAAAAATTGGACTATTTTAACGCTTGAACAATTACAAAAGGTAGCAAGTTCAGTGATACATTAATGGAAAGTATTCACCATGCCGTTTTGAAATCACTCATTATTCTGCTTGTAATTGACATTTTCAATGTGTGCTCCACCTCTGTTCAAACACGCTTTTATCCTGACTGAAATTCTCCACAACTCGTCTACAAGTGCCTGGAGTGGTATAGCCTGACGGTAATCCTCCACCTACTGCTTCAGGACAGCCAGGGTTCGACGTTTGTTGGTGTAAACTTGGCCTTTGGCAGCATCACAAAATAAATAGTCGATGGTTTGTGTGCGGTGGGGCACTGTGCTGCATGTACCATGGAAGCCTGAGTTGGTTTGGAGACAGAAGTTGAGCGAGATCATTGTGGAATTGGCGTAAGACCTCAAGGTACCGCTCACCGTTGACAGTCACCATCTTACCATTGGTAAGTAAGGTAAACCTCGAACCAATACGGTCCATCATACCCCCTCTGGCATTCATTGCACAGAAGCAAGTGGACTTGAGGCCCTTGAGGGACATCTCAGACACCTCCTCAGGAGGCTCAGCACCCCCAGAAGATGTTGTTGTGATTGTTGATGGCCACATTCAAATGGAAGTGTTCTTCATCACTGAACCACAAGGAGTTGATCCAAATTGGGTACCTTTTCATTTGGTCGCTGAACCAACAACACGTTGTTACTCGTCTTGCCATGTCATTCAGAGTTCGTTTATACCCTACGATGTGTATGATGTGGGGGTAGAGCTTCAGTTCTGAAGTGAGAATGCACAACACAGGTGTGGCTGAGATCGCCAGTTCTTGGGAACGCCGACGGTGGGATTTCTTAGGAATTTCGATAGCAGAATCTCTTACAAGATCAATGTTATCTTGGTCCTCGGTAACACTTGGTGGATTTTTCACGCTTCCATGTGCATGGAAGTGCTCCACAAACTGCTGAATGCTCCCATTGGAAGGTCCATTAAAGGTGTGAGCATTGTAATGCTGACAGTATCGTCGTCACACCTGCACATAGGATTTTGTCTCAAACTACAAAGTCCCGATTTTCACTTTTTGTTCCACTGTGAACACCATAGTTGATGTGAGGTCCTACTGACTACTACTGAGAAATGGCATACCACAACCACCACCACCACCACCATAACCTGCAAGAGAGAAGGGACATTAGAAACTACACAATATCAGGCTGCTCAAATTGTCCACTTTTTTCGAAACACCTTGTACGTATATATAGACTGCATATACATACACAGTACTGTGTCCGAGTCCACCACCCATTTTACCCTGCGCTCGCGAAGCGAAAAACATGGTTAAGCGATCAGTTGCATGCGTATGTGTAGCGTACGTGCAGATCTGCATAGAATTTTTTTCAATTTTCTCAGCAACTGTTAGTCCAATGAACACGAAATTTTCGCCATAGGAGCGAAATGTTTAGCAATCTTGGACAATATTTAGCAATAATTATGACGTCATAGACCGCGTGGTCTGGGCGCCATCTTGGAAAAACTGCAAAACGTTGCACCTCTCTATGCCCGAAACCGCTCCATGGAAAAAATTGAAACGTGGAACGTTGATTAATATTCCCCATGCAGAATAAGATATTTTAATGATGATGTCATTGATACCTTGATTATGACGTCATAATTCAACAGGTACAAAGCTTGATCCGAACAGTATTAATTTTTTTCTCAGCAACTGTTAGTCAGATTGTTACGGAATTTTCGCCATAGGAGCACCTCCTCCTGTAGAATTGTTTTAACGATAATGATGACGTCATATGTCACGTGGTATGGGCACCATCTTGGGAAAAAATTCCCCTCTATATCTCTGAAACCGCTTCATGGAAAAAATTTAAATGTGGCTCATTGTAAAGAACTCCACATGGGGAATAAGCGTTGTTAATGACGACGTCATTCATGCCTTAATTATGACGTCATAATTCGACAGGGACAATGCCTAGTTTGATCAGTTTGAAATTTCTTGAGCGTGATCTTCGCATCCATTGTATTAGACAATGTAAATTTATGATGTCATCGCTCACGTGGTCTTGCAGCCATACTGGATCACAGAAAAAAAAAAACCCTTGAAAAACAGAAGAGTTTGCTCGCACCAAGTTGACTGCGCGGGATAAGTACACTTTTCTATGAATACCATCTAGTTCACTAATTAATCATTTCTTCTTTGAGGTATCATAAACCTACAGCATGTCCAGGATATCAAACTAGATGAGACTCAAAATAATAGTTTCACACTAAGAAGGCAATTCCCAGAGAGAAATAACGCACAAAAGCGATATTTCCATATGTGGCTTTAAAACAACAATAGAAAAACAAAATAACACCAGAGAAGATAAAGATAGAAAACAGATTGGAAGGCCAAAAAGACGCTATAGATGAGCAATATTTAAGAGAAGTTCCTTGAGAAATGGGGGAAAAAATCAATGGCTGAACTTACACAAGAACTGGACAGACATCAAGGGCTCAAGTGGCCTCATGTACTGTCAGAAGGTCTCTTATCACAAATGGTCTCCATGGACGAATTGCTGTCAAAAAGCTCTTTCTGGGTAAACGTAACAAAGCTAAGAGATTGAAATGTGCCGAAGAACATCGAAGTTGGGATGCTAATCAGTGGGGAAAGAATGGCCCCTTCAAAGTCCTGACCTTATCTTGGAAGCTGTCTGGGATTATTTGGACAGGAAGGAAAATGAAAAACAACCCACATTGCGAAATGCATGGAACAACCTCCCGATGGAATTCCTCCAGAAATTGCAGGACAGCATTCCAAAATGGATATCTCCTGTGGTGGTCACAGGAGATAAAGGTGGTCACACCAAACATTGAAATTTCATTCATAATTTTGTAAAATATAATTCATATTTATTTCTTTATTAAAACATTTTTTTTATCAAACATATTTTTGAAATATACATATTTATATTTAAAAATACATATTATTTTTCATAAAATATACCCCCAAAAAAAAGTTTTCATAAAACAAATACATATTCATAAAACATATTTCATGATCAATATAACACCTTTTATTTTCAAAATATGCAAAGTTGACAATGAAAATATGTATTTTCAAGGTGGTCGAGGACTTTTGACTTTCACACAGTACTGTATAAATACCATATGTGTTAGTGTATTGTCCCTTCACCCCGACCCTCCCACATCCCTCTCCTACTCCCATCCACCCTTCTTTACCCACTCCCCTTCCATCACCTCCCCTTCCCTCCTCTCCCCTCCCCTCCTCTCCACTCCCCTCTTCTCCCCTTCTTTCACCCACTCTCCTCTCCCTTTCCCTCCCTTCCACTCCCTTTCCCTACCCTCCTCTTCCCTCCTCTTCTCTTACCTCCCTCCCCTCCTCTCCCCTAATCTCCCCTCCCATCTCCTCCTTTCTCCTTCCCTCCTCTGCCCTCCTCTCCCCCTTCTCTTCATATTCCCAGCACAAAGCGACTCTGTGTTGCCCGGCAAAGCCGGGTACTTTTGTCAGTATACCATATGTGTTAGTTAGTGTGTTGTCCACTCATGTCCATGCAATTAAAGTAAAAGTACTAACACCTTCATCCTGCACGTGATACAAGTGTAAACTCCTCCAAAGACTCATTTTTGGTGAAAATTGCCAACTATATTTTAAAATGTGACGTGTGTTTGGAACAGCTTTATAATAAATGTATTCTTGCACATTGATTGGGGTCCAAGCTCGGAAAGTACTTAGCGCATCCAATTTTCACACCTTTCCTTAAGTGATCATTTTGAACGACTAAAAGCTGTCGATTCATTCCTGATTGGCTATAATATAGTCGATGTGCATCTCAGGCCACACTCAGGAGGGGAATCTTTGCTTAAGCTCTGAAAGCTAGAGGGTGTGTACGTATATCCAATCGAATTCCAATCCAAGCTTCCATTTAAAATCCACTTTCAAGAGGCGTCTCGTAAGGCCACAGTCACAAACCACGAGCAGTCACGGAATCATTCGCAGCATGGCAAAGATGAACTTTGCTGCTCACAAATCTCAGGAGAGTAGGTTCCATCATGTGAGTGTTCGGGGTTTTTTGGGGGTTTTTTCGTCATCTATTGCAGAGCAATAGAAAGAGAACCAAATCATTTGCTGCCAAACATGTGCCACACACATTTCTCTCAGCAGAGATTTGCTCAATCGGAAAATAAAACTGTATTGCCAGACACCTCAGCTAGTACTGGAAGTCTGGATCAATGCCGGAACCCTAGATTAGTGCCGGAACCCTAGATTAGTGCCGGAACCCTAGATTAGTGCCGGGACCCTAGATTAGTGCCAGAAACCTAGATTAGTGCCGGGACCCTAGATTAGTGCCGGGACCCTAGATTAGTGCCGGGACCCTAGATTAGTGCCGGAACCCTAGATTAGTGCCGGGACCCTAGATTAGTGCCAGAAACCTAGAGTAGTGCCAGAAACCTAGATTAGTGCCGGAACCCTAGATTAGTGCCGGAAACCTAGATTAGTGCTGGAAACCTAGAATACTGTCGGAAACCTAGATTAGTGCCAGAACTCTAGATTAGTGCCGGAAACCTAGATTAGTGCCGGAAACCTAGATTAGTGCCGGAACCCGAGATTAGTGCCGGAAACCGAGAATACTGTCGGAAACCTAGATTAGTGCCGGAACCCTAGATTAGTGCCAGAACCCTATATTCGTGCCGGAACCCTAGATTAGTGCCGGAAACCGAGAGTAATAATAATAATAATAATAATTCATTTATTTTGTATAGCGCTTTTCATGAAGCCCAAAGGCGCTTTGACAGAGTGCAAAACATAATGCATAACAAAACATGAAAACAACAATTGCAAAAAGACAAGAATCAATAGGGAAATATTTAAAGCAAAAGGAGGGAGAAGGAGAAGTGATAGTCAGGGGTTAAATGCTGTGGGTTGAATGTTGAAGGCAGTGCTGAACAGGTGGGTCTTGAGTGATGTTTTGAATGTGGTGAGTGAGGAGGAGTCTCTGATGGTGTGAGGTAGTGAGTTCCAGAGGGTGGGAGCAGCGATGGAGAAGGCCCTGTCCCCCCAGGATCTGAATTTGGTCCGGATGGGGGGGGGGGGGGGGGGGGGGGGTCAGGAGGTTGGTACCGGCAGAGCGGAGGTTGCGGGTGGGAGTGTGTCTGGAGAGGAGGTCAGCCAGGTAGGATGGGGCCAGGTTATGGAGGGCTTTGTAGGTCAAGAGGAGGATTTTGTACTGGATTCTCTGGGAGATGGGGAGCCAGTGAAGCTTGTAAAGGACGGGGGTGATGTGGTCACGGGTCCGGGAATGGGTGAGTAGACGGGCAGCGGAGTTCTGAATGTATTGGAGTTTATTGATGATTGTTGAGGGTGAACCATAGAGGAGGCTATTGCAGTAGTCCAGACGGGAGGTGATGAAGGCGTGGATGAGGGTTTCTGCAGCCGTGGAGGAGAGGGATGAGCGGAGACGGGCGATGTTTTTCAGGTGAAAGAAGGCTGTCTTTGTGATCTGTTTAGTGTATTTGTCGAAGGAGAGGGTTTGGTCAAAGATGACGCCAAGATTCCGGATGAGAGGGGATGTGGATACTGGGATACCGTCGATGTTGAGGGCAAAGTTATGGGTGGATTTTGTGAGCGTTTTTGGGCCAATGATGATTATTTCAGATTTATCACAGTTAGGTTTGAGGAAGTTGATTTGAAGCCAGGATTTTATTTCAGAGATGCAGTTTGTCAGGATAGAGTGGGTGTCGGTGGAGACGGACTTGGTGGAGATGAAAAGCTGGATGTCATCGGCGAAGCAGTGGAATTGGAGACCATGACGGCGGATTAAGTGACCGAGGGGGGACAGGTAAACGATGAAGAGGAGGGGGCCAAGAACTGAACCTTGGGGGACACCTTGGGGGAGGGGAGCAGTGGGGGATTTGCAGTTATTGATGGAGATGAACGGGCGTCTGTCAGAGAGGTATGATTTAATCCAAGAGAGGGCAGTGCCGGTAACGTTAAAGGTGGATTCAAGTCGGGTGAGGAGGATGGTGTGATTGATGGTGTCAAAGGCAGCGCTGAGGTCGAGGAGGACGAGAATGTTGAGGTTGCCAGCTTCAGAGGAGAGGAGAAGGTCGTTGGTGATTTTGAGGAGAGCAGTTTCAGTACTGTGGTTGGAGTGGAATCCGGATTTGAATGTTTCATACAGGTTATTGGCAGAGAGGTGATGTTTGAGTTGAGTGGCTACAGCACGTTCCAAAACTTTCGACAGAAAGGGTAGGTTGGAGATGGGTCTGAAGTTGTTTAGGGTGTCAGGGTTTAGACCAGGTTTTTTTAGAATGGGGGTAACAGCAGCAATTTTGAGGGATGGTGGGATGATGCCTGTAGACAGGGAGGAGTTTATTGTTGCAATGATAAGTGGAGAGAGAGCAGGGAGGGAGGCCTTGACAAAGCTGGAGGGGATGGGGTCAAGAGTGCAGGTGGCAGTTTTCATTCCTATGAGGAGTTCAGAGAGGTCAGTAGGGGAGACCGGGGAGAATTGAGACAGGGGAAGGCAGGATAAGGGGGGGCAGGTGGTTGGAGGGGGAGCGGGTGCGGCGGTGGTCAAGCTGTTGTAGATGTTGTCAATTTTGCGTTGGAAGAAAGAAAGGAAGGAGATGCAGTTGTCTACTGTGAATGACTGGGTGGTGGTGTCCAGGGGGCAGAGGAGTTTGTTTATTGACGAGAAGAGTGCTTTTTGGTTTCCGGAGCCAGAGTGGATAATTTGAGAGTAGTAGGCGGAGTGGGCGTGGGAGAGGGCATCTTTGTAGTGTTGTAGGTGGTCCTTGTAGGCTTGGGAGTGAACTGTGAGACCTTTTTTATTGCGGAGTCTTTCAAGTTGGCGAGCACGAGTTTTCATCAGGCGGAGTTCAGGGGTAAACCAGGGAGCAGAATGGGTGAAAGAAACTGTCTTGGTTTTTACAGGTGCAAGCTGGTCAAGGCAGGAGGAGAGAGTGTGGTTGTAGTAGTCAGTGAGGTCGGAAGGGGTGTGGAGGTCAATGAAGGGAGAAGTGGACATTTTTTCAGAGAGGGTGGATGAGAATGAGGTAGGTGAAAGAGCGTTTAGCTTACGGAAGTTGATAGTGCGATAATGTCTTGGTGTTGGGGTGGGGATGTTGATGGTCATAGTGATGGCTAAGTGGTCAGAGAGGGTGAGGTCGGAGCCAGAGAGATGGTGCAAAATTAATCCAGTGGAGCAGACAAGGTCCAAAATGTGACCACGGATATGCGTAGGAAAGTTGACATGTTGAGTGAGGTTAATGCAGGTGAGTAAATCAGTGAAGTCAGTGGTTATTGTGGAGTCAGTGGAGTCCATGTGGATATTGAAATCACCAAGGAGGAGGATTGAGGGGGAGAGGGAACATAGCTGGGTCAGAAAGTAGGAGAAGTCAGACAGGAATAATGGGTGTGGTTTGGGAGGGCGGTAGACGACAGCCATGACTGACTGCGTGCGACCAGAGAGTTTAAAAGCCAGGTGTTCAAAGAATGAGGATGAGGCGATGGGGATGAGGCTGGTCCTGATGTCTTGACGGTGGATAACGGCAATTCCACCACCTCGGTCCTCCGAGCATGGTTTATTGACGTAGGAATATCCATTGGGTGTGGTGAGGTTGAGCGTGTAGTAGTCCAGTGGTTGTTGCCAGGTTTCGGTGAGACAGAGAAAGTCCAGTTTGTTATCCAGGATGTAGTCGTTGAGGATGAGGCATTTGTTGTTGAGGGACCGGGTGTTGAACAGGGTGAGCTTGATGTTGTTTTGAACAGCGGGGATGAATTCAGGTGATTTAGCCAGGGTTCGCAGGCAGGAGGTGCGATTTTGTGCGTTGCCGTGACTAGGTGCGCTGGGACGATGAGTGGGAGTGCGCTGCGCCGACCAGAGGACGGGGATGGAGTGACCTGATTGTACATATACAAACTTACGACCGGAGCCACGGTGAATGTACCTGGGTCGTCGGAGGAGTCCATTTGATTTGATGGCAGAGATGCATGATGGGGTGGAGCGGGTATTGAGCAGAAGGAGCCTTGCGGCGGAGTACCGCAGAGCCATGTCAGGCAGGAGCGGAGAGGCGAGCACGAGGCCAAGGTTGAGGAGGTGAAACAATGGTCCCAACGCACGGGAGCAGGCCCAAGGAAACGAAGGAGCCAGGTAGGTGAAGCCAGGAGCAGAGTCGGGACCAAGCAGAGGGCAGACAGGAGCAAAGAGACGATCACGAGGCCAAGGTTGATCACGGCAAAGCAGGAAATGCAGCGGCAATCAACCGCCGCCGCTACACATCAAGATCACGGCGGGAAAACCGCCGCCACACCGCTGCGAAGGACACAACCCACGAGAGCGTGCCCGAGGAAACAGCGAGCAGGCGAAGGAGCCGGGTAGGCGAAGCAGGGAGCAGAGCCGGGACTATGCGGAGGGCAGACTCAATGGCCAAAAAATCCGCACGACCACTAAAAAAGCAAGCAACAGACAGTGGCCCAGTCGAAGAAGCGGCGAGCATGTGACGCCTGCGTCCTCTTCAGACCGGACCGGAAGCGGAGATGATGTTATGCGATTTCCAATGCGATGTTATGCGATGATGTTATGCGCCGGAACCCTAGAGTAGTGCCGCAAACCTAGATTAGTGCCGGAACCCTAGATTAGTGCCAGAACCCTATATTCGTGCCGGAACCCTAGATTAGTGCCAGAAACCTAGAGTATTGCCAGAAACCTAGATTAGTGCCGGAAACCTAGATTAGTCCCGGAAACCTAGATTAGTGCCGGAAACCTAGAATACTGTCGGAAACCTAGATTAGTGCCGGAACTCTAGATTAGTGCCGGAAACCTAGATTAGTGCCGGAAACCTAGATTAGTGCTGGAACCCTAGATTAGTGCTGGAAACCTAGATTAGTGCCGGAAACCTAGATTAGTGTCGGAAACGGAGATTAGTGCCGGAAACCTAGATTAGTGCCGGAACCCTAGATTAGTGCCGGAACCCTAGATTAGTGCCGGGACCCTAGATTAGTGCCGGAAACCTAGATTAGTGCCAGAAACCTAGATTAGTGCCGGAAACCTAGATTAGTAGCGGACCCTTAGATTAGTGCCGGAAACCTAGATTAGTGCCGGACCCTTAGATTAGTGCCGGAAACCTAGATTAGTGCCGGACCCTTAGATTAGTGCCGGAACCCTAGATTTGTGCCGGAACCCTAGATTAGTGCCGGAAACCTAGATTAGTGCCAGAAACCTAGATTAGTGCCGGAAACCTAGATGAGTGCCGGAAACCTAGATTAGTGCCGGAAACCTAGATTAGTGCCGGAAACCTAGATTAGTGCCGGACCCTTAGATTAGTGCCGGAAACCTAGATTAGTGCCGGACCCTTAGATTAGTGCCGGAAACCTAGATTAGTGCCGGACCCTTAGATTAGTGCCGGAACCCTAGATTAGTGCCGGAACCCTAGATGAGTGCCGGAAACCTAGATTAGTGCCGGAACCCTAGATTAGTGCCGGAAACCTAGATTAGTGCAGGAAACCTAGATTAGTGCCGGAAACCCAGATTAGTGCCGGAAACCCAGATTAGTGCCGGAAACCTAGATTAGTGCCGGAAACCTAGATTAGTGCCGGAACCCTGGATTAGGACCAGAACCCTAGATTAGTGCCGGAAACCTAGATTAGTGCCGGAAACCTAGATGAGTGCCGGAAACCTAGATTAGTGCCGGAACCATAGATTAATGCCGGAAACCTAGATTAGTGCCGGAAACCTAGATTAGTGCCGGAACCCTAGATTAGTGCCGGAAACCTAGATTAGTGCCGAAACCCTAGATTAGTGCCGGAAACCTAGATTAGTGCCGGAAACCTAGATTAGTGCCGGAAACCTAGATTAGTGCCGGAAACCTAGATTCCTGCTGGAAACCGAGATTAGTGCTGGAACCCTAGATTACTGCCGGAAATCTAGATTAGTTCCGGCACCCGAGATTAGTGCCGGAAACCTAGATTAGTCCTGGAAACCTAGATTAGTGCCGGAAACCTAGATTAGTGCCGGAAACCTTGATTAGTTCCGGAACCCGAGATTAGTGCCGGAAACGTAGATTAGTCCCGGAAACCGAGATTAGTGCCGGAACCCTAGATTAGTGCCGGAAACCTAGATTTGTGCTGGAACCCTAGATGAGTGCCGGAAACATAGATTAGTGCCGGAACCATAGATTAGTGCCGGAAGCATAGATTAGTACTGGTAACCTAGATTAGTGCCGGAAACCTAGATTAGTATAGGAAACCTAGATTAGTGCCGGAACCCTAGATTGGTTCCGGAAACCGAGATTGGTGCCGGAAACCTAGATTAGTGCCGGAAACCTAGATTAGTGCAGGAAACCTAGATTAGTGCCGGAAACCTAGATTAGTGCCGGACACCTAGATTAGTGCCGGAACCCTAGATTAGTGCCGGAAACCTAGATTAGTGCCGGAAACCTAGATTAGTGCCGGAAACCTAGATTAGTGCCGGAAACCTAGATTAGTGCCGGAAACCTAGATTAGTGCCGGAAACCTAGATTAGTGCCGGAAACCTAGATTAGTGCCGGAAACCTAGATTAGTGCCGGAAACCTAGATTAGTGCCGGAACCATAGATTAGTGCCGGAAACCTAGATTACTGCCGGAACCCTAGATTAGTGCCAGAAACCTAGATTAGTGCCGGAACCCTAGATTAGTGCCGGAAACCTAGATTAGTCCCGGAATGCTAGATTAGTGCCGGAAACCTAGATTAGTGCCGGAAACCTTGATTAGTTCCGGAATCCGAGATTAGTGCCGGAAACCTAGATTAGTCCCGGAAACCGAGATTAGTGCCGGAACCCTAGATTAATGCCATAAACCTAGATTAGTGCTGGAACCCTAGATTAGTGCCAGAAACCTTGATTAGTTCTGGAACCTTGTGTCAGTGCCGGAACCCTAGATTAGTGCAGGACCCCTAGATTAGTGCCGGAAACCTAGATTAGAGCCGGAACCCAAGATTCGTGCCGGAACCCAAGATTCGTGCCGGAAACCTAGATTAGTGCCGGAACCCTAGATTAGTGCTGGAAACCTTTTTTTTTTTTTTTTTTTTTTTTTTTTTTTTTTTGTATACAATATCGAGGCTCGTGAAAGAGCGAACATTAATCACACAGAAAGACAAACCGACACGTAAAACATATAACATAGGGAGCGGTAGACAAGATGGGGAGAGAGGGGGAAGGACACAAACACAACATTTGAGAGCAGGGACCGAGAGACATGGAGACATCGAGAGATCTGAGAGAGGGCGAGGGCTTTGGGGGGGGGGGGCGTGGGAAGGGGGCAGTGGGAGAGGTATAAAACATATGGACACTGCCAGGACTTCCAGGAAAGAAGTTGGAATTTCAAACAAGGTGGATCTGGGGTGAATTAGCGGGGGTAGAAAAGATCAAGGTTTTGGATGGGGGAAGATAAGAGATGGTGGTGAACAGCTGTTTTAAAGACCTGGAGGGAGGAGTGGGATTGAAGGGAGTGAGGGAGTTTGTTCCAGAGGCGGGAGAAAAGAGGAATGAAAGAGTGAAGGTGAGCGGAGAGCCGAGATTTCGGCAGTTTAACCATCAGAGGGTTGCTGGCAGATCTTGTGCGACCTGTAGGAATATTTGGGGGACAGAGCACAGAGAGAGCTGGGGGTGCAAGGCCGGAGAGGAGTCGGTAGAAGACAGAAAGACCACCTACCTGCCTGCGGTGAGTGAGTGAAAGGCCCTCAGAGATAGCTTCATCGCGGGAGATTCCAATAATTCTGAAAGCTTTGGTTTCAACAGCGTGAAGCCGAGCTAGGTGTGAGGCAGGAGCACCGGCCCATAGGGGAGAACAGTATTCCATTGAGCTGCGGATGAAAGCCTTGTATGTGGTGAGGAGCTCAGGTGTGCCGAGGAAGGACTTCGCACGACGGAGGATGCCCAGTCGGCGACTGGCTTTGGAGGCCAGCTTGGAAATGTGGTTTTCCCAAGAAAGATCATGGCAGATAGTGAGACCCAAAATCTTGAGCGACAGAACTTCTTGGAGAGGATTGTTGAGAAAGTAGATGGGAGGGTTGTCCAGTCGATCTTTTCGGAGAGACATAGTAAGAGTGTGAGATTTGTCAGGATTGAAAGACATGTTCCACTTGTTTGACCAGTCTGTGATTTTGTCCAGGTCTTCAGAGAGTGAGGAGGCAGCAGACTGCCGATCTGAGGGAAGAGGAATGGAGCGGCAGAGAGTGGAGTCATCAGCAAAGAGATAGAGAGGATTTTCGAGAGAGTCAGAGAGATCATTGATGAAGACCAGAAAAAGCACGGGGCCCAGAACACTGCCTTGGGGAACTCCAGCCTGAACAGGAAGAGGAGATGAGAGAAACCCATTCAGGGCCACACGTTGACGACGACTAGAGAGGAAGTCCGCCAGCCATGCGTGGAGATTTCCATGGATACCAAAGGAGGAGAGTTTGGTGAGCAGAGCGGGGTGCCAGACCGTGTCGAAGGCACGTGATATGTCGAGGGAGACAGCTCTAATTTCCTGTTTGGCATTGAGGACCTCCATCCATTGTTGAGACAGCAGAAGCAGCATGTCCAGAGTAGAGTGACCTGGTCTGAAACCAAATTGATGATCAGAGATCAAGCCATTGGAGAAGAGGAAAGATTTCATATCAGAAGCAATGATGGATTCCATGACTTTGCTGATAATTGGGAGAAGGCTGATTGGTCTGTAGTTGCTAGGATCTGTTTTTGCACCTTTTTTGTGCAAAGCGGTGATGTTGGCTGATTTCCAAGCAGATGGCAGTTGACCTTGAGCAAAAGAGAGGGTGAAGAGAACAGAGAGAGGGTGAGATAGAGCAGCAGAGCAGGATTTTAGGACCCGTGGGCTGATGCCGTCGGGTCCAGTTGCAGAATCAGAGTCGAGGGTTGACAGAAACTTTTCCACCTTGTCAGGAGGAAAGGACACGGAGTCCAGGAGCAGCAGGGTACGACTGGGTATGGTGGGTACAGAGAGGGATGGGTTTGGGACACAAGATTTAGAGGCAAACACAGAGTTGAGGCATTCAGCTTTTTCACGTGCGGAGTCAGCTGTGTAGCCGTTTGAGGTAAGGGAGGGGATGGAGGGGGAACAAACACCAGAAACGGATTTGACCAGACGCCACCAGGATTTGGAAGAGGGAGACAGATAAGAGAGTTCGGTCTTGAGAACGGAGAGATATTGTTTCCTGGCTCTCCTGAGGGTGGACACACACTTGTTTCGGGCTTTGTGAAAGGAAATGAGATTTCCTTCCGTTGGATTTGCTTTCCAGGAGACGAAGGCAAGTTGTTTCTGGGCAACAGCCTCACCACAAGATTCCGTGTACCATGGACGGGAGGAAGGGTATGACAACTGAAGACGAGATGGGATAAATCTGTGCATGAGAGAGAGCAATTTACTTTGGAAGAATTCCCAGGATGAGTTGATGTCAGAGGTGGTAGAGATGGGAGACCAGTCCAGATGATTGATGGCTGCTTGAAGACCGTGCCAGTTGGCCTGAGTGAAATGCCAGACTCGTCGACGCTGAGCAGGCTCCCTGAGGATGGTCAGAGAGATGTCCACTTTAACAAGGACATGATCAGATGTTCCGATCGGAGCAGAAGAAGAGCAGCAGACATTTTCAGGGAAGTTAGTCATAACCAAGTCCAGAAGAGAAGATGTTCCGTTGACTGAGATCCGGGTCGGGAAATTGACAGATTGTGTCAGTCCCAGTGAGTCGCAGAAGTCCTTTGCTGAGGAGCCATGGCTGGTGAGAGAGGTACCCACACCCAGCCAACTGGCATGATGACAATTGAAATCACCACATATGAGGAAGAGAGAGTTGGGATGAGTAGATAGAAGTTGGTCCATATCATCAGACAGCGAGATGTAGATGGAGTCATCACTGTTTGGTGGACGGTACAACACACATATGAACAATGTTCTGGAACACATATGAACAAACTTTATTAGTTCTGGAACCCTGTGTCAGTGCCAGAACCCTAGATTAGTGCCGGAAACCTAGATTAGTGCCGGAAACCTAGATTAGTGCCGGATCCCTGTGTCAGTGCCAGAACCCTAGATTAGTGCCGGAAACCTAGATTAGTGCCGGAACCCTAGATTAGTGCCGGAACGCGAGATTAGTGCCAGAAACCTGGATTAGTGCTGGAACCCTAGATTAGTGCCGGAACCCGAGATTAGTGCCGGAAACCTTTATTAGTTCTGGAACCCTGTGTCAGTGCCGGAACCCTAGATTAGTGCCGGAAAACTAGATTAGTGCCGGAACCCTGTGTCAGTGCCGGAACCCTGTGTCAGTGCCGGAACCCTAGATTAGTGCCGGAACCCTAGATTAGTGCCGGAAACCTATATCAATGAAATAACCCTGTGTCACTGCCATAAATCTATATCAGTGCCAGACCCCTAGGCCTAGATTAGTGCCGAAACCCTGGATCATTGCCAGAAATCTGGATCAGTGCCAGAAATCTGTATCAGTACCAGAAATCTGGATCAGTGCTGGAACCCTGGATCAGTGCTGGAACCCTGGATCAATGCCAGACCCCTAGATTCGTGCCGGAACCTTGGATTCGTGCCGGAACCCTGGATTAGTGCCGGAACCCCAGATCAGTGAAAGAACCCTGTGATACTGCCAGAAACCTGGGTCAATGCTGGAACCCTGGATCAGTGCTGGAACCCGGTGTCAGTTCCAGAACCCTGGATCAGTGCCAGAACCCTGTGTCAGTGCTGGTACCCTGGATCAGTGCCGGAACCCTGGATCAGTGCCAGAACCCTGTGTCAGTGCTGGAACCCTGGGTCAGTGCCAGAACCTTGC
Source organism: Myxine glutinosa (assembly GCF_964187855.1). Taxonomy (NCBI): domain Eukaryota; kingdom Metazoa; phylum Chordata; class Myxini; order Myxiniformes; family Myxinidae; genus Myxine; species Myxine glutinosa. Next base: position 11,836,316 of record NC_136271.1, read on the forward strand.
ATCCATGCCGGAACCCGGTGTCAGTGCCAGAACCCTACATCAGTGCCGGAACCCTGTGTCAGTGCCAGAACCTTGGATCAGTGCTGGAACCCTGGATCAGTGCTGGAACCTTGGGTCAGTGCCAGAACCCTTCATCAGTGCCGGAACCCTGTGTCAGTGCCAGAAACCTGGATCAGTGCCGGAAACCTGGATCAGTGCCGGAACCTTGGGTCAGTGCTGGAACCTTGGATCAGTGTTGGAACCTTGGATCAGTGCTGGAACCTTGGATCAGTGCTGGAACCCTGGATCAGTGCCGGAACCCTGGATCAGTGCCGGAACCTTACATCAGTGCCGGAACCCTGGATCATTGCCGGAACCCTGGATCATTGCCGGAACCCTGGATCAGTGCTGGAACCCTGAAATGGTGTTGGAACCCTGTGTCAGTGCAGGAACCCTTTGATCAGTGCCAGAAACCTAGATTAGTGCCGGAACCCTGGGTCAGTGCTGGAACCTTGGGTCAGTGCTGGAACCTTGGATCAGTGTTGGAACCCTGGATCAGTGCCGGAACCCTGGATCAATGCCAGACCCCTAGATTCGTGCCGGAACCCTGGATCAGTGCCGGAACCCTGGATCAGTGCCGGAACCCTGGATCAGTGCCGGAACCCTGAGTCAGTGCCAGAACCCTCTGTCAGTGCCGGAAACCTGTGTCAGTGCCGGAACCCTGTGTCAGTGCCGGAACGCTGGATCAGTGCCGGAAACCTGGATCAGTGCCAGAAATCTGTATCAGTACCAGAAATCTGGATCAGTGCTGGAACCCTGGATCAGTGCTGGAACCCTGGATCAATGCCAGACCCCTAGATTCGTGCCGGAACCTTGGATTCGTGCCGGAACCCTGGATTAGTGCCGGAACCCCAGATCAGTGAAAGAACCCTGTGATACTGCCAGAAACCTGGGTCAATGCTGGAACCCTGGATCAGTGCTGGAACCCGGTGTCAGTGCCAGAACCCTGGATCAGTGCCAGAACCCTGTGTCAGTGCTGGTACCCTGGATCAGTGCCGGAACCCTGGATCAGTGCCAGAACCCTGTGTCAGTGCTGGAACCCTGGGTCAGTGCCAGAACCTTGCATCCATGCCGGAACCCGGTGTCAGTGCCAGAACCCTACATCAGTGCCGGAACCCTGTGTCAGTGCCAGAACCTTGGATCAGTGCTGGAACCGTGGATCAGTGCTGGAACCTTGGGTCAGTGCCAGAACCCTTCATCAGTGCCGGAACCCTGTGTCAGTGCCAGAAACCTGGATCAGTGCCGGAAACCTGGATCAGTGCCGGAACCTTGGGTCAGTGCTGGAACCTTGGATCAGTGTTGGAACCTTGGATCAGTGCTGGAACCTTGGATCAGTGCTGGAACCCTGGATCAGTGCCGGAACCCTGGATCAGTGCCGGAACCTTACATCAGTGCCGGAACCCTGGATCATTGCCGGAACCCTGGATCATTGCCGGAACCCTGGATCAGTGCTGGAACCCTGAAATGGTGTTGGAACCCTGTGTCAGTGCAGGAACCCTTTGATCAGTGCCAGAAACCTAGATTAGTGCCGGAACCCTGGGTCAGTGCTGGAACCTTGGGTCAGTGCTGGAACCTTGGATCAGTGTTGGAACCCTGGATCAGTGCCGGAACCCTGGATCAATGCCAGACCCCTAGATTCGTGCCGGAACCCTGGATCAGTGCCGGAACCCTGGATCAGTGCCGGAACCCTGGATCAGTGCCGGAACCCTGAGTCAGTGCCAGAACCCTCTGTCAGTGCCGGAAACCTGTGTCAGTGCCGGAACCCTGTGTCAGTGCCGGAACGCTGGATCAGTGCCGGAAACCTAGATTAGTGCCGGAACCCTGGGTCAGTGCCAGAACCCTCTGTCAGTGCCGGAACCCTGGAACAGTGCCAGAATCCTGAATTGGTGCCGGAACCATGGTCAGTGAATGAATGAATATGAATGATCGTTTTAAGGCCATTTTCCCCGCGAGAGCGGGGGTTAGCCTTGCGGGCCCCATGACAATCATGGTTCCCTGTTTTGAGGCAAATGTTTTTTTTTTATGGCCGGATGCCCTTCCTGACGCCAACCCTTGGTCACGCTCTTACGATGCGCAGGGAGTCGTGATCAGTCATGGTCAGTATTGAATGTAAATTTTTCAATGAGAGTTCAGGCCTCCAATTTCAAGATAAGGTGTAAACAACTACATATGGAAGAAATTCAACTTGAATCTTGTTATCCTCACATGACAAGACCTTCATCATGTAAGAGTAGAATCATGTAGAGTTCAGTGGTTAAAGTGTGGAGCAGGGTGTGGTTGATTTACGAGATTGCAGTAATACCTGCAATCAACCACTCAATCAATCTTTTACAAAAAGGAAGACAACTTGTGAAAAACAAGTAACTACCCGGAGGTTCCCCGTATTTGATCATTGGCTTTCTGTCTCGGGTTGAAGGTGTGATTAGGTAAGAAATGCAGGCAGAAAGTAATTTATGTTTTGCTTTCAAGGTTTTCAGCAATATTTTAAAATCTGGACTTTGGCGTATTGGGAGTCAGTGAAGGATTTTGAACAGTGGAGTGACGTGATCAAATATATGATCTTGAACCATGAGCCTGGCTGTCATATTGTGGAAAATGGACTTAGGGATTTTAGCAACGTGCGGAACATATACTAGAGTAGCTCATGGTGGTTGAGTATGCACTTTATTGTACAGACCTAAACTCTTCAGGAATCCACTAATTGAAGGTCCAGGAACAATATTTGGTTGGTAACACATTTGCCACTGACGGCGAAATAGCTGAAATGGCCACACCCCTTTTTGGGCCACGCCCCCTTTTTGCCGTGACTGTATCTACAGAACCGTTGGACCTAGGAGGTTGCCCGACCACTCAAAATTTGCGCAATGGCCACATTATGGGGGGTCAGTAATACATTTTCATATCCAAAAGTCAATGGTTTTTAAGATAATTGCCAAAAACCGATTTCAACATGTTACGAACTACAATATTATTCGTAATTGTTCCTGTTCCTGTTCCTATTGTTCAATTACTTGATTCCTGAAGAGTCTAGACTAGACTAGAGTCTAGACTAGAGTCAAGACTAGAGTCAAGACTAGAGTCTAGACTAGAGTCTAGACTAGAATTTAGTCTAGAGTCTAGACTAGAGTCTAGACATGGCTAGAAATTCCGGTCATGGGTGTTTTGTCGTTGAGCCTGCATGCAGGCAGCGGTATCCCATAAAACAACATGGCGTCGCACCGAGAAGCGGTTTTACATCGATATTTACATCCATGATAAACTTTCAGGATGTCTTGAAGCAGAAGAATGCCGTGTCAGGGGCATTGTGGTCTGATGAAGGGGTGTATGCAATCGCCAAGGAAATCCAGCTGTTGAAGCCAGATCAGTTTGGTAACATATTCCTTGGAATGGGACCTTTTCACATGGAGAAGATTGTCATCGCTTGCCTTGGGAAGTTTTTAGGCTGTATCGGTATTGATCTGGCTTTGATTGAGACTGAAGCCTTTGGCAAGGTCGTTGTAGAGAATAGTGTCATGACTGGAGGTCACTATTGCAAAGGCAAGGAGGGAATGAGTCTTGTATCAGAGGTGATGACAGTTCTTATGTTTGAGAAGTTTCAACCTGACCAGGACAGTACTAGTTGTGAATTAGACCAGAAAATAGAGACCATGGAAACTAAGATGCAGCAGGCTTTAGATAGTGACCATACAGAGTTCAGAGAGATTTGGGAAGAAAGCAAGATCTTACATGCAGACTTGAAGAAGTATTTCACCGAATGGAAAGAAACGGCCTGTAATGAGAATGTGAGGTACTGGAGCTTGTTTCTGGATGAGCTGTATCCTATCCTGAGAGATCTTACACACTCTATTCGGCAAGGCGATTGGCATCTTTTCGTTTCAGCTGTGCGGAGGTGCATGCCTTTGTTCTTCGGGTTTGGCCGGACAAACTATAGCAGATGGGGTACGCTGTTCCTTGAAGATTGCCTGGACCTACAAAGGAAGTTCCCGGGTATCTACAGATGCTTTACAGATGGTGGATGGGTGATGTACCACACTACCCGACAAGGCAGTGCAGTAGGATTTGACATGGCACTCGAGAAGTGTTACAATAAACCCGCCAAGGTTGCTGGAGGTATCATTGGGATGACCAGACAGAAAGAAGCAGTAGCCTTATGGAATCTCCTAAAGCATGAGAAAGATCTTCATGTGGCACAGCTGCTGGAATGGTGCAACTTGGGAGACAAAGATGACAGTGAGCTGAGCCTACACCATGAGTTCAATCCAAGTTCTACGAAGATTGGCCATGTTCGTGCAAAGGCCCTTCTGGATTACATAAAATCCATCAACAATCCGTTTGACGCTGGAATCAGACTTCAGAACATCTCTACTGGAGCTGACATTCCCCAGGAGGTTGTCGACGGATTACTTGAATGCCTGGAAATTGGTGAGAAGAGTTATGAAGAGTTTGTTGAGACCAGATTTCAGGATAAGGAGAAGCACCTACATGATACAATCCCTACCAACCGCAAGACTGTTTTCGTGAAACGTACTTCTACTCCGTTCACAGCGAAGAAATCGATGGCGAAAAAGGATGCAGCGGAAACGGTTAGGTACATTGACTATGCTAGAGAAAGAGGGTACAGCATGCTAGAACTCCTGAAGTATGAATTGACCAGCACATCCCAGTTCCTCACCACTGAATGTAAAGATGGCATCAAATTGAAGAAGCCCGATAAAGCCTCCTTAGCCAGGGAACTTGTCAGTCGCCTTCCACAGGAGACGAGGAATGTAAAGAGTGACGCTCAGATGACAATAGTGGACTTCATGGCACTTGTGCGTAAACTACCGATGAAAAAGATGGGCCTTCACACATTCGGGGAATTGGCTGAGAGTCTTTCCAACAGGATTCTTGCTACAGGCTCTGTGTCCACAAGAATAGACATTATTTTTGATGTTTATCAAAAATCATCAATCAAGCAAATGGAACGGGCACAGCGAAGTTCCTCAGAACAAATCACAATCACCATTGGGTCTGACAATCAGAAACTCCCTGTCGATCTTGATATGTTCTGGAGCTCAATGTTGAACAAAGTTCGGTTGCAGGAGTATGTCTTCAAGTGGATGCTGCAGAATGTCGAGTCGGACAAGGAAATATTCTTTGGAGGAGTATATGGGGGTGAATGCAGGAAACTGTTAGCTGGCACTGAAACACAGATCGCAGAGCTCTCAAGCAACCAAGAAGAAGCCGACGACAGAATCATGTTCCATATTAATGATGGTGTTGTGAAACACGGGGTTCAATCAGTCTTGGTCGACTCGCCTGACACAGATGTCTTTGTCAACCTCATCTTCCACTTCAACACAACCTGGCAACTACAAAAGCTGTACGTGAAGCTTGGTAACCGGAAAACAAAGAAAACTGTACCAGTCCACATGTTGGTTGATCAACTGGACAACGGTTTGGTGTCGTGTCTCCCAGCCATTCATGCTCTCAGCGGTTGCGACAGTACCAGCAAGGTGGGTCCAAAGCTGTCTGGCCTGAAAGCATCCATCGATCTCTCCCTACTGGAAGGGTTTGGTGTAGAAGAACTGTCACCACAGATAACAAGCAATGCTGAAAAGTTCCTTGTGTCTGGATTAAAGAAGACCGACTGTTCCACTTTCGATGAATATCGATGGGAGCAGTACCACAACTCCAAGAAAGAACTGGACTTCAACCAGCTTGTGTGCTGTTCATCAACGCTACGAGAACACATAAAGCGAGCATTTCTTCAGTGTAAGATGTGGTTGCAAGCCCCAACTCCTGCCGTCACCAAACCAGATCCACTCCAGTATGGGTATGAAGCAACGGACGTTGGCATAACACCAGTGATACTGCCAGTATCGTGCAGGCCCGATGACCTGCCTCCTCCATGCAAATGCCCAAGAGCATGTATGAGTACCAAAACGTGCACTTGCAGAGACAGGAACATTAAATGTGTCACGTTTTGTGGCTGTAGTAAAGGCGAAAAGTGTAGAAATCCAAATAAGTAAATTCCAAAATAGGATGATGCAAAAGGTATAAGTGTCATATAATGTTGTGGCCTTGGTGGTATCATACAATTGTAGTTCGTAACATGTTGAAATCGGTTTTTGGCAATTATCTTAAAAACCATTGACTTTTGGATATGAAAATGTATTACTGACCCCCCATAATGTGGCCATTGCGCAAATTTTGAGTGGTCGGGCAACCTCCTAGGTCCAACGGTTCTGTAGATACAGTCACGGCAAAAAAGGGGGCGTGGCCCAAAAAGGGGTATGGCCATTTCAGCTATTTCGCCGTCAGTGGCAAATGTGTTACCAACCAAATATTGTTCCTGGACCTTCAATTAGTGGATTCCTGAAGAGTTTAGGTCTGTACAATAAAGTGCATACTCAACCACCATGAGCTACTAGAGTAATAGGAAATAGTTGGGTTAATAGTTGCACCTAAACACGAAACCATAGTGCAAAAATCAGGTGGTGATCCTTAGGTCTCATGATATGGTGGTTGAGCTTTTCCAGACAGATGAGGAGCCAAGGGCCAACCTGTTAATCTTAGAGATATAATTCTCCACAATGCAGCACCAGAGGAACCTAAACAGCAGGTAATACTCGAAAGATCAAATTAACTGCATGCTACATGCTACAGGTAAACAATAATCAAAACACTCGGGGACGGGTTGTTGAACAGCAGATGTGTAAAGACAATTTATATTATTTAGAGGTTCAAGTTCATGGAAGAACTAAATGACACGAGGGGAGCAGCTTAACAGACTGACCAAGGGGCAGAGGGAAACAGGTGGACTGCAATTTGAGAAGGGAAGTTGCAGGTAAAAGCGGTAGTAGCTAAGTTCATGGAAGTAGAAAAGGTCAAGACTAAGTGTGGTTTTTAAAAAAGGCTTAAAAACACTTTTCAAACAAGTACAGATACATTCAAAGTACACCGCCCCCATGACAAATAATTAAATATCCTACAGCGCGGCATTGCCGGGGCGCCTACGGCACCCGGCAATACCGTGCAGCTCACAGAGAGTGCATTGGGAGGGAGAGGTGTGTTTTTTTGTTGTTTTTTTTGTATACAGGATCGAGGCTCGTGAAAGAGCTAACATTTATCACACAGAAAATCAAACAGACACACAAAACATATAATAAGGGGAGCGGTAGACAAGATGGGGAGAGAACGGGAAGCACAAACACAACATTTGAGAGCAGGGACATCGGGAGATCTGTGGGAGGGGGAGGTGGGAGAGGTATAAAACATATGAACACTGCAAGGACTTCCAGGAAAGAAGTTGGAATTTCAAAAAAAGTGGATCTGGGGTGAAATTAGCGGGGGTAGAAAAGATCAAGGTTTTGGATGGGGGAACATAAGAGATGGTGGTGAACAGCTGTTTTAAAGACCTGGAGGGAGGAGTGAGAGTGAAGAGAGTGAGGGAGTTTGTTCCAGAGGCGGTAGAAAAGAGGAATGAAGGAGTGAAGGTGAGCAGAACGGCGAGGTCACGTCTTTTCGAAGCTGTTCCATGCGCTCACGCTCTCGAAGCTAAGTGATCTTTCACAATCGTGTTTTTGTCGAGACTGTATCTATCTTTCGGTGTGTGTACCTATAGCGTATCTTTTGGAAAAATTTCGGTGCTAATTTTTCGTACATGTATACACAATCGTCGGTTAATGCGTATCGAGTATTCTGCGGCCTAGTACTCGTAGGCTTAGACTACCGTACCGTCTCCGACCTTGTGGTTTTGTTTTTCTCTCAGCGATTCGTCGAATGCGCTGAAATTATTTTCGTTCTCTGTTTCGTCCCAGTCGTTCACCCCGTACCAACTCGTTTAATATCTCTACTCACAAAAAAAACCCCAAAAAAATATTTCCTTCCCAGGTATTATTCGTTTATTTGTTGTTCTTTTGTTCGTTCGTTCTTCGTTCGCGATCACGTGGTTAGAAATGTATAATCTCTCCCCTGAACAACTATTTTCTCTCAAATATTATAACACCCTTTTCTTCTTTTCCTACAAAAGGATGCTTTCGTCTTGCTCACCAAATCTATTCATTCCAAAAAAGATATATAATACCATCTCTTACAGTTCCTCCTTTCTACATTCCCTAAACTATCCAGAACTCCACCCCTCCTCCAGTGTCCTCAAACGTATTTTTGACTCGAAGGTCTCAAACTCATTTTGCAAAAAATGTTCGTTTCCCATGAATCGTACACTTTTCAAAATCCAATCTCACCCCTCCCCTCCAAATCCTCCCCATCACCCATCCCTTTCAAATCTCCCCTCTTGCCCCTTCCCTCCCCTCCCTCCTAAACTCCCCCCACACCCCTCCCCTCTGAGACTCTCCCTCGCTCCTCCCCTCCTAGACTCCCCTCTCACCCCTCCTCCTCAAAGCATCCTCCCTGCTTCTTCCCCCTTCCAACTTTCACCTTCATCTCCCTCAACCTTCTGCCTTGCTCTTCCCCCACCTCAAATAACACCTCACTGTGCCTCACCCAATCTCCATCAAACCTTTTGTCCGCCCCATTCTTCCCTTTCTCCAAGCTATTCTGAAATCTCTGAAATCTCTGACACACCTTCAACAGCTCTCCCTACCTCTTCCTCCTCTTCCACATCTTACCCTACCCCTCCCCCCCTGTTCTGGACCCGATGCTCCCCCTTCCTCTTCATTAACGGTATGGACCTCAAACATCCGGGGCCTTCGCTCAAACTTGACTGACCTCTCCATACAGGTTGCTTCTGACAAACCAGATGTGATCTGCTTAACAGAAACTTTCCTCCTCATGATGTCTCTGATGCCTTGGTATCTCTCCCAGGTTACTCCCTCCTCCGGTATGATAGACCTGAGCCTCGTCCTGGAGGTGGGGTTGCTATCTTTATAAAAAACTCTCTTCCTCACTCGCCCTCCACTGCCCTCTCTCCACCTCACTCCCAGGAATACCTTTGGCTACGGCTTCCCCTTCGCTCCCACCTTTTGTTCATATGTGTGTTGTACCGTCCACCAAACGGCGATGACTCCATCTACATCTCACTGTCTGATAATATGGACCAACTTCTATCTACCCATCCCAACTCTCTCTTCCTCATATGTGGTGATTTCAATTGTCACCATGCCAGTTGGCTGGGTGTGGGTACCTCTCTCACCAGCCATGGCTCTTCAGCAAAGGACTTCTGCGACTCACTGGGACTGACACAATCTGTCAATTTCCCGACCCGGATCTCAGTCAACGGAGCATCTTCTCTTCTGGATTTGGTTATGACAAACTTCCCTGAAAATGTCTGCTGCTCTTCTTCTGCTCCAATCGGCTCATCTGATCATGTGCTTGTCAAAGTGGACATCTCTCTGACCATTCTCAGAGAGCCTCCTCAGCGTCGACGAGTCTGGCATTTCACTCAGGCCAACTGGCACGGTCTTCAAGCAGCCATCAATCATCTGGACTGGTCTCCCATCTCTACCGCCTCTGACATCAACTCATCCCGGGAATTCTTTCAAAGTAAATTGCTCTCTCTCATGCACAGATTTATCCCATCTCGTCTTCAGTTGTCATACCCTTCCTCCCGTCCATGGTACACGGAATCTTGTGGTGAGGCTGTTGCCCTGAAACAACTTGCTTTCGTCTCCTGGAAAGCAAATCCAATGGAAGGAAATCTCATTTCCTTTCACAAAGCCCGAAACAAGTGTGTGTCCACCCTCAGGAGAGCCAGGAAACAATATCTCACCGTTCTCAAGACCGAACTCTCTTATCTGTCTCCCTCTTCCAAATCCTGGTGGCATCTGGTCAAATCTATTTCTGGTGTTTGTTCCCCCTCCATCCCCTCCCTCACCTCAAACGGCTTAACGGCTGACTCCGCACGTGAAAAAGCTGAATGCCTCAACTCTGTGTTTGCCTCTAAATCTTGTGTCCCAAACCCATCCCTCTCTGTACCCACCATACCCAGTCGAACCCAGCTGCTCCTGGACTCTGTGTCCTTTCCTCCTGACAAGGTGGAAAAGTTTCTGTCAACCCTCGACTCTGATTCTGCAACTGGTCCTGACGGCATCAGCCCACGGGTCCTAAAATCATGTTCTTCTGCTCTTTCACTCCCTCTTTCTGTTCTCTTCACCCTCTCTTTTGCTCAAGGTCATCTGCCATCTGCTTGGAAATCAGCCAACATCACCGCTTTGCACAAAAAAGGTGCAAAAACAGATCCCAGCAACTACAGACCAATCAGCCTTCTCCCAATTATCAGCAAAGTCATGGAATCCATCATTGCTTCAGATATTAAATCTTTCCTCTTCTCCAATGGCTTGATCTCTGATCATCAATTTGGTTTCAGACCTGGTCACTCTACTCTGGACATGCTGCTTCTGCTTTCTCAACAATGGATGGAGGTCCTCAACACCAAACAGGAAATTAGAGCTGTCTCCCTTGACATTTCACGTGCCTTGATACGGACTGGCACCCTGCTCTGCTCACCAAACTCTCCTCCTTTGGTATCCATGGAAATCTCCACGCATGGCTGGCGGACTTCCTCTCTGGTCGTAGTCAACGTGTGGCCCTGAATGGGTTTCTCTCATCTCCTCTTCCTGTTCAGGCTGGAGTTCCCCAAGGTAGTGTTCTGGGCCCTGTGCTTTTTCTGGTCTTCATCAATGATCTCTCTGACTCTCTTGAAAATCCTCTCTATCTCTTTGCTGACGACTCTACTCTCTGTCGCTCCATTCCTCATCCCTCAGATCGGCAGTCTGCGGCCTCCTCACTCTCTGCAGACCTGGACAAAATCACAGACTGGTCAAACAAGTGGAACATGTCTTTCAATCCTGACAAATCTCACACTCTTACAATGTCTCTCCGAAAGGACCGACTGGACAACCCTCCCATCTACTTTCTCAACAATCCTCTCCAAGAAGTTCTGTCGCTCAAGCTTTTGGGTCTCACTATCTGCCATGATCTTTCTTGGGAAAACCACATTTCCAAGCTGGCCTCCAAAGCCAGTCGCCGACTGGGCATCCTCCGTCGTGCGAAGTCCTTCCTTGGCACACCTGAGCTCCTCACCACATACAAGGCTTTCATCCGCAGCTCAATGGAATACTGTTCCCCCCTCTGGGCTGGTGCTCCTGCCTCACACCTTGCTCGGCT
>NC_136271.1:11847663-12067663 GCF_964187855.1 Myxine glutinosa
TTAGTGTTGAAAATCCACTTTTCGCACTTGTGTTAGTGTTGAAAAACCACTTTTCGCACTTGTGTTGGTGCAGGAAACCACTTTTGCACTTGTATTAGTGTGGAAAAACAACTTTTCGCACTTGTGTTAGTGTTGAAAAACCACTTTTCGCACTTGTGTTAGTGTTGAAAAACCACTTTTCGCACTTGTGTTAGTGTTGAAAAACCACTTTTCGCACTTGTGTTGGTGCAGGAAACCACTTTTGCACTTGTATTAGTGTGGAAAAAACACTTTTTGCACTTGTGATAGTGTTGAAAAACCACTTTTCGCACTTGTGTTAGTGTTGAAAAACCACTTTTCGCACTTGTGTTGGTGCAGGAAACCACTTTTGCACTTGTATTAGTGTGGAAAAACCACTTTTCGCACTTGTGTTAGTGTTGAAAAACCACTTTTCGCACTTGTGTTAGTGTTGAAAAACCACTTTTCGCACTTGTGTTAGTGTTGAAAAACCACTTTTCGCACTTGTGTTGGTGCAGGAAACCACTTTTGCACTTGTATTAGTGTGGAAAAAACACTTTTTGCACTTGTGATAGTGTTGAAAAACCACTTTTCGCACTTGTGTTAGTGTTGAAAAACTACTTTTCGCACTTGTGTTGGTGCAGGAAACCACTTTTGCACTTGTATTAGTGTGGAAAAACCACTTTTCGCACTTGTGTTAGTGTTGAAAAACCACTTTTCGCACTTGTGTTAGTGTTGAAAAACCACTTTTCGCACTTGTGTTGGTGCAGGAAACCACTTTTGCACTTGTATTAGCGTGGAAAAACCACTTTTCGCACTTGTGTTAGTGTTGAAAAACCACTTTTCGCACTTGTGTTAGTGTTGAAAAACCACTTTTCGCACTTGTGTTGGTGCAGGAAACCACTTTTGCACTTGTATTAGTGTGGAAAAACCACTTTTCGCACTTGTGTTAGTGTTGAAAAACCACTTTTCGCACTTGTGTTAGTGTTGAAAAACCACTTTTCGCACTTGTGTTAGTGTTGAAAAACCACTTTTTGCACTTGTGTTGGTGCAGGAAACCACTTTGGCACTTGTATTAGTGTGGAAAAAACACTTTTTGCACTTGTGATAGTGTTGAAAAACCACTTTTCGCACCTGTGTTAGTGTTGTAAACCACTTTTCGCACTTGTGTTAGTGTTGAAAAACCACTTTTCGCACTTGTGTTAGTGTTGAAAAACCACTTTTCGCACTTGTGTTAGTGTTGAAAAACCACTTTTCGCACTTGTGTTAGTGTTGAAAAACCACTTTTCGCACTTGTGTTGGTGCAGGAAACCACTTTTGCACTTGTATTAGTGTGGAAAAAACACTTTTTGCACTTGTGATAGTGTTGAAAAACCACTTTTCGCACTTGTGTTAGTGTTGAAAAACCACTTTTCGCACTTGTGTTGGTGCAGGAAACCACTTTTGCACTTGTATTAGTGTGGAAAAACCACTTTTCGCACTTGTGTTAGTGTTGAAAAACCACTTTTCGCACTTGTGTTAGTGTTGAAAAACCACTTTTCGCACTTGTGTTAGTGTTGAAAAACCACTTTTCGCACTTGTGTTGGTGCAGGAAACCACTTTTGCACTTGTATTAGTGTGGAAAAAAGACTTTTTGCACTTGTGATAGTGTTGAAAAACCACTTTTCGCACTTGTGTTAGTGTTGAAAAACCACTTTTCGCACTTGTGTTGGTGCAGGAAACCACTTTTGCACTTGTATTAGTGTGGAAAAACCACTTTTCGCACTTGTGTTAGTGTTGAAAAACCACTTTTCGCACTTGTGTTAGTGTTGAAAAACCACTTTTCGCACTTGTGTTGGTGCAGGAAACCACTTTTGCACTTGTATTAGCGTGGAAAAACCACTTTTCGCACTTGTGTTAGTGTTGAAAAACCACTTTTCGCACTTGTGTTAGTGTTGAAAAACCACTTTTCGCACTTGTGTTGGTGCAGGAAACCACTTTTGCACTTGTATTAGTGTGGAAAAACCACTTTTCGCACTTGTGTTAGTGTTGAAAAACCACTTTTCGCACTTGTGTTAGTGTTGAAAAACCACTTTTCGCACTTGTGTTGGTGCAGGAAACCACTTTTGCACTTGTATTAGCGTGGAAAAACCACTTTTCGCACTTGTGTTAGTGTTGAAAAACCACTTTTCACACTCGTGTTAGTGTTGAAAAACCACTTTTCGCACTTGTGTTGGTGCAGGAAACCACTTTTGCACTTGTATTAGTGTGGAAAAAACACTTTTTGCACTTGTGATAGTGTTGAAAAACCACTTTTCGCACTTGTGTTAGTGTTGAAAAACCACTTTTCGCACTTGTGTTGGTGCAGGAAACCACTTTTGCACTTGTATTAGTGTGGAAAAACCACTTTTCGCACTTGTGTTAGTGTTGAAAAACCACTTTTCGCACTTGTGTTGGTGCAGGAAACCACTTTTGCACTTCTATTAGTGTGGAAAAAACACTTTTTGCACTTGTGATAGTGTTGAAAAACAACTTTTCGCACTTGTGTTAGTGTTGAAAAACCACTTTTCGCACTTGTGTTGGTGCAGGAAACCACTTTTGCACTTGTATTAGTGTGGAAAAACCACCTTTCGCACTTGTGTTAGTGTTGAAAAACCACTTTTCGCACTTGTGATAGAGTTGAAAAACCACTTTTCGCACTTGTGTTGGTGCAGGAAACCACTTTTGCACTTATATTAGTGTTGAAAAACCACTTTTTGCACTTGTGTTAGTGTTGAAAAACCACTTTTCGCACTTGTGTTAGTGTTGAAAAACCACTTTTCGCAGTTGTGTTGGTGCAGGAAACCACTTTTGCACTTGTATTTGTGTGGAAAAAACACTTTTTGCACTTGTGATAGTGTTGAAAAACCACTTTTCGCACTTGTATTTGTGTGGAAAAAACACTTTTTGCACTTGTGATAGTGTTGAAAAACCACTTTTCGCACTTGTGTTAGTGTTGAAAATCCACTTTTCGCACTTGTGTTAGTGTTGAAAAACCACTTTTCGCACTTGTGTTGGTGCAGGAAACCACTTTTGCACTTGTATTAGTGTGGAAAAACCACTTTTCGCACTTGTGTTAGTGTTGAAAAACCACTTTTCGCACTTGTGTTAGTGTTGAAAAACCACTTTTCGCACTTGTGTTAGTGTTGAAAAACCACTTTTCGCACTTGTGTTGGTGCAGGAAACCACTTTTGCACTTGTATTAGTGTGGAAAAAACACTTTTTGCACTTGTGATAGTGTTGAAAAACCACTTTTCGCACTTGTGTTAGTGTTGAAAAACCACTTTTCGCACTTGTGTTGGTGCAGGAAACCACTTTTGCACTTGTATTAGTGTGGAAAAACCACTTTTCGCACTTGTGTTAGTGTTGAAAAACCACTTTTCGCACTTGTGTTAGTGTTGAAAAACCACTTTTCGCACTTGTGTTAGTGTTGAAAAACCACTTTTCGCACTTGTGTTGGTGCAGGAAACCACTTTTGCACTTGTATTAGTGTGGAAAAAACACTTTTTGCACTTGTGATAGTGTTGAAAAACCACTTTTCGCACTTGTGTTAGTGTTGAAAAACTACTTTTCGCACTTGTGTTGGTGCAGGAAACCACTTTTGCACTTGTATTAGTGTGGAAAAACCACTTTTCGCACTTGTGTTAGTGTTGAAAAACCACTTTTCGCACTTGTGTTAGTGTTGAAAAACCACTTTTCGCACTTGTGTTGGTGCAGGAAACCACTTTTGCACTTGTATTAGCATGGAAAAACCACTTTTCGCACTTGTGTTAGTGTTGAAAAACCACTTTTCGCACTTGTGTTAGTGTTGAAAAACCACTTTTCGCACTTGTGTTGGTGCAGGAAACCACTTTTGCACTTGTATTAGTGTGGAAAAACCACTTTTCGCACTTGTGTTAGTGTTGAAAAACCACTTTTCGCACTTGTGTTAGTGTTGAAAAACCACTTTTCGCACTTGTGTTAGTGTTGAAAAACCACTTTTTGCACTTGTGTTGGTGCAGGAAACCACTTTGGCACTTGTATTAGTGTGGAAAAAACACTTTTTGCACTTGTGATAGTGTTGAAAAACCACTTTTCGCACCTGTGTTAGTGTTGTAAAACCACTTTTCGCACTTGTGTTAGTGTTAAAAAACCACTTTTCGCACTTGTGTTAGTGTTGAAAAACCACTTTTCGCACTTGTGTTAGTGTTGAAAAACCACTTTTCGCACTTGTGTTAGTGTTGAAAAACCACTTTTCGCACTTGTGTTGGTGCAGGAAACCACTTTTGCACTTGTATTAGTGTGGAAAAAACACTTTTTGCACTTGTGATAGTGTTGAAAAACCACTTTTCGCACTTGTGTTAGTGTTGAAAAACCACTTTTCGCACTTGTGTTGGTGCAGGAAACCACTTTTGCACTTGTATTAGTGTGGAAAAACCACTTTTCGCACTTGTGTTAGTGTTGAAAAACCACTTTTCGCACTTGTGTTAGTGTTGAAAAACCACTTTTCGCACTTGTGTTGGTGCAGGAAACCACTTTTGCACTTGTATTAGCGTGGAAAAACCACTTTTCGCACTTGTGTTAGTGTTGAAAAACCACTTTTCGCACTTGTGTTAGTGTTGAAAAACCACTTTTCGCACTTGTGTTGGTGCAGGAAACCACTTTTGCACTTGTATTAGTGTGGAAAAACCACTTTTCGCACTTGTGTTAGTGTTGAAAAACCACTTTTCGCACTTGTGTTAGTGTTGAAAAACCACTTTTCGCACTTGTGTTGGTGCAGGAAACCACTTTTGCACTTGTATTAGCGTGGAAAAACCACTTTTCGCACTTGTGTTAGTGTTGAAAAACCACTTTTCGCACTTGTGTTAGTGTTGAAAAACCACTTTTCGCACTTGTGTTGGTGCAGGAAACCACTTTTGCACTTGTATTAGTGTGGAAAAACCACTTTTCGCACTTGTGTTAGTGTTGAAAAACCACTTTTCGCACTTGTGTTAGTGTTGAAAAACCACTTTTCGCACTTGTGTTAGTGTTGAAAAACCACTTTTTGCACTTGTGTTGGTGCAGGAAACCACTTTGGCACTTGTATTAGTGTGGAAAAAACACTTTTTGCACTTGTGATAGTGTTGAAAAACCACTTTTCGCACCTGTGTTAGTGTTGTAAAACCACTTTTCGCACTTGTGTTAGTGTTAAAAAACCACTTTTCGCACTTGTGTTAGTGTTGAAAAACCACTTTTCGCACTTGTGTTAGTGTTTGAAAAACCACTTTTCGCACTTGTGTTAGTGTTGAAAAACCACTTTTCGCACTTGTGTTGGTGCAGGAAACCACTTTTGCACTTGTATTAGTGTGGAAAAAACACTTTTTGCACTTGTGATAGTGTTGAAAAACCACTTTTCGCACTTGTGTTAGTGTTGAAAAACCACTTTTCGCACTTGTGTTGGTGCAGGAAACCACTTTTGCACTTGTATTAGTGTGGAAAAACCACTTTTCGCACTTGTGTTAGTGTTGAAAAACCACTTTTCGCACTTGTGTTAGTGTTGAAAAACCACTTTTCGCACTTGTGTTGGTGCAGGAAACCACTTTTGCACTTGTATTAGCGTGGAAAAACCACTTTTCGCACTTGTGTTAGTGTTGAAAAACCACTTTTCGCACTTGTGTTAGTGTTGAAAAACCACTTTTCGCACTTGTGTTGGTGCAGGAAACCACTTTTGCACTTGTATTAGTGTGGAAAAACCACTTTTCGCACTTGTGTTAGTGTTGAAAAACCACTTTTCGCACTTGTGTTAGTGTTGAAAAACCACTTTTCGCACTTGTGTTGGTGCAGGAAACCACTTTTGCACTTGTATTAGCGTGGAAAAACCACTTTTCGCACTTGTGTTAGTGTTGAAAAACCACTTTTCTCACTCGTGTTAGTGTTGAAAAACCACTTTTCGCACTTGTGTTGGTGCAGGAAACCACTTTTGCACTTGTATTAGTGTGGAAAAAACACTTTTTGCACTTGTGATAGTGTTGAAAAACCACTTTTCGCACTTGTGTTAGTGTTGAAAAACCACTTTTCGCACTTGTGTTGGTGCAGGAAACCACTTTTGCACTTGTATTAGTGTGGAAAAACCACTTTTCGCACTTGTGTTAGTGTTGAAAAACCACTTTTCGCACTTGTGTTGGTGCAGGAAACCACTTTTGCACTTGTATTAGTGTGGAAAAAACACTTTTTGCACTTGTGATAGTGTTGAAAAACAACTTTTCGCACTTGTGTTAGTGTTGAAAAACCACTTTTCGCACTTGTGTTGGTGCAGGAAACCACTTTTGCACTTGTATTAGTGTGGAAAAACCACTTTTCGCACTTGTGTTAGTGTTGAAAAACCACTTTTCGCACTTGTGATAGAGTTGAAAAACCACTTTTCGCACTTGTGTTGGTGCAGGAAACCACTTTTGCACTTATATTAGTGTTGAAAAACCACTTTTTGCACTTGTGTTAGTGTTGAAAAACCACTTTTCGCACTTGTGTTAGTGTTGAAAAACCACTTTTCGCAGTTGTGTTGGTGCAGGAAACCACTTTTGCACTTGTATTTGTGTGGAAAAAACACTTTTTGCACTTGTGATAGTGTTGAAAAACCACTTTTCGCAGTTGTATTTGTGTGGAAAAAACACTTTTTGCACTTGTGATAGTGTTGAAAAACCACTTTTCGCACTTGTGTTAGTGTTGAAAATCCACTTTTCGCACTTGTGTTAGTGTTGAAAAACCACTTTTCGCACTTGTGTTGGTGCAGGAAACCACTTTTGCACTTGTATTAGTGTGGAAAAACCACTTTTCGCACTTGTGTTAGTGTTGAAAAACCACTTTTCGCACTTGTGTTAGTGTTGAAAAACCACTTTTCGCACTTGTGTTAGTGTTGAAAAACCACTTTTCGCACTTGTGTTGGTGCAGGAAACCACTTTTGCACTTGTATTAGTGTGGAAAAAACACTTTTTGCACTTGTGATAGTGTTGAAAAACCACTTTTCGCACTTGTGTTAGTGTTGAAAAACCACTTTTCGCACTTGTGTTGGTGCAGGAAACCACTTTTGCACTTGTATTAGTGTGGAAAAACCACTTTTCGCACTTGTGTTAGTGTTGAAAAACCACTTTTCGCACTTGTGTTAGTGTTGAAAAACCACTTTTCGCACTTGTGTTAGTGTTGAAAAACCACTTTTCGCACTTGTGTTGGTGCAGGAAACCACTTTTGCACTTGTATTAGTGTGGAAAAAACACTTTTTGCACTTGTGATAGTGTTGAAAAACCACTTTTCGCACTTGTGTTAGTGTTGAAAAACTACTTTTCGCACTTGTGTTGGTGCAGGAAACCACTTTTGCACTTGTATTAGTGTGGAAAAACCACTTTTCGCACTTGTGTTAGTGTTGAAAAACCACTTTTCGCACTTGTGTTAGTGTTGAAAAACCACTTTTCGCACTTGTGTTGGTGCAGGAAACCACTTTTGCACTTGTATTAGCGTGGAAAAACCACTTTTCGCACTTGTGTTAGTGTTGAAAAACCACTTTTCGCACTTGTGTTAGTGTTGAAAAACCACTTTTCGCACTTGTGTTGGTGCAGGAAACCACTTTTGCACTTGTATTAGTGTGGAAAAACCACTTTTCGCACTTGTGTTAGTGTTGAAAAACCACTTTTCGCACTTGTGTTAGTGTTGAAAAACCACTTTTCGCACTTGTGTTAGTGTTGAAAAACCACTTTTTGCACTTGTGTTGGTGCAGGAAACCACTTTGGCACTTGTATTAGTGTGGAAAAAACACTTTTTGCACTTGTGATAGTGTTGAAAAACCACTTTTCGCACCTGTGTTAGTGTTGTAAAACCACTTTTCGCACTTGTGTTAGTGTTGAAAAACCACTTTTCGCACTTGTGTTAGTGTTGAAAAACCACTTTTCGCACTTGTGTTAGTGTTGAAAAACCACTTTTCGCACTTGTGTTAGTGTTGAAAAACCACTTTTCGCACTTGTGTTGGTGCAGGAAACCACTTTTGCACTTGTATTAGTGTGGAAAAAACACTTTTTGCACTTGTGATAGTGTTGAAAAACCACTTTTCGAACTTGTGTTAGTGTTGAAAAACCACTTTTCGCACTTGTGTTGGTGCAGGAAACCACTTTTGCACTTGTATTAGTGTGGAAAACCACTTTTCGCACTTGTGTTAGTGTTGAAAAACCACTTTTCGCACTTGTGTTAGTGTTGAAAAACCACTTTTCGCACTTGTGTTAGTGTTGAAAAACCACTTTTCGCACTTGTGTTGGTGCAGGAAACCACTTTTGCACTTGTATTAGTGTGGAAAAAACACTTTTTGCACTTGTGATAGTGTTGAAAAACCACTTTTCGCACTTGTGTTAGTGTTGAAAAACCACTTTTCGCACTTGTGTTGGTGCAGGAAACCACTTTTGCACTTGTATTAGTGTGGAAAAACCACTTTTCGCACTTGTGTTAGTGTTGAAAAACCACTTTTCGCACTTGTGTTAGTGTTGAAAAACCACTTTTCGCACTTGTGTTGGTGCAGGAAACCACTTTTGCACTTGTATTAGCGTGGAAAAACCACTTTTCGCACTTGTGTTAGTGTTGAAAAACCACTTTTCGCACTTGTGTTAGTGTTGAAAAACCACTTTTCGCACTTGTGTTGGTGCAGGAAACCACTTTTGCACTTGTATTAGTGTGGAAAAACCCACTTTTCGCACTTGTGTTAGTGTTGAAAAACCACTTTTCGCACTTGTGTTAGTGTTGAAAAACCACTTTTCGCACTTGTGTTAGTGTTGAAAAACCACTTTTTGCACTTGTGTTGGTGCAGGAAACCACTTTGGCACTTGTATTAGTGTGGAAAAAACACTTTTTGCACTTGTGATAGTGTTGAAAAACCACTTTTCGCACCTGTGTTAGTGTTGTAAAACAACTTTTCGCACTCGTGTTAGTGTTGAAAAACCACTTTTCGCACTTATGTTGGTGCAGGAAACCACTTTTGCACTTGTATTAGTGTGGAAAAACCACTTTTCGCACTTGTGTTAGTGTTGAAAAACCACTTTTCGCACTCGTGTTAGTGTTGAAAAACCACTTTTCGCACTTGTGTTGGTGCAGGAAACCACTTTTGCACTTGTATTAGTGTGGAAAAAACACTTTTTGCACTTGTGATAGTGTTGAAAAACCACTTTTCGCACTTGTGTTAGTGTTGAAAAACCACTTTTCGCACTTGTGTTAGTGTGGAAAAACCACTTTTCGCACTTGTGTTAGTGTTGAAAAACCACTTTTCGCACTTGGGATAGAGTTGAAAAACCACTTTTCGCACTTGTGTTGGTGCAGGAAACCACTTTTGCACTTATATTAGTGTTGAAAAACCACTTTTTGCACTTGTGTTAGTGTTGAAAAACCACTTTTCGCACTTGTGTTAGTGTTGAAAAACCACTTTTCGCAGTTGTGTTGGTGCAGGAAACCACTTTTGCACTTGTATTTGTGTGGAAAAACACTTTTTGCACTTGTGATAGTGTTGAAAAACCACTTTTCGCACTTGTATTTGTGTGGAAAAAACACTTTTTGCACTTGTGATAGTGTTGAAAAACCACTTTTCGCACTTGTGTTAGTGTTGAAAATCCACTTTTCGCACTTGTGTTAGTGTTGAAAAACCACTTTTCGCACTTGTGTTGGTGCAGGAAACCACTTTTGCACTTGTATTAGTGTGGAAAAACCACTTTTCGCACTTGTGTTAGTGTTGAAAAACCACTTTTCGCACTTGTGTTAGTGTTGAAAAACCACTTTTCGCACTTGTGTTAGTGTTGAAAAACCACTTTTCGCACTTGTGTTGGTGCAGGAAACCACTTTTGCACTTGTATTAGTGTGGAAAAAACACTTTTTGCACTTGTGATAGTGTTGAAAAACCACTTTTCGCACTTGTGTTAGTGTTGAAAAACCACTTTTCGCACTTGTGTTGGTGCAGGAAACCACTTTTGCACTTGTATTAGTGTGGAAAAACCACTTTTCGCACTTGTGTTAGTGTTGAAAAACCACTTTTCGCACTTGTGTTAGTGTTGAAAAACCAATTTTCGCACTTGTGTTAGTGTTGAAAAACCACTTTTCGCACTTGTGTTGGTGCAGGAAACCACTTTTGCATTTGTATTAGTGTGGAAAAAACACTTTTTGCACTTGTGATAGTGTTGAAAAACCACTTTTCGCACTTGTGTTAGTGTTGAAAAACTACTTTTCGCACTTGTGTTGGTGCAGGAAACCACTTTTGCACTTGTATTAGTGTGGAAAAACCACTTTTCGCACTTGTGTTAGTGTTGAAAAACCACTTTTCGCACTTGTGTTAGTGTTGAAAAACCACTTTTCGCACTTGTGTTGGTGCAGGAAACCACTTTTGCACTTGTATTAGCGTGGAAAAACCACTTTTCGCACTTGTGTTAGTGTTGAAAAACCACTTTTCGCACTTGTGTTAGTGTTGAAAAACCACTTTTCGCACTTGTGTTGGTGCAGGAAACCACTTTTGCACTTGTATTAGTGTGGAAAAACCACTTTTCGCACTTGTGTTAGTGTTGAAAAACCACTTTTCGCACTTGTGTTAGTGTTGAAAAACCACTTTTCGCACTTGTGTTAGTGTTGAAAAACCACTTTTTGCACTTGTGTTGGTGCAGGAAACCACTTTGGCACTTGTATTAGTGTGGAAAAAACACTTTTTGCACTTGTGATAGTGTTGAAAAACCACTTTTCGCACCTGTGTTAGTGTTGTAAAACCACTTTTCGCACTTGTGTTAGTGTTGAAAAACCACTTTTCGCACTTGTGTTAGTGTTGAAAAACCACTTTTCGCACTTGTGTTAGTGTTGAAAAACCACTTTTCGCACTTGTGTTAGTGTTGAAAAACCACTTTTCGCACTTGTGTTGGTGCAGGAAACCACTTTTGCACTTGTATTAGTGTGGAAAAAACACTTTTTGCACTTGTGATAGTGTTGAAAAACCACTTTTCGCACTTGTGTTAGTGTTGAAAAACCACTTTTCGCACTTGTGTTGGTGCAGGAAACCACTTTTGCACTTGTATTAGTGTGGAAAAACCACTTTTCACACTTGTGTTAGTGTTGAAAAACCACTTTTCGCACTTGTGTTAGTGTTGAAAAACCACTTTTCGCACTTGTGTTAGTGTTGAAAAACCACTTTTCGCACTTGTGTTGGTGCAGGAAACCACTTTTGCACTTGTATTAGTGTGGAAAAAACACTTTTTGCACTTGTGATAGTGTTGAAAAACCACTTTTCGCACTTGTGTTAGTGTTGAAAAACCACTTTTCGCACTTGTGTTGGTGCAGGAAACCACTTTTGCACTTGTATTAGTGTGGAAAAACCACTTTTCGCACTTGTGTTAGTGTTGAAAAACCACTTTTCGCACTTGTGTTAGTGTTGAAAAACCACTTTTCGCACTTGTGTTGGTGCAGGAAACCACTTTTGCACTTGTATTAGCGTGGAAAAAACACTTTTCGCACTTGTGTTAGTGTTGAAAAACCACTTTTCGCACTTGTGTTAGTGTTGAAAAACCACTTTTCGCACTTGTGTTGGTGCAGGAAACCACTTTTGCACTTGTATTAGTGTGGAAAAACCACTTTTCGCACTTGTGTTAGTGTTGAAAAACCACTTTTCGCACTTGTGTTAGTGTTGAAAAACCACTTTTCGCACTTGTGTTAGTGTTGAAAAACCACTTTTTGCACTTGTGTTGGTGCAGGAAACCACTTTGGCACTTGTATTAGTGTGGAAAAAACACTTTTTGCACTTGTGATAGTGTTGAAAAACCACTTTTCGCACCTGTGTTAGTGTTGTAAAACCACTTTTCGCACTCGTGTTAGTGTTGAAAAACCACTTTTCGCACTTATGTTGGTGCAGGAAACCACTTTTGCACTTGTATTAGTGTGGAAAAACCACTTTTCGCACTTGTGTTAGTGTTGAAAAACCACTTTTCGCACTCGTGTTAGTGTTGAAAAACCACTTTTCGCACTTGTGTTGGTGCAGGAAACCACTTTTGCACTTGTATTAGTGTGGAAAAAACACTTTTTGCACTTGTGATAGTGTTGAAAAACCACTTTTCGCACTTGTGTTAGTGTTGAAAAACCACTTTTCGCACTTGTGTTAGTGTTGAAAAACCACTTTTTGCACTTGTGTTGGTGCAGGAAACCACTTTGGCACTTGTATTAGTGTGGAAAAAACACTTTTTGCACTTGTGATAGTGTTGAAAAACCACTTTTCGCACCTGTGTTAGTGTTGTAAAACCACTTTTCGCACTCGTGTTAGTGTTGAAAAACCACTTTTCGCACTTATGTTGGTGCAGGAAACCACTTTTGCACTTGTATTAGTGTGGAAAAACCACTTTTCGCACTTGTGTTAGTGTTGAAAAACCACTTTTCGCACTCGTGTTAGTGTTGAAAAACCACTTTTCGCACTTGTGTTGGTGCAGGAAACCACTTTTGCACTTGTATTAGTGTGGAAAAAACACTTTTTGCACTTGTGATAGTGTTGAAAAACCACTTTTCGCACTTGTGTTAGTGTTGAAAAACCACTTTTCGCACTTGTGTTAGTGTGGAAAAACCACTTTTCGCACTTGTGTTAGTGTTGAAAAACCACTTTTCGCACTTGTGATAGAGTTGAAAAACCACTTTTCGCACTTGTGTTGGTGCAGGAAACCACTTTTGCACTTATATTAGTGTTGAAAAACCACTTTTTGCACTTGTGTTAGTGTTGAAAAAACACTTTTCGCACTTGTGTTAGTGTTGAAAAACCACTTTTCGCAGTTGTGTTGGTGCAGGAAACCACTTTTGCACTTGTATTTGTGTGGAAAAACACTTTTTGCACTTGTGATAGTGTTGAAAAACCACTTTTCGCACTTGTATTTGTGTGGAAAAAACACTTTTTGCACTTGTGATAGTGTTGAAAAACCACTTTTCGCACTTGTGTTAGTGTTGAAAATCCACTTTTCGCACTTGTGTTAGTGTTGAAAAACCACTTTTCGCACTTGTGTTGGTGCAGGAAACCACTTTTGCACTTGTATTAGTGTGGAAAAACCACTTTTCGCACTTGTGTTAGTGTTGAAAAACCACTTTTCGCACTTGTGTTAGTGTTGAAAAACCACTTTTCGCACTTGTGTTAGTGTTGAAAAACCACTTTTCGCACTTGTGTTGGTGCAGGAAACCACTTTTGCACTTGTAATAGTGTGGAAAAAACACTTTTTGCACTTGTGATAGTGTTGAAAAACCACTTTTCGCACTTGTGTTAGTGTTGAAAAACCACTTTTCGCACTTGTGTTGGTGCAGGAAACCACTTTTGCACTTGTATTAGTGTGGAAAAACCACTTTTCGCACTTGTGTTAGTGTTGAAAAACCACTTTTTGCACTTGTGTTAGTGTTGAAAAACCACTTTTCGCACTTGTGTTAGTGTTGAAAAACCACTTTTCGCACTTGTGTTGGTGCAGGAAACCACTTTTGCACTTGTATTAGTGTGGAAAAAACACTTTTTGCACTTGTGATAGTGTTGAAAAACCACTTTTCGCACTTGTGTTAGTGTTGAAAAACTACTTTTCGCACTTGTGTTGGTGCAGGAAACCACTTTTGCACTTGTATTAGTGTGGAAAAACCACTTTTCGCACTTGTGTTAGTGTTGAAAAACCACTTTTCGCACTTGTGTTAGTGTTGAAAAACCACTTTTCGCACTTGTGTTGGTGCAGGAAACCACTTTTGCACTTGTATTAGCGTGGAAAAACCACTTTTCGCACTTGTGTTAGTGTTGAAAAACCACTTTTCGCACTTGTGTTAGTGTTGAAAAACCACTTTTCGCACTTGTGTTGGTGCAGGAAACCACTTTTGCACTTGTATTATTGTGGAAAAACCACTTTTCGCACTTGTGTTAGTGTTGAAAAACCACTTTTCGCACTTGTGTTAGTGTTGAAAAACCACTTTTCGCACTTGTGTTAGTGTTGAAAAACCACTTTTTGCACTTGTGTTGGTGCAGGAAACCACTTTGGCACTTGTATTAGTGTGGAAAAAACACTTTTTGCACTTGTGATAGTGTTGAAAAACCACTTTTCGCACCTGTGTTAGTGTTGTAAAACCACTTTTCGCACTTGTGTTAGTGTTGAAAAACCACTTTTCGCACTTGTGTTAGTGTTGAAAAACCACTTTTCGCACTTGTGTTAGTGTTGAAAAACCACTTTTCGCACTTGTGTTAGTGTTGAAAAACCACTTTTCGCACTTGTGTTGGTGCAGGAAACCACTTTTGCACTTGTATTAGTGTGGAAAAAACACTTTTTGCACTTGTGATAGTGTTGAAAAACCACTTTTCGCACTTGTGTTAGTGTTGAAAAACCACTTTTCGCACTTGTGTTGGTGCAGGAAACCACTTTTGCACTTGTATTAGTGTGGAAAAACCACTTTTCACACTTGTGTTAGTGTTGAAAAACCACTTTTCGCACTTGTGTTAGTGTTGAAAAACCACTTTTCGCACTTGTGTTAGTGTTGAAAAACCACTTTTCGCACTTGTGTTGGTGCAGGAAACCACTTTTGCACTTGTATTAGTGTGGAAAAAACACTTTTTGCACTTGTGATAGTGTTGAAAAACCACTTTTCGCACTTGTGTTAGTGTTGAAAAACCACTTTTCGCACTTGTGTTGGTGCAGGAAACCACTTTTGCACTTGTATTAGTGTGGAAAAACCACTTTTCGCACTTGTGTTAGTGTTGAAAAACCACTTTTCGCACTTGTGTTAGTGTTGAAAAACCACTTTTCGCACTTGTGTTGGTGCAGGAAACCACTTTTGCACTTGTATTAGCGTGGAAAAACCACTTTTCGCACTTGTGTTAGTGTTGAAAAACCACTTTTCGCACTTGTGTTAGTGTTGAAAAACCACTTTTCGCACTTGTGTTGGTGCAGGAAACCACTTTTGCACTTGTATTAGTGTGGAAAAACCACTTTTCGCACTTGTGTTAGTGTTGAAAAACCACTTTTCGCACTTGTGTTAGTGTTGAAAAACCACTTTTCGCACTTGTGTTAGTGTTGAAAAACCACTTTTTGCACTTGTGTTGGTGCAGGAAACCACTTTGGCACTTGTATTAGTGTGGAAAAAACACTTTTTGCACTTGTGATAGTGTTGAAAAACCACTTTTCGCACCTGTGTTAGTGTTGTAAAACCACTTTTCGCACTCGTGTTAGTGTTGAAAAACCACTTTTCGCACTTATGTTGGTGCAGGAAACCACTTTTGCACTTGTATTAGTGTGGAAAAACCACTTTTCGCACTTGTGTTAGTGTTGAAAAACCACTTTTCGCACTCGTGTTAGTGTTGAAAAACCACTTTTCGCACTTGTGTTGGTGCAGGAAACCACTTTTGCACTTGTATTAGTGTGGAAAAAACACTTTTTGCATTTGTGATAGTGTTGAAAAACCACTTTTCGCACTTGTGTTAGTGTTGAAAAACCACTTTTCGCACTTGTGTTAGTGTTGAAAAACCACTTTTCGCACATGTGTTGGTGCAGGGAAACACTTTTGCACTTGTATTAGTGTGGAAAAAACACTTTTTGCACTTGTGATAGTGTTGAAAAACCACTTTTCGCACTTGTGTTAGTGTTGAAAAACCACTTTTCGCACTTGTGTTGGTGCAGGAAACCACTTTTGCACTTGTGTTAGTGTTGAAAAACCACTTTTCGCACTTGTGTTAGTGTTGAAAAACCACTTTTCGCACTTGTGTTAGTGTTGAAAAACCACTTTTCGCACTTGTGTTGGTGCAGGAAACCACTTTTGCACTTGTATTTGTGTGGAAAAAACACTTTTTGCACTTGTGATAGTGTTGAAAAACCACTTTTCGCACTTGTGTTAGTGTTGAAAATCCACTTTTCGCACTTGTGTTAGTGTTGAAAAACCACTTTTCGCACTTGTGTTGGTGCAGGAAACCACTTTTGCACTTGTATTAGTGTGGAAAAACCACTTTTCGCACTTGTGTTAGTGTTGAAAAACCACTTTTCGCACTTGTGTTAGTGTTGAAAAACCACTTTTCGCACTTGTGTTAGTGTTGAAAAACCACTTTTCGCACTTGTGTTGGTGCAGGAAACCACTTTTGCACTTGTATTAGTGTGGAAAAAACACTTTTTGCACTTGTGATAGTGTTGAAAAACCACTTTTCGCACTTGTGTTAGTGTTGAAAAACCACTTTTCGCACTTGTGTTGGTGCAGGAAACCACTTTTGCACTTGTATTAGTGTGGAAAAACCACTTTTCGCACTTGTGTTAGTGTTGAAAAACCACTTTTCGCACTTGTGTTAGTGTTGAAAAACCACTTTTCGCACTTGTGTTAGTGTTGAAAAACCACTTTTCGCACTTGTGTTGGTGCAGGAAACCACTTTTGCACTTGTATTAGTGTGGAAAAAACACTTTTTGCACTTGTGATAGTGTTGAAAAACCACTTTTCGCACTTGTGTTAGTGTTGGAAAACTACTTTTCGCACTTGTGTTGGTGCAGGAAACCACTTTTGCACTTGTATTAGTGTGGAAAAACCACTTTTCGCACTTGTGTTAGTGTTGAAAAACCACTTTTCGCACTTGTGTTAGTGTTGAAAAACCACTTTTCGCACTTGTGTTGGTGCAGGAAACCACTTTTGCACTTGTATTAGCGTGGAAAACCAATTTTCGCACTTGTGTTAGTGTTGAAAAACCACTTTTCGCACTTGTGTTAGTGTTGAAAAACCACTTTTCGCACTTGTGTTGGTGCAGGAAACCACTTTTGCACTTGTATTAGTGTGGAAAAACCACTTTTCGCACTTGTGTTAGTGTTGAAAAACCATTTTTCGCACTTGTGTTAGTGTTGAAAAACCACTTTTCGCACTTGTGTTAGTGTTGAAAAACCACTTTTTGCACTTGTGTTGGTGCAGGAAACCACTTTGGCACTTGTATTAGTGTGGAAAAAACACTTTTTGCACTTGTGATAGTGTTGAAAAACCACTTTTCGCACCTGTGTTAGTGTTGTAAAACCACTTTTCGCACTTGTGTTAGTGTTGAAAAACCACTTTTCGCACTTGTGTTAGTGTTGAAAAACCACTTTTCGCACTTGTGTTAGTGTTGAAAAACCACTTTTCGCACTTGTGTTAGTGTTGAAAAACCACTTTTCGCACGTGTGTTGGTGCAGGAAACCACTTTTGCACTTGTGTTGGTGCAGGAAACCACTTTTGCACTTGTATTAGTGTGGAAAAACCACTTTTCACACTTGTGTTAGTGTTGAAAAACCACTTTTCGCACTTGTGTTAGTGTTGAAAAACCACTTTTCGCACTTGTGTTAGTGTTGAAAAACCACTTTTCGCACTTGTGTTGGTGCAGGAAACCACTTTTGCACTTGTATTAGTGTGGAAAAAACACTTTTTGCACTTGTGATAGTGTTGAAAAACCACTTTTCGCACTTGTGTTAGTGTTGAAAAACCACTTTTCGCACTTGTGTTGGTGCAGGAAACCACTTTTGCACTTGTATTAGTGTGGAAAAACCACTTTTCGCACTTGTGTTAGTGTTGAAAAACCACTTTTCGCACTTGTGTTAGTGTTGAAAAACCACTTTTCGCACTTGTGTTGGTGCAGGAAACCACTTTTGCACTTGTATTAGCGAGGAAAAACCACTTTTCGCACTTGTGTTAGTGTTGAAAAACCACTTTTCGCACTTGTGTTAGTGTTGAAAAACCACTTTTCGCACTTGTGTTGGTGCAGGAAACCACTTTTGCACTTGTATTAGTGTGGAAAAACCACTTTTCGCACTTGTGTTAGTGTTGAAAAACCACTTTTCGCACTTGTGTTAGTGTTGAAAAACCACTTTTCGCACTTGTGTTAGTGTTGAAAAACCACTTTTTGTAATTGTGTTGGTGTAGGAAACCACTTTGGCACTTGTATTAGTGTGGAAAAAACACTTTTTGCACTTGTGATAGTGTTGAAAAACCACTTTTCGCACCTGTGTTAGTGTTGTAAAACCACTTTTCGCACTCGTGTTAGTGTTGAAAAACCACTTTTCGCACTTATGTTGGTGCAGGAAACCACTTTTGCACTTGTATTAGTGTGGAAAAACCACTTTTCGCACTTGTGTTAGTGTTGAAAAACCACTTTTCGCACTCGTGTTAGTGTTGAAAAACCACTTTTCGCACTTGTGTTGGTGCAGGAAACCACTTTTGCACTTGTATTAGTGTGGAAAAAACACTTTTTGCACTTGTGATAGTGTTGAAAAACCACTTTTCGCACTTGTGTTAGTGTTGAAAAACCACTTTTCGCACTTGTGTTAGTGTTGAAAAACCACTTTTCGCACATGTGTTGGTGCAGGGAAACACTTTTGCACTTGTATTAGTGTGGAAAAAACACTTTTTGCACTTGTGATAGTGTTGAAAAACCACTTTTCGCACTTGTGTTAGTGTTGAAAAACCACTTTTCGCACTTGTGTTGGTGCAGGAAACCACTTTTGCACTTGTGTTAGTGTTGAAAAACCACTTTTCGCACTTGTGTTAGTGTTGAAAAACCACTTTTCGCACTTGTGTTAGTGTTGAAAAACCACTTTTCGCACTTGTGTTGGTGCAGGAAACCACTTTTGCACTTGTATTTGTGTGGAAAAAACACTTTTTGCACTTGTGATAGTGTTGAAAAACCACTTTTCGCACTTGTGTTAGTGTTGAAAAACCACTTTTCGCACTTGTGTTGGTGCAGGAAACCACTTTTGCACTTGTATTAGTGTGGAAAAACCACTTTTCGCACTTGTGTTAGTGTTGGAAAACTACTTTTCGCACTTGTGTTGGTGCAGGAAACCACTTTTGCACTTGTATTAGTGTGGAAAAACCACTTTTCGCACTTGTGTTAGTGTTGAAAAACCACTTTTCGCACTTGTGTTAGTGTTGAAAAACCACTTTTCGCACTTGTGTTGGTGCAGGAAACCACTTTTGCACTTGTATTAGCGTGGAAAACCAATTTTCGCACTTGTGTTAGTGTTGAAAAACCACTTTTCGCACTTGTGTTAGTGTTGAAAAACCACTTTTCGCACTTGTGTTGGTGCAGGAAACCACTTTTGCACTTGTATTAGTGTGGAAAAACCACTTTTCGCACTTGTGTTAGTGTTGAAAAACCATTTTTCGCACTTGTGTTAGTGTTGAAAAACCACTTTTCGCACTTGTGTTAGTGTTGAAAAACCACTTTTTGCACTTGTGTTGGTGCAGGAAACCACTTTGGCACTTGTATTAGTGTGGAAAAAACACTTTTTGCACTTGTGATAGTGTTGAAAAACCACTTTTCGCACCTGTGTTAGTGTTGTAAAACCACTTTTCGCACTTGTGTTAGTGTTGAAAAACCACTTTTCGCACTTGTGTTAGTGTTGAAAAACCACTTTTCGCACTTGTGTTAGTGTTGAAAAACCACTTTTCGCACTTGTGTTAGTGTTGAAAAACCACTTTTCGCACGTGTGTTGGTGCAGGAAACCACTTTTGCACTTGTGTTGGTGCAGGAAACCACTTTTGCACTTGTATTAGTGTGGAAAAACCACTTTTCACACTTGTGTTAGTGTTGAAAAACCACTTTTCGCACTTGTGTTAGTGTTGAAAAACCACTTTTCGCACTTGTGTTAGTGTTGAAAAACCACTTTTCGCACTTGTGTTGGTGCAGGAAACCACTTTTGCACTTGTATTAGTGTGGAAAAAACACTTTTTGCACTTGTGATAGTGTTGAAAAACCACTTTTCGCACTTGTGTTAGTGTTGAAAAACCACTTTTCGCACTTGTGTTGGTGCAGGAAACCACTTTTGCACTTGTATTAGTGTGGAAAAACCACTTTTCGCACTTGTGTTAGTGTTGAAAAACCACTTTTCGCACTTGTGTTAGTGTTGAAAAACCACTTTTCGCACTTGTGTTGGTGCAGGAAACCACTTTTGCACTTGTATTAGCGAGGAAAAACCACTTTTCGCACTTGTGTTAGTGTTGAAAAACCACTTTTCGCACTTGTGTTAGTGTTGAAAAACCACTTTTCGCACTTGTGTTGGTGCAGGAAACCACTTTTGCACTTGTATTAGTGTGGAAAAACCACTTTTCGCACTTGTGTTAGTGTTGAAAAACCACTTTTCGCACTTGTGTTAGTGTTGAAAAACCACTTTTCGCACTTGTGTTAGTGTTGAAAAACCACTTTTTGTAATTGTGTTGGTGTAGGAAACCACTTTGGCACTTGTATTAGTGTGGAAAAAACACTTTTTGCACTTGTGATAGTGTTGAAAAACCACTTTTCGCACCTGTGTTAGTGTTGTAAAACCACTTTTCGCACTCGTGTTAGTGTTGAAAAACCACTTTTCGCACTTATGTTGGTGCAGGAAACCACTTTTGCACTTGTATTAGTGTGGAAAAACCACTTTTCGCACTTGTGTTAGTGTTGAAAAACCACTTTTCGCACTCGTGTTAGTGTTGAAAAACCACTTTTCGCACTTGTGTTGGTGCAGGAAACCACTTTTGCACTTGTATTAGTGTGGAAAAAACACTTTTTGCACTTGTGATAGTGTTGAAAAACCACTTTTCGCACTTGTGTTAGTGTTGAAAAACCACTTTTCGCACTTGTGTTAGTGTTGAAAAACCACTTTTCGCACATGTGTTGGTGCAGGGAAACACTTTTGCACTTGTATTAGTGTGGAAAAAACACTTTTTGCACTTGTGATAGTGTTGAAAAACCACTTTTCGCACTTGTGTTAGTGTTGAAAAACCACTTTTCGCACTTGTGTTGGTGCAGGAAACCACTTTTGCACTTGTGTTAGTGTTGAAAAACCACTTTTCGCACTTGTGTTAGTGTTGAAAAACCACTTTTCGCACTTGTGTTAGTGTTGAAAAACCACTTTTCGCACTTGTGTTGGTGCAGGAAACCACTTTTGCACTTGTATTTGTGTGGAAAAAACACTTTTTGCACTTGTGATAGTGTTGAAAAACCACTTTTCGCACTTGTGTTAGTGTTGAAAAACCACTTTTCGCACTTGTGTTGGTGCAGGAAACCACTTTTGCACTTGTATTAGTGTGGAAAAACCACTTTTCGCACTTGTGTTAGTGTTGAAAATCCACTTTTCGCACTTGTGTTAGTGTTGAAAAACCACTTTTCGCACTTGTGTTGGTGCAGGAAACCACTTTTGCACTTGTATTAGTGTGGAAAAACCACTTTTCGCACTTGTGTTAGTGTTGAAAAACCAATTTTCGCACTTGTGTTAGTGTTGAAAAACCACTTTTCGCACTTGTGTTAGTGTTGAAAAACCACTTTTCGCACTTGTGTTGGTGCAGGAAACCACTTTTGCACTTGTATTAGTGTGGAAAAAACACTTTTTGCACTTGTGATAGTGTTGAAAAACCACTTTTCGCACTTGTGTTAGTGTTGAAAAACCACTTTTCGCACTTGTGTTGGTGCAGGAAACCACTTTTGCACTTGTATTAGTGTGGAAAAACCACTTTTCGCACTTGTGTTAGTGTTGAAAAACCACTTTTCGCACTTGTGTTAGTGTTGAAAAACCACTTTTCGCACTTGTGTTGGTGCAGGAAACCACTTTTGCACTTGTATTAGTGTTGAAAAACCACTTTTTGCACTTGTGTTAGTGTTGAAAAACCACTTTTCGCACTTGTGTTGGTGCAGGAAAGCACTTTTGCACTTGTATTTGTGTGGAAAAACCACTTTTCGCACTTGTGTTATTGTTGAAAAAACACTTTTCGCACTTGTGTTAGTGTTGAAAAACCACTTTTCACACTTGTGTTAGTGTTGAAAAACCACTTTTTGCACTTGTGTTAGTGTTGAAAAACCACTTTTCGCACTTGTGTTGGTGCAGGAAACCACTTTTGCACTTGTATTAGTGTGGAAAAACCACTTTTCGCACTTGTGTTAGTGTTGAAAAACCACTTTTCGCACTTGTGTTAGTGTTGAAAAACCACTTTTCGCACTTGTGTTAGTGTTGAAAAACCACTTTTTGCACTTGTTTTGGTGCAGGAAACCACTTTGGCACTTGTATTAGTGTGGAAAAAACACTTTTTGCACTTGTGATAGTGTTGAAAAACCACTTTTCGCACCTGTGTTAGTGTTGAAAAACCACTTTTGGCACTTGTGTTAGTGTTGAAAAACCACTTTTCGCACTTGTGTTGGTGCAGGAAACCACTTTTGCACTTGTATTAGTGTGGAAAAAACACTTTTTGCACTTGTGATAGTGTTGAAAAACCACTTTTCGCACTTGTGTTAGTGTTGAAAAACCACTTTTCGCACTTGTGTTGGTGCAGGAAACCACTTTTGCACTTGTATTAGTGTGGAAAAACCACTTTTCGCACTTGTGTTAGTGTTGAAAAACCACTTTTCGCACTTGTGTTAGTGTTGAAAAACCACTTTTCGCACTTGTTTTGGTGCAGGAAACCACTTTTGCACTTGTATTAGCGTGGAAAAACCACTTTTCGCACTTGTGTTAGTGTTGAAAAACCACTTTTCGCACTTGTGTTGGTGCAGGAAACCACTTTTGCACTTGTATTAGTGTGGAAAAACCACTTTTCGCACTTGTGTTAGTGTTGAAAAACCACTTTTCGCACTTGTGTTAGTGTTGAAAAACCACTTTTCGCACTTGTGTTAGTGTTGAAAAACCACTTTTTGCACTTGTTTTGGTGCAGGAAACCACTTTGGCACTTGTATTAGTGTGGAAAAAACACTTTTTGCACTTGTGATAGTGTTGAAAAACCACTTTTCGCACCTGTGTTAGTGTTGAAAAACCACTTTTGGCACTTGTGTTAGTGTTGAAAAACCACTTTTCGCACTTGTGTTGGTGCAGGAAACCACTTTTGCACTTGTATTAGTGTGGAAAAAACACTTTTTGCACTTGTGATAGTGTTGAAAAACCACTTTTCGCACTTGTGTTAGTGTTGAAAAACCACTTTTCGCACTTGTGTTGGTGCAGGAAACCACTTTTGCACTTGTATTAGTGTGGAAAAACCACTTTTCGCACTTGTGTTAGTGTTGAAAAACCACTTTTCGCACTTGTGTTAGTGTTGAAAAACCACTTTTCGCACTTGTGTTAGTGTTGAAAAACCACTTTTTGCACTTGTGTTGGTGCAGGAAACCACTTTGGCACTTGCATTAGTGTGGAAAAAACACTTTTTGCACTTGTGATAGTGTTGAAAAACCACTTTTCGCACCTGTGTTAGTGTTGTAAAACCACTTTTCGCACTTGTGTTAGTGTTGAAAAACCACTTTTCGCACTTATGTTGGTGCAGGAAACCACTTTTGCACTTGTATTAGTGTGGAAAAACCACTTTTCGCACTTGTGTTAGTGTTGAAAAACCACTTTTCGCACTTGTGTTGGTGCAGGAAACCACTTTTGCACTTGTATTAGTGTGGAAAAACCACTTTTCGCACTTGTGTTAGTGTTGAAAAACCACTTTTTGCACTTGTGTTAGTGTTGAAAACCACTTTTCGCAATTGTGTTAGTGTTGAAAAACCACTTTTCGCACTTGTGTTGGTGCAGGAAACCACTTTTGCACTTCTATTAGTGTGGAAAAACACTTTTTGCACTTGTGATAGTGTTGAAAAACCACTTTTCGCACTTGTGTTAGTGTTGAAAAACCACTTTTCGCACTTGTGTTAGTGTTGAAAAACCACTTTTCGCACTTGTGTTGGTGCAGGAAACCACTTTTGCACTTGTACTCGTGTGGAAAAACACTTTTCGCACTTGTGATAGTGTTGAAAAACCACTTTTCGCACTTGTATTAGTGTTGAAAAACCACTTTTCGCACTTGTGTTAGTGTTGAAAAACCACTTTTCGCACTTGCGTTGGTGCAGGAAACCACTTTTGCACTTCTATTAGTGTGGAAAAACACTTTTCGCACTTGTGATAGTGTTGAAAAACCACTTTTCGCACTTGTGTTAGTGTTGAAAAACCACTTTTCGCACTTGTGTTGGTGCAGGAAACCACTTTTGCACTTGTATTAGTGTGGAAAAAACACTTTTTGCACTTGTGATAGTGTTGAAAAACCACTTTTTGCACTTGTGTTAGTGTTGAAAAACCACTTTTCGCACTTGTGTTGGTGCAGGAAACCACTTTTGCACTTGTATTAGTGTGGAAAAACCACTTTTCGCACTTGTATTAGTGTTGAAAAACCACTTTTCGCACTTGTGTTAGTGTTGAAAAACCACTTTTCGCAATTGTGTTGGTGCAGGAAACCACTTTTGCACTTCTATTAGTGTGGAAAAACCACTTTTCGCACTTGTGTTAGTGTTGAAAAACCACTTTTTGCACTTGTGTTAGTGTTGAAAAACCACTTTTCGCACTTGTGTTAGTGTTGAAAAACCACTTTTCGCACTTCTGTTGGTGCAGGAAACCACTTTTGCACTTGTATTAGTGTGGAAAAACCACTTTTCGCACTTGAGTTAGTGTTGAAAAACCACTTTTCGCACTTGTGTTAGTGTTGAAAAACCACTTTTCGCACTTGTGTTGGTGCAGGAAACCACTTTTGCACTTGTATTAGTGTGGAAAAACCACTTTTCGCACTTGTGTTAGTGTTGAAAAACCACTTTTCGCACTTGTGTTGGTGCAGGAAACCACTTTTGCACTTGTGTTAGTGTTGAAAAACCACTTTTCGCACTTGTGTTAGTGTTGAAAAACCACTTTTCGCACTTGTGTTAGTGTTGAAAAACCACTTTTCGCACTTGTGTTGGTACAGGAAACCACTTTTGCACTTCTATTAGTGTGGAAAAAACACTTTTTGCACTTGTGATAGTGTTGAAAAACCACTTTTCGCACTTGTGTTAGTGTTGAAAAACCACTTTTCGCACTTGTGTTAGTGTTGAAAAACCACTTTTCGCACTTGTGTTGGTGCAGGAAACCACTTTTGCACTTGTATTAGTGTGGAAAAACCACTTTTCGCACTTGTGTTAGTGTTGAAAAACCACTTTTCGCACTTGTGTTGGTGCAGGAAACCACTTTTCGCACTTGTGTTAGTGTTGAAAAACCACTTTTCGCAATTGTGTTAGTGTTGAAAAACCACTTTTCGCACTTGTGTTAGTGTTGAAAAACCACTTTTCGCACTTGTGTTAGTGTTGAAAAACCACTTTTCGCACTTGTGTTGGTGCAGGAAACCACTTTTGCACTTGTATTAGTGAGGAAAATACACTTTTTGCACTTGTGATAGTGTTGAAAAACCACTTTTCGCACTTGTGTTAGTGTTGAAAAACCACTTTTCGCACTTGTGTTGGTGCAGCAAACCACTTTTGCACTTGTATTAGTGTGGAAAAAACACTTTTTGCACTTGTGATAGTGTTGATAAACCACTTTTCGCACTTGTGTTAGTGTTGAAAAACCACTTTTCGCACTTGTGTTAGTGTTGAAAAACCACTTTTCGCACTTGTGTTGGTGCAGGAAACCACTTTTGCACTTGTATTAGTGTGGAAAAAACACTTTTTGCACTTGTGATAGTGTTGAAAAACCACTTTTCGCACTTGTGTTAGTGTTGAAAAACCACTTTTCGCACTTGTGTTGGTGCAGGAAACCACTTTTGCACTTGTATTAGTGTGGAAAAACCACTTTTCGCACTTGTGTTAGTGTTGAAAAACCACTTTTCGCACTTGTGTTAGTGTTGAAAAACCACTTTTCGCACTTGTGTTAGTGTTGAAAAACCACTTTTCGCACTTGTGTTGGTGCAGGAAACCACTTTTGCACTTGTATTAGTGTGGAAAAACCACTTTTCGCACTTGTGTTAGTGTTGAAAAACCACTTTTCGCACTTGTGTTGGTGCAGGAAACCACTTTTCGCACTTGTGTTGGTGCAGGAAACCACTTTTGCACTTGTATTAGTGTGGAAAAAGCACTTTTCGCACTTGTGTTAGTGTTGAAAAACCACTTTTCGCACTTGTGTTAGTGTGGAAAAAACACTTTTCGCACTTGTGTTAGTGTTGAAAAACACTTTTCGTAATTGTGTTGGTGCAGGAAACCACTTTTGCACTTGCATTAGTGTGGAAAAACCACTTTTCGCACTTGGCTTAGTGTTGAAAAACCACTTTTCGCACTTGTGTTAGTGTTGAAAAACCACTTTTCGCACTTGTGATAGTGTTGAAAAATAAATTTTTGGAATTGTGTTGGTGTAGGAAATGACTTTTGTAATTGTATTAGTGTGGAAAAAACAATTTTTGGATTTGTGTTAGTGTGGAAAAACCACTTTTTGCACTTGTGATAGTGTGAAAAACCACTTTTCGCACTTGTGTTAGTGTTGAAAAACCACTTTTCGCACTTGTGTTGGTGCAGGAAACCACTTTTGCACTTGTATTAGTGTGGAAAAACCACTTTTTGCACTTGTGTTAGTGTTGAAAAACCACTTTTCGCACTTGTGTTGGTGCAGGAAACCACTTTTGGACTTGTATTAGTGTGGAAAAACCACTTTTCGCACTTGTGTTAGTGTTGAAAAACCACTTTTCGCACTTGTGTTAGTGTTGAAAAACCACTTTTCGCACTTGTGTTAGTGTTGAAAAACCAATTTTCGCACTTGTGTTGGTGCAGGAAACCACTTTTGCACTTCTATTAGTGTGGAAAAACACTTTTTACACTTGTGATAGTGTTGAAAAACCACTTTTCGCACTTGTGTTAGTGTTGAAAAACCACTTTTCGCACTTGTGTTAGTGTTGAAAAACCACTTTTCGCACTTGTGTTGGTGCAGGAAACCACTTTTGCACTTGTATTAGTGTGGAAAAACACTTTTCGCACTTGTGATAGTGTTGAAAAACCACTTTTCGCACTTGTGTTAGTGTTGAAAAACCACTTTTCGCACTTGTGTTAGTGTTGAAAAACCACTTTTCGCACTTGTGTTGGTGCAGGAAACCACTTTTGCACTTGTATTAGTGTGGAAAAAACACTTTTTGCACTTGTGATAGTGTTGAAAAACCACTTTTCGCACTTGTGTTAGTGTTAAAAAACCACTTTTCGCACTTGTGTTGGTGCAGGAAACCACTTTTGCACTTGTATTAGTGTGGAAAAACCACTTTTCGCACTTGTATTAGTGTTGAAAAACCACTTTTCGCACTTGTGTTAGTGTTGAAAAACCACTTTTCGCACTTGTGTTGGTGCAGGAAACCACTTTTGCACTTGTATTAGTGTGGAAAAACCACTTTTCGCACTTGAGTTAGTGTTGAAAAACCACTTTTCGCACTTGTGTTAGTGTTGAAAACCCACTTTTTGCACTTGTGTTAGTGTTGAAAAACCACTTTTCGCACTTGTGTTAGTGTTGAAAAACCACTTTTCGCACTTGTGTTGGTGCAGGAAACCACTTTTGCACTTGTATTAGTGTGGAAAAACCACTTTTCGCACTTGAGTTAGTGCTGAAAAACCACTTTTCGCACTTGTGTTAGTGTTGAAAAACCACTTTTCGCACTTGTGTTGGTGCAGGAAACCACTTTTGCACTTGTATTAGTGTGGAAAAAACACTTTTCGCACTTGTGTTAGTGTTGAAAAACCACTTTTCGCACTTTTGTTGGTGCAGGAAACCACTTTTGCACTTGTATTAGTGTGGCAAAAACACTTTTTGCACTTGTGATAGTGTTGAAAAACCACTTTTCGCACTTGTGTTAGTGTTGAAAAACCACTTTTCGCACTTGTGTTGGTGCAGGAAACCACTTTTGCACTTGTATTAGTGTGGAAAAACCACTTTTCGCACTTGTGTTAGTGTTGAAAAACCACTTTTCGCACTTGTGTTAGTGTTGAAAAACCATTTTTCCCACTGTGTTAGTGTTGAAAAACCACTTTTCGCACTTGTGTTGGTGCAGGAAACCACTTTTGCACTTGTATTAGTGTGGAAAAACCACTTTTCGCACTTGTGTTAGTGTTGAAAAACCACTTTTCGCACTTGTGTTGGTGCAGGAAACCACTTTTGCACTTGTATTAGTGTGGAAAAACCACTTTTCGCACTTGTGTTAGTGTTGAAAAACCACTTTTCGCACTTGTGTTGGTGCAGGAAACCACTTTTGCACTTGTATTAGTGAGGAAAATACACTTTTTGCACTTGTGATAGTGTTGAAAAACCACTTTTCGCACTTGTGTTAGTGTTGAAAAACCACTTTTCGCACTTGTGTTGGTGCAGGAAACCACTTTTGCACTTGTATTAGTGTAGAAAAACCACTTTTCGCACTTGTGTTAGTGTTGAAAAACCACTTTTCGCACTTGTGTTAGTGTTGAAAAACCACTTTTCGCACTTGTGTTGGTGCAGGAAACCACTTTTGCACTTGTATTAGTGTGGAAAAAACACTTTTTGCACTTGTGATAGTGTTGATAAACCACTTTTCGCACTTGTGTTAGTGTTGAAAAACCACTTTTCGCACTTGTGTTGGTGCAGGAACCCACTTTTGCACTTGTATTAGTGTGGTAAAAAGACTTTTTGCACTTGTGATAGTGTTGAAAAACCACTTTTTGCACTTGTGTTAGTGTTGAAAAACCACTTTTCGCACTTGTGTTGGTGCAGGAAACCACTTTTGCACTTGTATTAGTGTGGAAAAACCACTTTTCGCACTTGTGT
Source organism: Myxine glutinosa (assembly GCF_964187855.1). NCBI lineage: Eukaryota > Metazoa > Chordata > Myxini > Myxiniformes > Myxinidae > Myxine > Myxine glutinosa. The sequence continues at coordinate 11,876,178 of NC_136271.1, forward strand.
TAGTGTTGAAAAACCACTTTTCGCACTTGTGTTAGTGTTGAAAAACCACTTTTCGCACTTGTGTTGGTGCAGGAAACCACTTTTGCACTTGTATTAGTGTGGAAAAAACACTTTTTGCATTTGTGATAGTGTTGAAAAACCACTTTTTGCACTTGTGTTAGTGTTGAAAAACCACTTTTCGCACTTGTGTTGGTGCAGGAAACCACTTTTGCACTTGTATTAGTGTGGAAAAACCACTTTTCGCACTTGTGTTAGTGTTGAAAAACCACTTTTCGCACTTGTGTTGGTGCAGGAAACCACTTTTGCACTTGCATTAGTGTGGAAAAAACACTTTTTGCACTTGTGATAGTGTTGAAAAACCACTTTTCGCACTTGTGTTAGTGTTGAAAAACCACTTTTCGCACTTGTGTTGGTGCAGGAAACCACTTTTGTACTTGTATTAGTGTGGAAAAACCACTTTTCGCACTTGTGTTAGTGTTGAAAAACCACTTTTCGCACTTGTGTTAGTGTTGAAAAACCACTTTTCGCACATGTGTTGGTGCAGGGAAACACTTTTGCACTTGTATTAGTGTGGAAAAAACACTTTTTGCACTTGTGATAGTGTTGAAAAACCACTTTTCGCACTTGTGTTAGTGTTGAAAAACCACTTTTCGCACTTGTGTTGGTGCAGGAAACCACTTTTGCACTTGTGTTAGTGTTGAAAAACCACTTTTCGCACTTGTGTTAGTGTTGAAAAACCACTTTTCGCACTTGTGTTAGTGTTGAAAAACCACTTTTTGCACTTGTGTTGGTGCAGGAAACCACTTTTGCACTTGTATTAGTGTGGAAAAACACTTTTTGCACTTGTGATAGTGTTGAAAAACCACTTTTCGCGCTTGTGTTAGTGTTGAAAAACCACTTTTCGCACTTGTGTTGGTGCAGGAAACCACTTTTGCACTTATATTAGTGTGGAAAAAACACTTTTCGCACTTGTGTTAGTGTTGAAAAACCACTTTTCGCACTTGTGTTAGTGTTGAAAAACCACTTTTCGCACTTGTGTTAGTGTTGAAAAACCACTTTTCGCACTTGTGTTGGTGCAGGAAACCACTTTTGCACTTGTATTTGTGTGGAAAAAACACTTTTTGCACTTGTGATAGTGTTGAAAAACCACTTTTCGCACTTGTGTTAGTGTTGAAAAACCACTTTTCGCACTTGTGTTGGGGCAGGAAACCACTTTTGCACTTGTATTAGTGTGGAAAAACCACTTTTCGCACTTGTGTTAGTGTTGAAAATCCACTTTTCGCACTTGTGTTAGTGTTGAAAAACCACTTTTCGCACTTGTGTTGGTGCAGGAAACCACTTTTGCACTTGTATTAGTGTGGAAAACCACTTTTCGCACTTGTGTTAGTGTTGAATAACCACTTTTCGCACTTGTGTTAGTGTTGAAAAACCACTTTTCGCAATTGTGTTAGTGTTGAAAAACCACTTTTCGCACTTGTGTTGGTGCAGGAAACCACTTTTGCACTTGTATTAGTGTGGAAAAAACACTTTTTGCACTTGTGATAGTGTTGAAAAACCACTTTTCGCACTTGTGTTAGTGTTGAAAAACCACTTTTCGCACTTGTGTTGGTGCAGGAAACCACTTTTGCACTTGTATTAGTGTGGAAAAACCACTTTTTGCACTTGTGTTAGTGTTGAAAAACCACTTTTCGCACTTGTGTTAGTGTTGAAAAACCACTTTTCGCACTTGTGTTGGTGCAGGAAACCACTTTTGCACTTGTATTAGTGTGGAAAAAACACTTTTTGCACTTGTGATAGTGTTGAAAAACCACTTTCCGCACTTGTGTTAGTGTTGAAAAACCACTTTTCGCACTTGTGTTGGTGCAGGAAACCACTTTTGCACTTGTATTAGTGTGGAAAAACCACTTTTCGCACTTGTGTTAGTGTTGAAAAACCACTTTTCGCACTTGTGTTAGTGTTGAAAAACCACTTTTCGCACTTGTGTTGGTGCAGGAAACCACTTTTGCACTTGTATTAGTGTGTAAAAACCACTTTTCGCACTTGTGTTAGTGTTGAAAAACCACTTTTCGCACTTGTGTTAGTGTTGAAAAACCACTTTTCGCACTTGTGTTAGTGTTGAAAAACCACTTTTTGCACTTGTGTTGGTGCAGGAAACCACTTTGGCACTTGTATTAGTGTGGAAAAAACACTTTTTGCACTTGCGATAGTGTTGAAAAACCACTTTTCGCACCTGTGTTAGTGTTGAAAAACCACTTTTCGCACTTGTGTTAGTGTTGAAAAACCACTTTTCGCACTTGTGTTGGTGCAGGAAACCACTTTTGCACTTGTATTAGTGTGGCAAAACCACTTTTCGCACTTGTGTTAGTGTTGAAAAACCACTTTTCGCAATCGTGTTAGTGTTGAAAAACCACTTTTCGCACTTGTGTTGGTGCAGGAAACCACTTTTGCACTTATATTAGTGTGGAAAAAACACTTTTTGCACTTGTGATAGTGTTGAAAAACCACTTTTCGCACTTGTGTTAGTGTTGAAAAACCACTTTTCGCACTTGTGTTGGTGCAGGAAACCACTTTTGCACTTGTATTAGTGTGGAAAAACCACTTTTCGCACTTGTGTTAGTGTTGAAAAACCACTTTTCGCACTTGTGTTGGTGCAGGAAACCACTTTTGCACTTGTATTAGTGTGGAAAAAAAACTTTTTGCACTTGTGATAGTGTTGAAAAACCACTTTTCGCACTTGTGTTAGTGTTGAAAAACCACTTTTCGCACTTGTGTTGGTGCAGGAAACCACTTTTGCACTTGTATTAGTGTGGAAAAACCACTTTTCGCACTTGTGTTAGTGTTGAAAAACCACTTTTCACACTTGTGATAGTGTTGAAAAACCACTTTTCGCACTTGTGTTGGTGCAGGAAACCACTTTTGCACTTATATTAGTGTGGAAAAAACACTTTTCGCACTTGTGTTAGTGTTGAAAAACCACTTTTTGCACTTGTGTTAGTGTTGAAAAACCACTTTTCGCACTTGTGTTAGTGTTGAAAAACCACTTTTCGCAGTTGTGTTGGTGCAGGAAACCACTTTTGCACTTGTATTTGTGTGGAAAAAACACTTTTTGCACTTGTGATAGTGTTGAAAAACCACTTTTCGCACTTGTATTTGTGTGGAAAAAACACTTTTTGCACTTGTGATAGTGTTGAAAAACCACTTTTCGCACTTGTGTTAGTGTTGAAAATCCACTTTTCGCACTTGTGTTAGTGTTGAAAAACCACTTTTCGCACTTGTGTTGGTGCAGGAAACCACTTTTGCACTTGTATTAGTGTGGAAAAACCACTTTTCGCACTTGTGTTAGTGTTGAAAAACCACTTTTCGCACTTGTGTTAGTGTTGAAAAACTACTTTTCGCACTTGTGTTAGTGTTGAAAAACCACTTTTCGCACTTGTGTTGGTGCAGGAAACCACTTTTGCACTTGTATTAGTGTGGAAAAAACACTTTTTGCACTTGTGATAGTGTTGAAAAACCACTTTTCGCACTTGTGTTAGTGTTGAAAAACCACTTTTCGCACTTGTGTTGGTGCAGGAAACCACTTTTGCACTTGTATTAGTGTGGAAAACCACTTTTCGCACTTGTGTTAGTGTTGAAAAACCACTTTTCGCACTTGTGTTAGTGTTGAAAAACCATTTTTCGCACTTGTGTTGGTGCAGGAAACCACTTTTGCACTTGTATTAGCGTGGAAAAACCACTTTTCGCACTTGTGTTAGTGTTGAAAAACCACTTTTCGCACTTGTGTTAGTGTTGAAAAACCACTTTTCGCACTTGTGTTGGTGCAGGAAACCACTTTTGCACTTGTATTAGTGTGGAAAAACCACTTTTCGCACTTGTGTTAGTGTTGAAAATCCACTTTTCGCACTTGTGTTAGTGTTGAAAAAGCACTTTTCGCACTTGTGTTGGTGCAGGAAACCACTTTTGCACTTGTATTAGTGTGGAAAAACCACTTTTCGCACTTGTGTTACTGTTGAAAAACCACTTTTCGCACTTGTGTTAGTGTTGAAAAACCACTTTTCGCACTTGTGTTAGTGTTGAAAAACCACTTTTCGCACTTGTGTTGGTGCAGGAAACCACTTTTGCACTTGTATTAGTGTGGTAAAAACACTTTTTGCACTTGTGATAGTGTTGAAAAACCACTTTTCGCACTTGTGTTAGTGTTGATAAACCACTTTTCGCACTTGTGTTGGTGCAGGAAACCACTTTTGCACTTGTATTAGTGTGGAAAAACCACTTTTCGCACTTGTGTTAGTGTTGAAAAACCACTTTTCGCACTTGTGTTAGTGTTGAAAAACCACTTTTCGCACTTGTGTTAGTGTTGAAAAACCACTTTTCGCACTTGTGTTGGTGCAGGAAACCACTTTTGCACTTGTATTAGTGTGGAAAAACACTTTTTGCATTTGTGATAGTGTTGAAAAACCACTTTTCGCACTTGTGTTAGTGTTGAAAAACCACATTTCGCACTTGTGTTAGTGTTGAAAAACCACTTTTCGCACTTGTGTTGGTGCAGGAAACCACTTTTGCACTTGTATTAGTGTGGAAAAAACACTTTTTGCACTTGTGATAGTGTTGATAAACCACTTTTCGCACTTGTGTTAGTGTTGAAAAACCACTTTTCGCACTTGTGTTTGTGCAGGAAACCACTTTTGCACTTGTATTAGTGTGGTAAAAAGACTTTTTGCACTTGTGATAGTGTTGAAAAACCACTTTTCGCACTTGTGTTAGTGTTGAAAAACCACTTTTCGCACTTGTGTTGGTGCAGGAAACCACTTTTGCACTTGTATTAGTGTGGAAAAACCACTTTTCGCACTTGTGTTAGTGTTGAAAAACCACTTTTCGCACTTGTGTTAGTGTTGAAAAACCACTTTTCGCACTTGTGTTGGTGCAGGAAACCACTTTTGCACTTGTATTAGTGTGGAAAAAACACTTTTTGCATTTGTGATAGTGTTGAAAAACCACTTTTCGCACTTGTGTTAGTGTTGAAAAACCACTTTTCGCACTTGTGTTGGTGCAGGAAACCACTTTTGCACTTGTATTAGTGTGGAAAAACCACTTTTCGCACTTGTGTTAGTGTTGAAAAACCACTTTTCGCACTTGTGTTGGTGCAGGAAACCACTTTTGCACTTGCATTAGTGTGGAAAAAACACTTTTTGCACTTGTGATAGTGTTGAAAAACCACTTTTCGCACTTGTGTTAGTGTTGAAAAACCACTTTTCGCACTTGTGTTGGTGCAGGAAACCACTTTTGTACTTGTATTAGTGTGGAAAAACCACTTTTCGCACTTGTGTTAGTGTTGAAAAACCACTTTTTGCACTTGTGTTAGTGTTGAAAAACCACTTTTCGCACATGTGTTGGTGCAGGGAAACACTTTTGCACTTGTATTAGTGTGGAAAAAACACTTTTTGCACTTGTGATAGTGTTGAAAAACCACTTTTCGCACTTGTGTTAGTGTTGAAAAACCACTTTTCGCACTTGTGTTGGTGCAGGAAACCACTTTTGCACTTGTGTTAGTGTTGAAAAACCACTTTTCGCACTTGTGTTAGTGTTGAAAAACCACTTTTCGCACTTGTGTTAGTGTTGAAAAACCACTTTTTGCACTTGTGTTGGTGCAGGAAACCACTTTTGCACTTGTATTAGTGTGGAAAAACACTTTATGCACTTGTGATAGTGTTGAAAAACCACTTTTCGCGCTTGTGTTAGTGTTGAAAAACCACTTTTCGCACTTGTGTTGGTGCAGGAAACCACTTTTGCACTTATATTAGTGTGGAAAAAACACTTTTCGCACTTGTGTTAGTGTTGAAAAACCACTTTTCGCACTTGTGTTAGTGTTGAAAAACCACTTTTCGCACTTGTGTTAGTGTTGAAAAACCACTTTTCGCACTTGTGTTGGTGCAGGAAACCACTTTTGCACTTGTATTTGTGTGGAAAAAAACACTTTTTGCACTTGTGATAGTGTTGAAAAACCACTTTTCGCACTTGTGTTAGTGTTGAAAAACCACTTTTCGCACTTGTGTTGGGGCAGGAAACCACTTTTGCACTTGTATTAGTGTGGAAAAACCACTTTCGCACTTGTGTTAGTGTTGAAAATCCACTTTTCGCACTTGTGTTAGTGTTGAAAAACCACTTTTCGCACTTGTGTTGGTGCAGGAAACCACTTTTGCACTTGTATTAGTGTGGAAAACCACTTTTCGCACTTGTGTTAGTGTTGAATAACCACTTTTCGCACTTGTGTTAGTGTTGAAAAACCACTTTTCGCAATTGTGTTAGTGTTGAAAAACCACTTTTCGCACTTGTGTTGGTGCAGGAAACCACTTTTGCACTTGTATTAGTGTGGAAAAAACACTTTTTGCACTTGTGATAGTGTTGAAAAACCACTTTTCGCACTTGTGTTAGTGTTGAAAAACCACTTTTCGCACTTGTGTTGGTGCAGGAAACCACTTTTGCACTTGTATTAGTGTGGAAAAACCACTTTTTGCACTTGTGTTAGTGTTGAAAAACCACTTTTCGCACTTGTGTTAGTGTTGAAAAACCACTTTTCGCACTTGTGTTGGTGCAGGAAACCACTTTTGCACTTGTATTAGTGTGGAAAAAACACTTTTTGCACTTGTGATAGTGTTGAAAAACCACTTTCCGCACTTGTGTTAGTGTTGAAAAACCACTTTTCGCACTTGTGTTGGTGCAGGAAACCACTTTTGCACTTGTATTAGTGTGGAAAAACCACTTTTCGCACTTGTGTTAGTGTTGAAAAACCACTTTTCGCACTTGTGTTAGTGTTGAAAAACCACTTTTCGCACTTGTGTTGGTGCAGGAAACCACTTTTGCACTTGTATTAGTGTGGAAAAAACACTTTTCGCACTTGTGTTAGTGTTGAAAAACCACTTTTCGCACTTGTGTTAGTGTTGAAAAACCACTTTTCGCACTTGTGTTAGTGTTGAAAAACCACTTTTTGCACTTGTGTTGGTGCAGGAAACCACTTTGGCACTTGTATTAGTGTGGAAAAAACACTTTTTGCACTTGCGATAGTGTTGAAAAACCACTTTTCGCACCTGTGTTAGTGTTGAAAAACCACTTTTCGCACTTGTGTTAGTGTTGAAAAACCACTTTTCGCACTTGTGTTGGTGCAGGAAACCACTTTTGCACTTGTATTAGTGTGGCAAAACCACTTTTCGCACTTGTGTTAGTGTTGAAAAACCACTTTTCGCAATCGTGTTAGTGTTGAAAAACCACTTTTCGCACTTGTGTTGGTGCAGGAAACCACTTTTGCACTTATATTAGTGTGGAAAAAACACTTTTTGCACTTGTGATAGTGTTGAAAAACCACTTTTCGCACTTGTGTTAGTGTTGAAAAACCACTTTTCGCACATGTGTTGGTGCAGGAAACCACTTTTGCACTTGTATTAGTGTGGAAAAACCACTTTTCGCACTTGTGTTAGTGTTGAAAAACCACTTTTCGCACTTGTGTTGGTGCAGGAAACCACTTTTGCACTTGTATTAGTGTGGAAAAAAAACTTTTTGCACTTGTGTTGGTGCAGGAAACCACTTTTGCACTTGTATTAGTGTGGTAAAAACACTTTTTGCACTTGTGATAGTGTTGAAAAACCACTTTTCGCACTTGTGTTAGTGTTGATAAACCACTTTTCGCACTTGTGTTGGTGCAGGAAACCACTTTTGCACTTGTATTAGTGTGGTAAAAACACTTTTTGCACTTGTGATAGTGTTGAAAAACCACTTTTCGCACTTGTGTTAGTGTTGATAAACCACTTTTCGCACTTGTGTTGGTGCAGGAAACCACTTTTGCACTTGTATTAGTGTGGAAAAACCACTTTTCGCATTTGTGTTAGTGTTGAAAAACCACTTTTCGCACTTGTGTTAGTGTTGAAAAACCACTTTTCGCACTTGTGTTAGTGTTGAAAAACCACTTTTCGCACTTGTGTTGGTGCAGGAAACCACTTTTGCACTTGTATTAGTGTGGAAAAACACTTTTTGCATTTGTGATAGTGTTGAAAAACCACTTTTCGCACTTGTGTTAGTGTTGAAAAACCACTTTTCGCACTTGTGTTGGTGCAGGAAACCACTTTTGCACTTGTATTAGTGTGGAAAAACCACTTTTCGCACTTGTGTTAGTGTTGAAAAACCACTTTTCGCACTTGTGTTGGTGCAGGAAACCACTTTTGCACTTGCATTAGTGTGGAAAAAACACTTTTTGCACTTGTGATAGTGTTGAAAAACCACTTTTCGCACTTGTGTTAGTGTTGAAAAACCACTTTTCGCACTTGTGTTGGTGCAGGAAACCACTTTTGTACTTGTATTAGTGTGGAAAAACCACTTTTCGCACTTGTGTTAGTGTTGAAAAACCACTTTTCGCACTTGTGTTAGTGTTGAAAAACCACTTTTCGCACATGTGTTGGTGCAGGGAAACACTTTTGCACTTGTATTAGTGTGGAAAAAACACTTTTTGCACTTGTGATAGTGTTGAAAAACCACTTTTCGCACTTGTGTTAGTGTTGAAAAACCACTTTTCGCACTTGTGTTGGTGCAGGAAACCACTTTTGCACTTGTGTTAGTGTTGAAAAACCACTTTTCGCACTTGTGTTAGTGTTGAAAAACCACTTTTCGCACTTGTGTTAGTGTTGAAAAACCACTTTTCGCACTTGTGTTAGTGTTGAAAAACCACTTTTTGCACTTGTGTTGGTGCAGGAAACCACTTTTGCACTTGTATTAGTGTGGAAAAACACTTTTTGCACTTGTGATAGTGTTGAAAAACCACTTTTCGCGCTTGTGTTAGTGTTGAAAAACCACTTTTCGCACTTGTGTTGGTGCAGGAAACCACTTTTGCACTTATATTAGTGTGGAAAAAACACTTTTCGCACTTGTGTTAGTGTTGAAAAACCACTTTTCGCACTTGTGTTAGTGTTGAAAAACCACTTTTCGCACTTGTGTTAGTGTTGAAAAACCACTTTTCGCACTTGTGTTGGTGCAGGAAACCACTTTTGCACTTGTATTTGTGTGGAAAAAACACTTTTTGCACTTGTGATAGTGTTGAAAAACCACTTTTCGCACTTGTGTTAGTGTTGAAAAACCACTTTTCGCACTTGTGTTAGTGTTGAAAATCCACTTTTCGCACTTGTGTTAGTGTTGAAAAACCACTTTTCGCACTTGTGTTGGTGCAGGAACACACTTTTGCACTTGTATTAGTGTGGAAAAACCACTTTTCGCACTTGTGTTAGTGTTGAAAATCCACTTTTCGCACTTGTGTTAGTGTTGAAAAACCACTTTTCGCACTTGTGTTGGTGCAGGAACACACTTTTGCACTTGTATTAGTGTGGAAAACCACTTTTCGCACTTGTGTTAGTGTTGAATAACCACTTTTCGCACTTGTGTTGGTGTTGAAAAACCACTTTTCGCACTTGTGTTAGTGTTGAAAAACCACTTTTCGCACTTGTGTTGGTGCAGGAAACCACTTTTGCACTTGTATTAGTGTGGAAAAAACACTTTTTGCACTTGTGATAGTGTTGAAAAACCACTTTTCGCACTTGTGTTAGTGTTGAAAAACCACTTTTCGCACTTGTGTTGGTGCAGGAAACCACTTTTGCACTTGTATTAGTGTGGAAAAACCACTTTTCGCACTTGTGTTAGTGTTGAAAAACCACTTTTCGCACTTGTGTTAGTGTTGAAAAACCACTTTTCGCACTTGTGTTGGTACAGGAAACCACTTTTGCACTTGTATTAGTGTGGAAAAAACACTTTTTGCACTTGTGATAGTGTTGAAAAACCACTTTTCGCACTTGTGTTAGTGTTGAAAAACCACTTTTCGCACTTGTGTTGGTGCAGGAAACCACTTTTGCACTTGTATTAGTGTGGAAAAACCACTTTTCGCACTTGTGTTAGTGTTGAAAAACCACTTTTCGCACTTGTGTTAGTGTTGAAAAACCACTTTTCGCACTTGTGTTGGTGCAGGAAACCACTTTTGCACTTGTATTAGTGTGGAAAAACCACTTTTCGCACTTGTGTTAGTGTTGAAAAACCACTTTTCGCACTTGTGTTAGTGTTGAAAAACCACTTTTCGCACTTGTGTTAGTGTTGAAAAACCACTTTTTGCACTTGTGTAGGTGCAGGAAACCACTTTGGCACTTGTATTACTGTGGAAAAAACACTTTTGCACTTGTGATAGTGTTGAAAAACCACTTTTCGCACCTGTGTTAGTGTTGAAAAACCACTTTTCGCACTTGTGTTAGTGTTGAAAAACCACTTTTCGCACTTGTGTTGGTGCAGGAAACCACTTTTGCACTTGTATTAGTGTGGCAAAACCACTTTTCGCACTTGTGTTAGTGTTGAAAAACCACTTTTCGCACTCGTGTTAGTGTTGAAAAACCACTTTTCGCACTTGTGTTGGTGCAGGAAACCACTTTTGCACTTGTATTAGTGTGGAAAAAACACTTTTTGCACTTGTGATAGTGTTGAAAAACCACTTTTCGCACTTGTGTTAGTGTTGAAAAACCACTTTTCGCACTTGTGTTGGTGCAGGAAACCACTTTTGCACTTGTATTAGTGTGGAAAAACCACTTTTCGCACTTGTGTTAGTGTTGAAAAACCACTTTTCGCACTTGTGTTGGTGCAGGAAACCACTTTTGCACTTGTATTAGTGTGGAAAAAACACTTTTTGCACTTGTGATAGTGTTGAAAAACAACTTTTCGCACTTGTGTTAGTGTTGAAAAACCACTTTTCGCACTTGTGTTGGTGCAGGAAACCACTTTTGCACTTGTATTAGTGTGGAAAAACCACTTTTCGCACTTGTGTTAGTGTTGAAAAACCACTTTTCGCACTTGTGATAGAGTTGAAAAACCACTTTTCGCACTTGTGTTGGTGCAGGAAACCACTTTTGCACTTATATTAGTGTTGAAAAACCACTTTTTGCACTTGTGTTAGTGTTGAAAAACCACTTTTCGCACTTGTGTTAGTGTTGAAAAACCACTTTTCGCAGTTGTGTTGGTGCAGGAAACCAATTTTGCACTTGTATTTGTGTGGAAAAAACACTTTTTGCACTTGTGATAGTGTTGAAAAACCACTTTTCGCACTTGTATTTGTGTGGAAAAAACACTTTTTGCACTTGTGATAGTGTTGAAAAACCACTTTTCGCACTTGTGTTAGTGTTGAAAATCCACTTTTCGCACTTGTGTTAGTGTTGAAAAACCACTTTTCGCACTTGTGTTGGTGCAGGAAACCACTTTTGCACTTGTATTAGTGTGGAAAAACCACTTTTCGCACGTGTGTTAGTGTTGAAAAACCACTTTTCACACTTGTGATAGTGTTGAAAAACCACTTTTCGCACTTGTGTTGGTGCAGGAAACCACTTTTGCAGTTATATTAGTGTGGAAAAAACACTTTTCGCACTTGTGTTAGTGTTGAAAAACCACTTTTCGCAGTTGTGTTGGTGCAGGAAACCACTTTTGCACTTGTATTTGTGTGGAAAAAACACTTTTTGCACTTGTGATAGTGTTGAAAAACCACTTTTCGCACTTGTATTTGTGTGGAAAAAACACTTTTTGCACTTGTGATAGTGTTGAAAAACCACTTTTCGCACTTGTGTTAGTGTTGAAAATCCACTTTTCGCACTTGTGTTAGTGTTGAAAAACCACTTTTCGCACTTGTGTTGGTGCAGGAAACCACTTTTGCACTTGTATTAGTGTGGAAAAACCACTTTTCGCACTTGTGTTAGTGTTGAAAAACCACTTTTCGCACTTGTGTTAGTGTTGAAAAACCACTTTTCGCACTTGTGTTAGTGTTGAAAAACCACTTTTCGCACTTGTGTTGGTGCAGGAAACCACTTTTGCACTTGTATTAGTGTGGAAAAAACACTTTTTGCACTTGTGATAGTGTTGAAAAACCACTTTTCGCACTTGTGTTAGTGTTGAAAAACCACTTTTCGCACTTGTGTTGGTGCAGGAAACCACTTTTGCACTTGTATTAGTGTGGAAAACCACTTTTCGCACTTGTGTTAGTGTTGAAAAACCTCTTTTCGCACTTGTGTTAGTGTTGAAAAACCATTTTTCGCACTTGTGTTGGTGCAGGAAACCACTTTTGCACTTGTATTAGCGTGGAAAAACCACTTTTCGCACTTGTGTTAGTGTTGAAAAACCACTTTTCGCACTTGTGTTAGTGTTGAAAAACCACTTTTCGCACTTGTGTTGGTGCAGGAAACCACTTTTGCACTTGTATTAGTGTGGAAAAACCACTTTTCGCACTTGTGTTAGTGTTGAAAATCCACTTTTCGCACTTGTGTTAGTGTTGAAAAAGCACTTTTCGCACTTGTGTTGGTGCAGGAAACCACTTTTGCACTTGTATTAGTGTGGAAAAACCACTTTTCGCACTTGTGTTAGTGTTGAAAAACCACTTTTCGCACTTGTGTTAGTGTTGAAAAACCACTTTTCGCACTTGTGTTAGTGTTGAAAAACCACTTTTCGCACTTGTGTTGGTGCAGGAAACCACTTTTGCACTTGTATTAGTGTGGTAAAAACACTTTTTGCACTTGTGATAGTGTTGAAAAACCACTTTTCGCACTTGTGTTAGTGTTGATAAACCACTTTTCGCACTTGTGTTGGTGCAGGAAACCACTTTTGCACTTGTATTAGTGTGGAAAAACCACTTTTCGCATTTGTGTTAGTGTTGAAAAACCACTTTTCGCACTTGTGTTAGTGTTGAAAAACCACTTTTCGCACTTGTGTTAGTGTTGAAAAACCACTTTTCGCACTTGTGTTGGTGCAGGAAACCACTTTTGCACTTGTATTAGTGTGGAAAAACACTTTTTGCATTTGTGATAGTGTTGAAAAACCACTTTTCGCACTTGTGTTAGTGTTGAAAAACCACTTTTCGCACTTGTGTTGGTGCAGGAAACCACTTTTGCACTTGTATTAGTGTGGAAAAATCACTTTTCGCACTTGTGTTAGTGTTGAAAAACCACTTTTCGCACTTGTGTTGGTGCAGGAAACCACTTTTGCACTTGCATTAGTGTGGAAAAAACACTTTTTGCACTTGTGATAGTGCTGAAAAACCACTTTTCGCACTTGTGTTGGTGCAGGAAACCACTTTTGTACTTGTATTAGTGTGGAAAAACCACTTTTCGCACTTGTGTTAGTGTTGAAAAACCACTTTTCGCACTTGTGTTAGTGTTGAAAAACCACTTTTCGCACATGTGTTGGTGCAGGGAAACACTTTTGCACTTGTATTAGTGTGGAAAAAACACTTTTTGCACTTGTGATAGTGTTGAAAAACCACTTTTCGCACTTGTGTTAGTGTTGAAAAACCACTTTTCGCACTTGTGTTGGTGCAGGAAACCACTTTTGCACTTGTGTTAGTGTTGAAAAACCACTTTTCGCACTTGTGTTAGTGTTGAAAAACCACTTTTCGCACTTGTGTTAGTGTTGAAAAACCACTTTTCGCACTTGTGTTAGTGTTGAAAAACCACTTTTCGCACTTGTGTTGGTGCAGGAAACCACTTTTGCACTTGTATTAGTGTGGAAAAACCACTTTTCGCACTTGTGTTAGTGTTGAAAAACCACTTTTCGCACTTGTGTTGGTGCAGGAAACCACTTTTGCACTTGTATTAGTGTGGAAAAAACACTTTTTGCACTTGTGATAGTGTTGAAAAACAACTTTTCGCACTTGTGTTAGTGTTGAAAAACCACTTTTCGCACTTGTGTTGGTGCAGGAAACCACTTTTGCACTTGTATTAGTGTGGAAAAACCACTTTTCGCACTTGTGTTAGTGTTGAAAAACCACTTTTCGCACTTGTGATAGAGTTGAAAAACCACTTTTCGCACTTGTGTTGGTGCAGGAAACCACTTTTGCACTTATATTAGTGTTGAAAAACCACTTTTTGCACTTGTGTTAGTGTTGAAAAACCACTTTTCGCACTTGTGTTAGTGTTGAAAAACCACTTTTCGCAGTTGTGTTGGTGCAGGAAACCAATTTTGCACTTGTATTTGTGTGGAAAAAACACTTTTTGCACTTGTGATAGTGTTGAAAAACCACTTTTCGCACTTGTATTTGTGTGGAAAAAACACTTTTTGCACTTGTGATAGTGTTGAAAAACCACTTTTCGCACTTGTGTTAGTGTTGAAAATCCACTTTTCGCACTTGTGTTAGTGTTGAAAAACCACTTTTCGCACTTGTGTTGGTGCAGGAAACCACTTTTGCACTTGTATTAGTGTGGAAAAACCACTTTTCGCACTTGTGTTAGTGTTGAAAAACCACTTTTCGCACTTGTGTTAGTGTTGAAAAACCACTTTTCGCACTTGTGTTAGTGTTGAAAAACCACTTTTCGCACTTGTGTTGGTGCAGGAAACCACTTTTGCACTTGTATTAGTGTGGAAAAAACACTTTTTGCACTTGTGATAGTGTTGAAAAACCACTTTTCGCACTTGTGTTAGTGTTGAAAAACCACTTTTCGCACTTGTGTTGGTGCAGGAAACCACTTTTGCACTTGTATTAGTGTGGAAAAACCACTTTTCGCACTTGTGTTAGTGTTGAAAAACCACTTTTCGCACTTGTGTTAGTGTTGAAAAACCACTTTTCGCACTTGTGTTAGTGTTGAAAAACCACTTTTCGCACTTGTGTTGGTGCAGGAAACCACTTTTGCACTTGTATTAGTGTGGAAAAAACACTTTTTGCACTTGTGATAGTGTTGAAAAACCACTTTTCGCACTTGTGTTAGTGTTGAAAAACCACTTTTCGCACTTGTGTTGGTGCAGGAAACCACTTTTACACTTGTATTAGTGTGGAAAAACCACTTTTCGCACTTGTGTTAGTGTTGAAAAACCACTTTTCGCACTTGTGTTAGTGTTGAAAAACCACTTTTCGCACTTGTGTTGGTGCAGGAAACCACTTTTGCACTTGTATTAGCGTGGAAAAACCACTTTTCGCACTTGTGTTAGTGTTGAAAAACCACTTTTCGCACTTGTGTTAGTGTTGAAAAACCACTTTTCGCACTTGTGTTGGTGCAGGAAACCACTTTTGCACTTGTATTAGTGTGGCAAAACCACTTTTTGCACTTGTGTTAGTGTTGAAAAACCACTTTTCGCACTTGTGTTAGTGTTGAAAAACCACTTTTCGCACTTGTGTTAGTGTTGAAAAACCACTTTTTGCACTTGTGTTGGTGCAGGAAACCACTTTGGCACTTGTATTAGTGTGGAAAAAACACTTTTTGCACTTGTGATAGTGTTGAAAAACCACTTTTCGCACCTGTGTTAGTGTTGTAAAACCACTTTTCGCACTTGTGTTAGTGTTGAAAAACCACTTTTCGCACTTGTGTTAGTGTTGAAAAACCACTTTTCGCACTTGTGTTAGTGTTGAAAAACCACTTTTCGCACTTGTGTTAGTGTTGAAAAACCACTTTTCGCACTTGTGTTGGTGCAGGAAACCACTTTTGCACTTGTATTAGTGTGGAAAAAACACTTTTTGCACTTGTGATAGTGTTGAAAAACCACTTTTTGCACTTGTGTTAGTGTTGAAAAACCACTTTTCGCACTTGTGTTGGTGCAGGAAACCACTTTTGCACTTGTATTAGTGTGGAAAAACCACTTTTCGCACTTGTGTTAGTGTTGAAAAACCACTTTTCGCACTTGTGTTAGTGTTGAAAAACCACTTTTCGCACTTGTGTTAGTGTTGAAAAACCACTTTTCGCACTTGTGTTGGTGCAGGAAACCACTTTTACACTTGTATTAGTGTGGAAAAAACACTTTTTGCACTTGTGATAGTGTTGAAAAACCACTTTTCGCACTTGTGTTAGTGTTGAAAAACCACTTTTCGCACTTGTGTTGGTGCAGGAAACCACTTTTGCACTTGTATTAGTGTGGAAAAACCACTTTTCGCACTTGTGTTAGTGTTGAAAAACCACTTTTCGCACTTGTGTTAGTGTTGAAAAACCACTTTTCGCACTTGTGTTGGTGCAGGAAACCACTTTTGCACTTGTATTAGCGTGGAAAAACCACTTTTCGCACTTGTGTTAGTGTTGAAAAACCACTTTTCGCACTTGTGTTAGTGTTGAAAAACCACTTTTCGCACTTGTGTTGGTGCAGGAAACGACTTTTGCACTTGTATTAGTGTGGAAAAACCACTTTTCGCACTTGTGTTAGTGTTGAAAAACCACTTTTCGCACTTGTGTTAGTGTTGAAAAACCACTTTTCGCACTTGTGTTAGTGTTGAAAAACCACTTTTCGCACTTGTGTTGGTGCAGGAAACCACTTTTGCACTTATATTAGTGTGGAAAAAACACTTTTCGCACTTGTGTTAGTGTTGAAAAACCACTTTTTGCACTTGTGTTAGTGTTGAAAAACCACTTTTCGCACTTGTGTTAGTGTTGAAAAACCACTTTTCGCAGTTGTGTTGGTGCAGGAAACCACTTTTGCACTTGTATTTGTGTGGAAAAAACACTTTTTGCACTTGTGATAGTGTTGAAAAACCACTTTTCGCACTTGTATTTGTGTGGAAAAAACACTTTTTGCACTTGTGATAGTGTTGAAAAACCACTTTTCGCACTTGTGTTAGTGTTGAAAATCCACTTTTCGCACTTGTGTTAGTGTTGAAAAACCACTTTTCGCACTTGTGTTGGTGCAGGAAACCACTTTTGCACTTGTATTAGTGTGGTAAAACCACTTTTCGCACTTGTGTTAGTGTTGAAAAACCACTTTTCGCACTTGTGTTAGTGTTGAAAAACCACTTTTCGCACTTGTGTTAGTGTTTAAAAACCACTTTTCGCACTTGTGTTGGTGCAGGAAACCACTTTTGCACTTGTATTAGTGTGGAAAAAACACTTTTTGCACTTGTGATAGTGTTGAAAAACCACTTTTCGCACTTGTGTTAGTGTTGAAAAACCACTTTTCGCACTTGTGTTGGTGCAGGAAACCACTTTTGCACTTGTATTAGTGTGGAAAAACCACTTTTTGCACTTGTGTTAGTGTTGAAAAACCACTTTTCGCACTTGTGTTAGTGTTGAAAAACCACTTTTCGCACTTGTGTTGGTGCAGGAAACCACTTTTGCACTTGTATTAGTGTGGAAAAAACACTTTTAGCACTTGTGATAGTGTTGAAAAACCACTTTCCGCACTTGTGTTAGTGTTGAAAAACCACTTTTCGCACTTGTGTTGGTGCAGGAAACCACTTTTGCACTTGTATTAGTGTGGAAAAACCACTTTTCGCACTTGTGTTAGTGTTGAAAAACCACTTTTCGCACTTGTGTTAGTGTTGAAAAACCACTTTTCGCACTTGTGTTGGTGCAGGAAACCACTTTTGCACTTGTATTAGTGTGGAAAAACCACTTTTCGCACTTGTGTTAGTGTTGAAAAACCACTTTTCGCACTTGTGTTAGTGTTGAAAAACCACTTTTCGCACTTGTGTTAGTGTTGTAAAACCACTTTTTGCACTTGTGTTGGTGCAGGAAACCACTTTGGCACTTGTATTAGTGTGGAAAAAACACTTTTTGCACTTGCGATAGTGTTGAAAAACCACTTTTCGCACCTGTGTTAGTGTTGAAAAACCACTTTTCGCACTTGTGTTAGTGTTGAAAAACCACTTTTCGCACTTGTGTTGGTGCAGGAAACCACTTTTGCACTTGTATTAGTGTGGCAAAACCACTTTTCGCACTTGTGTTAGTGTTGAAAAACCACTTTTCGCACTCGTGTTAGTGTTGAAAAACCACTTTTCGCACTTGTGTTGGTGCAGGAAACCACTTTTGCACTTATATTAGTGTGGAAAAAACACTTTTTGCACTTGTGATAGTGTTGAAAAACCACTTTTCGCACTTGTGTTAGTGTTGAAAAACCACTTTTCGCACTTGTGTTGGTGCAGGAAACCACTTTTGCACTTGTATTAGTGTGGAAAAACCACTTTTCGCACTTGTGTTAGTGTTGAAAAACCACTTTTCGCACTTGTGTTGGTGCAGGAAACCACTTTTGCACTTGTATTAGTGTGGAAAACAAAACTTTTTGCACTTGTGATAGTGTTGAAAAACCACTTTTCGCACTTGTGTTAGTGTTGAAAAACCATTTTCGCACTTGTGTTGGTGCAGGAAACCACTTTTGCACTTGTATTAGTGTGGAAAAACCACTTTTCGCACTTGTGTTAGTGTTGAAAAACCACTTTTCACACTTGTGATAGTGTTGAAAAACCACTTTTCGCACTTGTGTTGGTGCAGGAAACCACTTTTGCACTTATATTAGTGTGGAAAAAACACTTTTCGCACTTGTGTTAGTGTTGAAAAACCACTTTTTGCACTTGTGTTAGTGTTGAAAAACCACTTTTCGCACTTGTGTTAGTGTTGAAAAACCACTTTTCGCAGTTGTGTTGGTGCAGGAAACCACTTTTGCACTTGTATTTGTGTGGAAAAAACACTTTTTGCACTTGTGATAGTGTTGAAAAACCACTTTTCGCACTTGTATTTGTGTGGAAAAAACACTTTTTGCACTTGTGATAGTGTTGAAAAACCACTTTTCGCACTTGTGTTAGTGTTGAAAAACCACTTTTCGCACTTGTGTTGGTGCAGGAAACCACTTTTGCACTTGTATTAGTGTGGAAAAACCACTTTTCGCACTTGTGTTAGTGTTGAAAAACCACTTTTCGCACTTGTGTTAGTGTTGAAAAACCACTTTTCGCACTTGTGTTAGTGTTGAAAAACCACTTTTCGCACTTGTATTGGTGCAGGAAACCACTTTTGCACTTGTATTAGTGTGGAAAAAACACTTTTTGCACTTGTGATAGTGTTGAAAAACCACTTTTCGCACTTGTGTTAGTGTTGAAAAACCACTTTTCGCACTTGTGTTGGTGCAGGAAACCACTTTTGCACTTGTATTAGTGTGGAAAACCACTTTTCGCACTTGTGTTAGTGTTGAAAAACCACTTTTCGCACTTGTGTTAGTGTTGAAAAACCATTTTTCGCACTTGTGTTGGTGCAGGAAACCACTTTTGCACTTGTATTAGCGTGGAAAAACCACTTTTCGCACTTGTGTTAGTGTTGAAAAACCACTTTTCGCACTTGTGTTAGTGTTGAAAAACCACTTTTCGCACTTGTGTTGGTGCAGGAAACCACTTTTGCACTTGTATTAGTGTGGAAAAAACCACTTTTCGCACTTGTGTTAGTGTTGAAAATCCACTTTTCGCACTTGTGTTAGTGTTGAAAAAGCACTTTTCGCACTTGTGTTGGTGCAGGAAACCACTTTTGCACTTGTATTAGTGTGGAAAAAACCACTTTTTCGCACTTGTGTTAGTGTTGAAAAAACCACTTTTCGCACTTGTGTTAGTGTTGAAAAAACCACTTTTCGCACTTGTGTTAGTGTTGAAAAACCACTTTTCGCACTTGTGTTGGTGCAGGAAACCACTTTTGCACTTGTATTAGTGTGGTAAAAACACTTTTTGCACTTGTGATAGTGTTGAAAAACCACTTTTCGCACTTGTGTTAGTGTTGATAAACCACTTTTCGCACTTGTGTTGGTGCAGGAAACCACTTTTGCACTTGTATTAGTGTGGAAAAACCACTTTTCGCACTTGTGTTAGTGTTGAAAATCCACTTTTCGCACTTGTGTTAGTGTTGAAAAACCACTTTTCGCACTTGTGTTAGTGTTGAAAAACCACTTTTCGCACTTGTGTTGGTGCAGGAAACCACTTTTGCACTTGTATTAGTGTGGAAAAACACTTTTTGCATTTGTGATAGTGTTGAAAAACCACTTTTCGCACTTGTGTTAGT
This sequence comes from Myxine glutinosa, assembly GCF_964187855.1. Lineage (NCBI taxonomy): Eukaryota > Metazoa > Chordata > Myxini > Myxiniformes > Myxinidae > Myxine > Myxine glutinosa. Next base: position 11,895,947 of record NC_136271.1, read on the forward strand.
GTTGAAAAACCACTTTTCGCACTTGTGTTGGTGCAGGAAACCACTTTTGCACTTGTATTAGTGTGGAAAAACCACTTTTCGCACTTGTGTTAGTGTTGAAAAACCACTTTTCGCACTTGTGTTGGTGCAGGAAACCACTTTTGCACTTGTATTAGTGTGGAAAAACCACTTTTCGCACTTGTGTTAGTGTTGAAAAACCACTTTTCGCACTTGTGTTAGTGTTGAAAAACCACTTTTCGCACTTGTGTTAGTGTTGAAAAACCACTTTTCGCACTTGTGTTGGTGCAGGAAACCACTTTTGCACTTGTATTAGTGTGGAAAAACACTTTTTGCATTTGTGATAGTGTTGAAAAACCACTTTTCGCACTTGTGTTAGTGTTGAAAAACCACTTTTCGCACTTGTGTTGGTGCAGGAAACCACTTTTGCACTTGTATTAGTGTGGAAAAACCACTTTTCGCATTTGTGTTAGTGTTGAAAAACCACTTTTCGCACTTGTGTTGGTGCAGGAAACCACTTTTGCACTTGCATTAGTGTGGAAAAAACACTTTTTGCACTTGTGATAGTGTTGAAAAACCACTTTTCGCACTTGTGTTAGTGTTGAAAAACCACTTTTCGCACTTGTGTTGGTGCAGGAAACCACTTTTGTACTTGTATTAGTGTGGAAAAACCACTTTTCGCACTTGTGTTAGTGTTGAAAAACCACTTTTCGCACTTGTGTTAGTGTTGAAAAACCACTTTTCGCACATGTGTTGGTGCAGGGAAACACTTTTGCACTTGTATTAGTGTGGAAAAAACACTTTTTGCACTTGTGATAGTGTTGAAAAACCACTTTTCGCACTTGTGTTAGTGTTGAAAAACCACTTTTCGCACTTGTGTTGGTGCAGGAAACCACTTTTGCACTTGTGTTAGTGTTGAAAAACCACTTTTCGCACTTGTGTTAGTGTTGAAAAACCACTTTTCGCACTTGTGTTGGTGTTGAAAAACCACTTTTCGCACTTGTGTTAGTGTTGAAAAACCACTTTTTGCACTTGTGTTGGTGCAGGAAACCACTTTTGCACTTGTATTAGTGTGGAAAAACACTTTTTGCACTTGTGATAGTGTTGAAAAAACCACTTTTCGCGCTTGTGTTAGTGTTGAAAAAACCACTTTTCGCACTTGTGTTGGTGCAGGAAACCACTTTTGCACTTATATTAGTGTGGAAAAAACACTTTTCGCACTTGTGTTAGTGTTGAAAAACCACTTTTCGCACTTGTGTTAGTGTTGAAAAACCACTTTTCGCACTTGTGTTAGTGTTGAAAAACCACTTTTCGCACTTGTGTTGGTGCAGGAAACCACTTTTGCACTTGTATTTGTGTGGAAAAAACACTTTTTGCACTTGTGATAGTGTTGAAAAACCACTTTTCGCACTTGTGTTAGTGTTGAAAAAACCACTTTTTCGCACTTGTGTTGGGGCAGGAAACCACTTTTGCACTTGTATTAGTACCACTTTTCGCACTTGTGTTAGTGTTGAAAATCCACTTTTCGCACTTGTGTTAGTGTTGAAAAACCACTTTTCGCACTTGTGTTGGTGCAGGAAACCACTTTTGCACTTGTATTAGTGTGGAAAACCACTTTTCGCACTTGTGTTAGTGTTGAATAACCACTTTTCGCACTTGTGTTAGTGTTGAAAAACCACTTTTCGCACTTGTGTTAGTGTTGAAAAACCACTTTTCGCACTTGTGTTGGTGCAGGAAACCACTTTTGCACTTGTATTAGTGTGGAAAAAACACTTTTTGCACTTGTGATAGTGTTGAAAAACCACTTTTCGCACTTGTGTTAGTGTTGAAAAACCACTTTTCGCACTTGTGTTGGTGCAGGAAACCACTTTTGCACTTGTATTAGTGTGGAAAAACCACTTTTCGCACTTGTGTTAGTGTTGAAAAACCACTTTTCGCACTTGTGTTAGTGTTGAAAAACCACTTTTCGCACTTGTGTTGGTACAGGAAACCACTTTTGCACTTGTATTAGTGTGGAAAAAACACTTTTTGCACTTGTGATAGTGTTGAAAAACCACTTTTCGCACTTGTGTTAGTGTTGAAAAACCACTTTTCGCACTTGTGTTGGTGCAGGAAACCACTTTTGCACTTGTATTAGTGTGGAAAAACCACTTTTCGCACTTGTGTTAGTGTTGAAAAACCACTTTTCGCACTTGTGTTAGTGTTGAAAAACCACTTTTCGCAATTGTGTTGGTGCAGGAAACCACTTTTGCACTTGTATTAGTGTGGAAAAACCACTTTTCGCACTTGTGTTAGTGTTGAAAAACCACTTTTCGCACTTGTGTTAGTGTTGAAAAACCACTTTTCGCACTTGTGTTAGTGTTGAAAAACCACTTTTTGCACTTGTGTAGGTGCAGGAAACCACTTTGGCACTTGTATTACTGTGGAAAAAACACTTTTTGCACTTGTGATAGTGTTGAAAAACCACTTTTCGCACCTGTGTTAGTGTTGAAAAACCACTTTTCGCACTTGTGTTAGTGTTGAAAAACCACTTTTCGCACTTGTGTTGGTGCAGGAAACCACTTTTGCACTTGTATTAGTGTGGCAAAACCACTTTTCGCACTTGTGTTAGTGTTGAAAAACCACTTTTCGCACTCGTGTTAGTGTTGAAAAACCACTTTTCGCACTTGTGTTGGTGCAGGAAACCACTTTTGCACTTGTATTAGTGTGGAAAAACACTTTTTGCACTTGTGATAGTGTTGAAAAACTACTTTTCGCACTTGTGTTAGTGTTGAAAAACCACTTTTCGCACTTGTGTTGGTGCAGGAAACCACTTTTGCACTTGTATTAGTGTGGAAAAACCACTTTTCGCACTTGTGTTAGTGTTGAAATACCACTTTTCGCACTTGTGTTGGTGCAGGAAACCACTTTTGCACTTGTATTAGTGTGGAAAAAACACTTTTTGCACTTGTGATAGTGTTGAAAAACCACTTTTCGCACCTGTGTTAGTGTTGAAAAACCACTTTTCGCACTTGTGTTAGTGTTGAAAACCCACTTTTCGCACTTGTGTTGGTGCAGGAAACCACTTTTGCACTTGTATTAGTGTGGCAAAACCACTTTTCGCACTTGTGTTAGTGTTGAAAAACCACTTTTCGCACTCGTGTTAGTGTTGAAAAACCACTTTTCGCACTTCTGTTGGTGCAGGAAACCACTTTTGCACTTGTATTAGTGTGGAAAAAACACTTTTTCCACTTGTGATAGTGTTGAAAAACCACTTTTCGCACTTGTGTTAGTGTTGAAAAACCACTTTTCGCACTTGTGTTGGTGCAGGAAACCACTTTTGCACTTGTATTAGTGTGGCAAAACCACTTTTCGCACTTGTGTTAGTGTTGAAAAACCACTTTTCGCACTTGTGTTGGTGCAGGAAACCACTTTTGCACTTGTATTAGTGTGGAAAAAACACTTTTTGCACTTGTGATAGTGTTGAAAAACAACTTTTCGCACTTGTGTTAGTGTTGAAAAACCACTTTTCGCACTTGTGTTGGTGCAGGAAACCACTTTTGCACTTGTATTAGTGTGGAAAAACCACTTTTCGCACTTGTGTTAGTGTTGAAAAACCACTTTTCGCACTTGTGATAGAGTTGAAAAACCACTTTTCGCACTTGTGTTGGTGCAGGAAACCACTTTTGCACTTATATTAGTGTTGAAAAACCACTTTTTGCACTTGTGTTAGTGTTGAAAAACCACTTTTCGCACTTGTGTTAGTGTTGAAAAACCACTTTTCGCAGTTGTGTTGGTGCAGGAAACCAATTTTGCACTTGTATTTGTGTGGAAAAAACACTTTTTGCACTTGTGATAGTGTTGAAAAACCACTTTTCGCACTTGTATTTGTGTGGAAAAAACACTTTTTGCACTTGTGATAGTGTTGAAAAACCACTTTTCGCACTTGTGTTAGTGTTGAAAATCCACTTTTCGCACTTGTGTTAGTGTTGAAAAACCACTTTTCGCACTTGTGTTGGTGCAGGAAACCACTTTTGCACTTGTATTAGTGTGGAAAAACCACTTTTCGCACTTGTGTTAGTGTTGAAAAACCACTTTTCACACTTGTGATAGTGTTGAAAAACCACTTTTCGCACTTGTGTTGGTGCAGGAAACCACTTTTGCACTTATATTAGTGTGGAAAAAACACTTTTCGCACTTGTGTTAGTGTTGAAAAACCACTTTTTGCACTTGTGTTAGTGTTGAAAAACCACTTTTCGCACTTGTGTTAGTGTTGAAAAACCACTTTTCGCAGTTGTGTTGGTGCAGGAAACCACTTTTGCACTTGTATTTGTGTGGAAAAAACACTTTTTGCACTTGTGATAGTGTTGAAAAACCACTTTTCGCACTTGTATTTGTGTGGAAAAAACACTTTTTGCACTTGTGATAGTGTTGAAAAACCACTTTTCGCACTTGTGTTAGTGTTGAAAATCCACTTTTCGCACTTGTGTTAGTGTTGAAAAACCACTTTTCGCACTTGTGTTGGTGCAGGAAACCACTTTTGCACTTGTATTAGTGTGGAAAAACCACTTTTCGCACTTGTGTTAGTGTTGAAAAACCACTTTTCGCACTTGTGTTAGTGTTGAAAAACCACTTTTCGCACTTGTGTTAGTGTTGAAAAACCACTTTTCGCACTTGTGTTGGTGCAGGAAACCACTTTTGCACTTGTATTAGTGTGGAAAAAACACTTTTTGCACTTGTGATAGTGTTGAAAAACCACTTTTCGCACTTGTGTTAGTGTTGAAAAACCACTTTTCGCACTTGTGTTGGTGCAGGAAACCACTTTTGCACTTGTATTAGTGTGGAAAACCACTTTTCGCACTTGTGTTAGTGTTGAAAAACCACTTTTCGCACTTGTGTTAGTGTTGAAAAACCATTTTTCGCACTTGTGTTGGTGCAGGAAACCACTTTTGCACTTGTATTAGCGTGGAAAAACCACTTTTCGCACTTGTGTTAGTGTTGAAAAACCACTTTTCGCACTTGTGTTAGTGTTGAAAAACCACTTTTCGCACTTGTGTTGGTGCAGGAAACCACTTTTGCACTTGTGTTGGTGCAGGAAACCACTTTTGCACTTGTATTAGTGTGGAAAAACCACTTTTCGCACTTGTGTTAGTGTTGAAAATCCACTTTTCGCACTTGTGTTAGTGTTGAAAAAGCACTTTTCGCACTTGTGTTGGTGCAGGAAACCACTTTTGCACTTGTATTAGTGTGGAAAAACCACCTTTCGCACTTGTGTTAGTGTAGAAAAACCACTTTTCGCACTTGTGTTAGTGTTGAAAAACCACTTTTCTCACTTGTGTTAGTGTTGAAAAACCACTTTTCGCACTTGTGTTGGTGCAGGAAACCACTTTTGCACTTGTATTAGTGTGGTAAAAACACTTTTTGCACTTGTGATAGTGTTGAAAAACCACTTTTCGCACTTGTGTTAGTGTTGATAAACCACTTTTCGCACTTGTGTTGGTGCAGGAAACCACTTTTGCACTTGTATTAGTGTGGAAAAACCACTTTTCGCACTTGTGTTAGTGTTGAAAAACCACTTTTCGCACTTGTGTTAGTGTTGAAAAACCACTTTTCGCACTTGTGTTAGTGTTGAAAAACCACTTTTCGCACTTGTGTTGGTGCAGGAAACCACTTTTGCACTTGTATTAGTGTGGAAAAACACTTTTTGCATTTGTGATAGTGTTGAAAAACCACTTTTCGCACTTGTGTTAGTGTTGAAAAACCACTTTTCGCACTTGTGTTGGTGCAGGAAACCACTTTTGCACTTGTATTAGTGTGGAAAAACCACTTTTCGCACTTGTGTTAGTGTTGAAAACCACTTTTCGCACTTGTGTTGGTGCAGGAAACCACTTTTGCACTTGCATTAGTGTGGAAAAAACACTTTTTGCACTTGTGATAGTGTTGAAAAACCACTTTTCGCACTTGTGTTGGTGCAGGAAACCACTTTTGTACTTGTATTAGTGTGGAAAAACCACTTTTCGCACTTGTGTTAGTGTTGAAAAACCACTTTTCGCACTTGTGTTAGTGTTGAAAAACCACTTTTCGCACATGTGTTGGTGCAGGGAAACACTTTTGCACTTGTATTAGTGTGGAAAAAACACTTTTTGCACTTGTGATAGTGTTGAAAAACCACTTTTCGCACTTGTGTTAGTGTTGAAAAACCACTTTTCGCACTTGTGTTGGTGCAGGAAACCACTTTTGCACTTGTGTTCGTGTTGAAAAACCACTTTTCGCACTTGTGTTAGTGTTGAAAAACCACTTTTCGCACTTGTGTTAGTGTTGAAAAACCACTTTTCGCACTTGTGTTAGTGTTGAAAAACCACTTTTTGCACTTGTGTTGGTGCAGGAAACCACTTTTGCACTTGTATTAGTGTGGAAAAACACTTTTTGCACTTGTGATAGTGTTGAAAAACCACTTTTCGCGCTTGTGTTAGTGTTGAAAAACCACTTTTCGCACTTGTGTTGGTGCAGGAAACCACTTTTGCACTTATATTAGTGTGGAAAAAACACTTTTCGCACTTGTGTTAGTGTTGAAAAACCACTTTTCGCACTTGTGTTAGTGTTGAAAAACCACTTTTCGCACTTGTGTTAGTGTTGAAAAACCACTTTTCGCACTTGTGTTGGTGCAGGAAACCACTTTTGCACTTGTATTTGTGTGGAAAAAACACTTTTTGCACTTGTGATAGTGTTGAAAAACCACTTTTCGCACTTGTGTTAGTGTTGAAAAACCACTTTTCGCACTTGTGTTGGGGCAGGAAACCACTTTTGCACTTGTATTAGTGTGGAAAAACCACTTTTCGCACTTGTGTTAGTGTTGAAAATCCACTTTTCGCACTTGTGTTAGTGTTGAAAAACCACTTTTCGCACTTGTGTTGGTGCAGGAAACCACTTTTGCACTTGTATTAGTGTGGAAAACCACTTTTCGCACTTGTGTTAGTGTTGAATAACCACTTTTCGCACTTGTGTTAGTGTTGAAAAACCACTTTTCGCACTTGTGTTAGTGTTGAAAAACCACTTTTCACACTTGTGTTGGTGCAGGAAACCACTTTTGCACTTGTATTAGTGTGGAAAAAACACTTTTTGCACTTGTGATAGTGTTGAAAAACCACTTTTCGCACTTGTGTTAGTGTTGAAAAACCACTTTTCGCACTTGTGTTGGTGCAGGAAACCACTTTTGCACTTGTATTAGTGTGGAAAAACCACTTTTCGCACTTGTGTTAGTGTTGAAAAACCACTTTTCGCACTTGTGTTAGTGTTGAAAAACCACTTTTCGCACTTGTGTTGGTACAGGAAACCACTTTTGCACTTGTATTAGTGTGGAAAAAACACTTTTTGCACTTGTGATAGTGTTGAAAAACCACTTTTCGCACTTGTGTTAGTGTTGAAAAACCACTTTTCGCACTTGTGTTGGTGCAGGAAACCACTTTTGCACTTGTATTAGTGTGGAAAAACCACTTTTCGCACTTGTGTTAGTGTTGAAAAACCACTTTTCGCACTTGTGTTAGTGTTGAAAAACCACTTTTCGCACTTGTGTTGGTGCAGGAAACCACTTTTGCACTTGTATTAGTGTGGAAAAACCCACTTTTCGCACTTGTGTTAGTGTTGAAAAACCACTTTTCGCACTTGTGTTAGTGTTGAAAAACCGCTTTTCGCACTTGTGTTAGTGTTGAAAAACCACTTTTTGCACTTGTGTAGGTGCAGGAAACCACTTTGGCACTTGTATTACTGTGGAAAAAACACTTTTTGCACTTGTGATAGTGTTGAAAAACCACTTTTCGCACCTGTGTTAGTGTTGAAAAACCACTTTTCGCACTTGTGTTAGTGTTGAAAAACCACTTTTCGCACTTGTGTTGGTGCAGGAAACCACTTTTGCACTTGTATTAGTGTGGCAAAACCACTTTTCGCACTTGTGTTAGTGTTGAAAAACCACTTTTCGCACTCGTGTTAGTGTTGAAAAACCACTTTTCGCACTTGTGTTGGTGCAGGAAACCACTTTTGCACTTGTATTGGTGTGGAAAAAACACTTTTTGCACTTGTGATAGTGTTGAAAAACCACTTTTCGCACTTGTGTTAGTGTTGAAAAACCACTTTTCGCACTTGTGTTGGTGCAGGAAACCACTTTTGCACTTGTATTAGTGTGGAAAAACCACTTTTCGCACTTGTGTTAGTGTTGAAAAACCACTTTTCGCACTTGTGTTGGTGCAGGAAACCACTTTTGCACTTGTATTAGTGTGGAAAAAACACTTTTTGCACTTGTGATAGTGTTGAAAAACAACTTTTCGCACTTGTGTTAGTGTTGAAAAACCACTTTTCGCACTTGTGTTGGTGCAGGAAACCACTTTTGCACTTGTATTAGTGTGGAAAAACCACTTTTCGCACTTGTGTTAGTGTTGAAAAACCACTTTTCGCACTTGTGATAGAGTTGAAAAACCACTTTTCGCACTTGTGTTGGTGCAGGAAACCACTTTTGCACTTATATTAGTGTTGAAAAACCACTTTTTGCACTTGTGTTAGTGTTGAAAAACCACTTTTCGCACTTGTGTTAGTGTTGAAAAACCACTTTTCGCAGTTGTGTTGGTGCAGGAAACCAATTTTGCACTTGTATTTGTGTGGAAAAAACACTTTTTGCACTTGTGATAGTGTTGAAAAACCACTTTTCGCACTTGTATTTGTGTGGAAAAAACACTTTTTGCACTTGTGATAGTGTTGAAAAACCACTTTTCGCACTTGTGTTAGTGTTGAAAATCCACTTTTCGCACTTGTGTTAGTGTTGAAAAACCACTTTTCGCACTTGTGTTGGTGCAGGAAACCACTTTTGCACTTGTATTAGTGTGGAAAAACCACTTTTCGCACTTGTGTTAGTGTTGAAAAACCACTTTTCGCACTTGTGTTAGTGTTGAAAAACCACTTTTCGCACTTGTGTTAGTGTTGAAAAACCACTTTTCGCACTTGTGTTGGTGCAGGAAACCACTTTTGCACTTGTATTAGTGTGGAAAAAACACTTTTTGCACTTGTGATAGTGTTGAAAAACCACTTTTCACACTTGTGTTAGTGTTGAAAAACCACTTTTCGCACTTGTGTTGGTGCAGGAAACCACTTTTGCACTTGTATTAGTGTGGAAAAACCACTTTTCGCACTTGTGTTAGTGTTGAAAAACCACTTTTCGCACTTGTGTTAGTGTTGAAAAACCACTTTTCGCACTTGTGTTAGTGTTGAAAAACCACTTTTCGCACTTGTGTTGGTGCAGGAAACCACTTTTGCACTTGTATTAGTGTGGAAAAAACACTTTTTGCACTTGTGATAGTGTTGAAAAACCACTTTTTGCACTTGTGTTAGTGTTGAAAAACCACTTTTCGCACTTGTGTTGGTGCAGGAAACCACTTTTGCACTTGTATTAGTGTGGAAAAACCACTTTTCGCACTTGTGTTAGTGTTGAAAAACCACTTTTCGCACTTGTGTTAGTGTTGAAAAACCACTTTTCGCACTTGTGTTGGTGCAGGAAACCACTTTTGCACTTGTATTAGCGTGGAAAAACCACTTTTCGCACTTGTGTTAGTGTTGAAAAACCACTTTTCGCACTTGTGTTAGTGTTGAAAAACCACTTTTCGCACTTGTGTTGGTGCAGGAAACCACTTTTGCACTTGTATTAGTGTGGAAAAACCACTTTTCGCACTTGTGTTAGTGTTGAAAAACCACTTTTCGCACTTGTGTTAGTGTTGAAAAACCACTTTTCGCACTTGTGTTAGTGTTGAAAAACCACTTTTTGCACTTCTGTTGGTGCAGGAAACCACTTTGGCACTTGTATTAGTGTGGAAAAAACACTTTTTGCACTTGTGATAGTGTTGAAAAACCACTTTTCGCACCTGTGTTAGTGTTGTAAAACCACTTTTCGCACTTGTGTTAGTGTTGAAAAACCACTTTTCGCACTTGTGTTAGTGTTGAAAAACCACTTTTCGCACTTGTGTTAGTGTTGAAAAACCACTTTTCGCACTTGTGTTAGTGTTGAAAAACCACTTTTCGCACTTGTGTTGGTGCAGGAAACCACTTTTGCACTTGTATTAGTGTGGAAAAAACACTTTTTGCACTTGTGATAGTGTTGAAAAACCACTTTTCGCACTTGTGTTAGTGTTGAAAAACCACTTTTCGCACTTGTGTTGGTGCAGGAAACCACTTTTGCACTTGTATTAGTGTGGAAAAACCACTTTTCGCACTTGTGTTAGTGTTGAAAAACCACTTTTCGCACTTGTGTTAGTGTTGAAAAACCACTTTTCGCACTTGTGTTAGTGTTGAAAAACCACTTTTCGCACTTGTGTTGGTGCAGGAAACCACTTTTGCACTTGTATTAGTGTGGAAAAAACACTTTTTGCACTTGTGATAGTGTTGAAAAACCACTTTTCGCACTTGTGTTAGTGTTGAAAAACCACTTTTCGCACTTGTGTTGGTCGAGGAAACCACTTTTGCACTTGTATTAGTGTGGAAAAACCACTTTTCGCACTTGTGTTAGTGTTGAAAAACCACTTTTCGCACTTGTGTTCGTGTTGAAAAACCACTTTTCGCACTTGTGTTGGTGCAGGAAACCACTTTTGCACTTGTATTAGCGTGGAAAAACCACTTTTCGCACTTGTGTTAGTGTTGAAAAACCACTTTTCGCACTTGCGTTAGTGTTGAAAAACCACTTTTCGCACTTGTGTTGGTGCAGGAAACCACTTTTGCACTTGTATTAGTGTGGAAAAACCACTTTTCGCACTTGTGTTAGTGTTGAAAAGCCACTTTTCGCACTTGTGTTAGTGTTGAAAAACCACTTTTCGCACTTGTGTTAGTGTTGAAAAACCACTTTTCGCACTTGTGTTGGTGCAGGAAACCACTTTTGCACTTATATTAGTGTGGAAAAAACACTTTTCGCACTTGTGTTAGTGTTGAAAAACCACTTTTTGCACTTGTGTTAGTGTTGAAAAACCACTTTTCGCACTTGTGTTAGTGTTGAAAAACCACTTTTCGCAGTTGTGTTGGTGCAGGAAACCACTTTTGCACTTGTATTTGTGTGGAAAAAACACTTTTTGCACTTGTGATAGTGTTGAAAAACCACTTTTCGCACTTGTATTTGTGTGGAAAAAACACTTTTTGCACTTGTGATAGTGTTGAAAAACCACTTTTCGCACTTGTGTTAGTGTTGAAAATCCACTTTTCGCACTTGTGTTAGTGTTGAAAAACCACTTTTCGCACTTGTGTTGGTGCAGGAAACCACTTTTGCACTTGTATTAGTGTGGAAAAACCACTTTTCGCACTTGTGTTAGTGTTGAAAAACCACTTTTCGCACTTGTGTTAGTGTTGAAAAACCACTTTTCGCACTTGTGTTAGTGTTGAAAAACCACTTTTCGCACTTGTGTTGGTGCAGGAAACCACTTTTGCACTTGTATTAGTGTGGAAAAAACACTTTTTGCACTTGTGATAGTGTTGAAAAACCACTTTTCGCACTTGTGTTAGTGTTGAAAAACCACTTTTCGCACTTGTGTTGGTGCAGGAAACCACTTTTGCACTTGTATTAGTGTGGAAAACCACTTTTCGCACTTGTGTTAGTGTTGAAAAACCACTTTTCGCACTTGTGTTAGTGTTGAAAAACCATTTTTCGCACTTGTGTTGGTGCAGGAAACCACTTTTGCACTTGTATTAGCGTGGAAAAACCACTTTTCGCACTTGTGTTAGTGTTGAAAAACCACTTTTCGCACTTGTGTTAGTGTTGAAAATCCACTTTTCGCACTTGTGTTAGTGTTGAAAAACCACTTTTCGCACTTGTGTTGGTGCAGGAAACCACTTTTGCACTTGTATTAGTGTGGAAAAACCACTTTTCGCACTTGTGTTAGTGTTGAAAAACCACTTTTCGCACTTGTGTTAGTGTTGAAAAACCACTTTTCGCACTTGTGTTAGTGTTGAAAAACCACTTTTCGCACTTGTGTTGGTGCAGGAAACCACTTTTGCACTTATATTAGTGTGGAAAAAACACTTTTCGCACTTGTGTTAGTGTTGAAAAACCACTTTTTGCACTTGTGTTAGTGTTGAAAAACCACTTTTCGCACTTGTGTTAGTGTTGAAAAACCACTTTTCGCAGTTGTGTTGGTGCAGGAAACCACTTTTGCACTTGTATTTGTGTGGAAAAAACACTTTTTGCACTTGTGATAGTGTTGAAAAACCACTTTTCGCACTTGTATTTGTGTGGAAAAAACACTTTTTGCACTTGTGATAGTGTTGAAAAACCACTTTTCGCACTTGTGTTAGTGTTGAAAATCCACTTTTCGCACTTGTGTTAGTGTTGAAAAACCACTTTTCGCACTTGTGTTGGTGCAGGAAACCACTTTTGCACTTGTATTAGTGTGGAAAAACCACTTTTCGCACTTGTGTTAGTGTTGAAAAACCACTTTTCGCACTTGTGTTAGTGTTGAAAAACCACTTTTCGCACTTGTGTTAGTGTTGAAAAACCACTTTTCGCACTTGTGTTGGTGCAGGAAACCACTTTTGCACTTGTATTAGTGTGGAAAAAACACTTTTTGCACTTGTGATAGTGTTGAAAAACCACTTTTCGCACTTGTGTTAGTGTTGAAAAACCACTTTTCGCACTTGTGTTGGTGCAGGAAACCACTTTTGCACTTGTATTAGTGTGGAAAACCACTTTTCGCACTTGTGTTAGTGTTGAAAAACCACTTTTCGCACTTGTATTAGTGTTGAAAAACCATTTTTCGCACTTGTGTTGGTGCAGGAAACCACTTTTGCACTTGTATTAGCGTGGAAAAACCACTTTTCGCACTTGTGTTAGTGTTGAAAAACCACTTTTCGCACTTGTGTTAGTGTTGAAAAACCACTTTTCGCACTTGTGTTGGTGCAGGAAACCACTTTTGCACTTGTATTAGTGTGGAAAAACCACTTTTCGCACTTGTGTTAGTGTTGAAAATCCACTTTTCGCACTTGTGTTAGTGTTGAAAAAGCACTTTTCGCACTTGTGTTGGTGCAGGAAACCACTTTTGCACTTGTATTAGTGTGGAAAAACCACTTTTCGCACTTGTGTTAGTGTTGAAAAACCACTTTTCGCACTTGTGTTAGTGTTGAAAAACCACTTTTCGCACTTGTGTTAGTGTTGAAAAACCACTTTTCGCACTTGTGTTGGTGCAGGAAACCACTTTTGCACTTGTATTAGTGTGGTAAAAACACTTTTTGCACTTGTGATAGTGTTGAAAAACCACTTTTCGCACTTGTGTTAGTGTTGATAAACCACTTTTCGCACTTGTGTTGGTGCAGGAAACCACTTTTGCACTTGTATTAGTGTGGAAAAACCACTTTTCGCACTTGTGTTAGTGTTGAAAAACCACTTTTCGCACTTGTGTTAGTGTTGAAAAACCACTTTTCGCACTTGTGTTAGTGTTGAAAAACCACTTTTCGCACTTGTGTTGGTGCAGGAAACCACTTTTGCACTTGTATTAGTGTGGAAAAAACACTTTTTGCATTTGTGATAGTGTTGAAAAACCACTTTTCGCACTTGTGTTAGTGTTGAAAAACCACTTTTCGCACTTGTGTTGGTGCAGGAAACCACTTTTGCACTTGTATTAGTGTGGAAAAACCACTTTTCGCACTTGTGTTAGTGTTGAAAAACCACTTTTCGCACTTGTGTTGGTGCAGGAAACCACTTTTGCACTTGCATTAGTGTGGAAAAAACACTTTTTGCACTTGTGATAGTGTTGAAAAACCACTTTTCGCACTTGTGTTAGTGTTGAAAAACCACTTTTCGCACTTGTGTTGGTGCAGGAAACCACTTTTGTACTTGTATTAGTGTGGAAAAACCACTTTTCGCACTTGTGTTAGTGTTGAAAAACCACTTTTCGCACTTGTGTTAGTGTTGAAAAACCACTTTTCGCACATGTGTTGGTGCAGGGAAACACTTTTGCACTTGTATTAGTGTGGAAAAAACACTTTTTGCACTTGTGATAGTGTTGAAAAACCACTTTTCGCACTTGTGTTAGTGTTGAAAAACCACTTTTCGCACTTGTGTTGGTGCAGGAAACCACTTTTGCACTTGTGTTAGTGTTGAAAAACCACTTTTCGCACTTGTGTTAGTGTTGAAAAACCACTTTTCGCACTTGTGTTAGTGTTGAAAAACCACTTTTCGCACTTGTGTTAGTGTTGAAAAACCACTTTTTGCACTTGTGTTGGTGCAGGAAACCACTTTTGCCCTTGTATTATTGTGGAAAAACACTTTTTGCACTTGTGATAGTGTTGAAAAACCACTTTTCGCGTTTGTGTTAGTGTTGAAAAACCACTTTTCGCACTTGTGTTGGTGCAGGAAACCACTTTTGCACTTATATTAGTGTGGAAAAAACACTTTTCGCACTTGTGTTAGTGTTGAAAAACCACTTTTCGCACTTGTGTTAGTGTTGAAAAACCACTTTTCGCACTTGTGTTAGTGTTGAAAAACCACTTTTCGCACTTGTGTTGGTGCAGGAAACCACTTTTGCACTTGTATTTGTGTGGAAAAAACACTTTTTGCACTTGTGATAGTGTTGAAAAACCACTTTTCGCACTTGTGTTAGTGTTGAAAAACCACTTTTCGCACTTGTGTTGGGGCAGGAAACCACTTTTGCACTTGTATTAGTGTGGAAAAACCACTTTTCGCACTTGTGTTAGTGTTGAAAATCCACTTTTCGCACTTGTGTTAGTGTTGAAAAACCACTTTTCGCACTTGTGTTGGTGCAGGAAACCACTTTTGCACTTGTATTAGTGTGGAAAACCACTTTTCGCACTTGTGTTAGTGTTGAATAACCACTTTTCGCACTTGTGTTAGTGTTGAAAAACCACTTTTCGCACTTGTGTTAGTGTTGAAAAACCACTTTTCGCACTTGTGTTGGTGCAGGAAACCACTTTTGCACTTGTATTAGTGTGGAAAAAACACTTTTTGCACTTGTGATAGTGTTGAAAAACCACTTTTCGCACTTGTGTTAGTGTTGGAAAAACCACTTTTCGCACTTGTGTTGGTGCAGGAAACCACTTTTGCACTTGTATTAGTGTGGAAAAACCACTTTTCGCACTTGTGTTAGTGTTGAAAAACCACTTTTCGCACTTGTGTTAGTGTTGAAAAACCACTTTTCGCACTTGTGTTGGTACAGGAAACCACTTTTGCACTTGTATTAGTGTGGAAAAAACACTTTTTGCACTTGTGATAGTGTTGAAAAACCACTTTTCGCACTTGTGTTAGTGTTGAAAAACCACTTTTCGCACTTGTGTTGGTGCAGGAAACCACTTTTGCACTTGTATTAGTGTGGAAAAACCACTTTTCGCACTTGTGTTAGTGTTGAAAAACCACTTTTCGCACTTGTGTTAGTGTTGAAAAACCACTTTTCGCACTTGTGTTGGTGCAGGAAACCACTTTTGCACTTGTATTAGTGTGGCAAAACCACTTTTCGCACTTGTGTTAGTGTTGAAAAACCACTTTTCGCACTTGTGTTAGTGTTGAAAAACCACTTTTCGCACTTGTGTTAGTGTTGAAAAACCACTTTTTGCACTTGTGTAGGTGCAGGAAACCACTTTGGCACTTGTATTACTGTGGAAAAAACACTTTTTGCACTTGTGATAGTGTTGAAAAACCACTTATCGCACCTGTGTTAGTGTTGAAAAACCACTTTTCGCACTTGTGTTAGTGTTGAAAAACCACTTTTCGCACTTGTGTTGGTGCAGGAAACCACTTTTGCACTTGTATTAGTGTGGCAAAACCACTTTTCGCACTTGTGTTAGTGTTGAAAAACCACTTTTCGCACTCGTGTTAGTGTTGAAAAACCACTTTTCGCACTTGTGTTGGTGCAGGAAACCACTTTTGCACTTGTATTAGTGTGGAAAAAACACTTTTTGCACTTGTGATAGTGTTGAAAAACCACTTTTCGCACTTGTGTTAGTGTTGAAAAACCACTTTTCGCACTTGTGTTGGTGCAGGAAACCACTTTTGCACTTGTATTAGTGTGGAAAAACCACTTTTCGCACTTGTGTTAGTGTTGAAAAACCACTTTTCGCACTTGTGTTGGTGCAGGAAACCACTTTTGCACTTGTATTAGTGTGGAAAAAACACTTTTTGCACTTGTGATAGTGTTGAAAAACAACTTTTCGCACTTGTGTTAGTGTTGAAAAACCACTTTTCGCACTTGTGTTGGTGCAGGAAACCACTTTTGCACTTGTATTAGTGTGGAAAAACCACTTTTCGCACTTGTGTTAGTGTTGAAAAACCACTTTTCGCACTTGTGATAGAGTTGAAAAACCACTTTTCGCACTTGTGTTGGTGCAGGAAACCACTTTTGCACTTATATTAGTGTTGAAAAACCACTTTTTGCACTTGTGTTAGTGTTGAAAAACCACTTTTCGCACTTGTGTTAGTGTTGAAAAACCACTTTTCGCAGTTGTGTTGGTGCAGGAAACCAATTTTGCACTTGTATTTGTGTGGAAAAAACACACTTTTTGCACTTGTGATAGTGTTGAAAAACCACTTTTCGCACTTGTATTTGTGTGGAAAAAACACTTTTTGCACTTGTGATAGTGTTGAAAAACCACTTTTCGCACTTGTGTTAGTGTTGAAAATCCACTTTTCGCACTTGTGTTAGTGTTGAAAAACCACTTTTCGCACTTGTGTTGGTGCAGGAAACCACTTTTGCACTTGTATTAGTGTGGAAAAACCACTTTTCGCACTTGTGTTAGTGTTGAAAAACCACTTTTCACACTTGTGATAGTGTTGAAAAACCACTTTTCGCACTTGTGTTGGTGCAGGAAACCACTTTTGCACTTATATTAGTGTGGAAAAAACACTTTTCGCACTTGTGTTAGTGTTGAAAAACCACTTTTTGCACTTGTGTTAGTGTTGAAAAACCACTTTTCGCACTTGTGTTAGTGTTGAAAAACCACTTTTCGCAGTTGTGTTGGTGCAGGAAACCACTTTTGCACTTGTATTTGTGTGGAAAAAACACTTTTTGCACTTGTGATAGTGTTGAAAAACCACTTTTCGCACTTGTATTTGTGTGGAAAAAACACTTTTTGCACTTGTGATAGTGTTGAAAAACAACTTTTCGCACTTGTGTTAGTGTTGAAAATCCACTTTTCGCACTTGTGTTAGTGTTGAAAAACCACTTTTCGCACTTGTGTTGGTGCAGGAAACCACTTTTGCACTTGTATTAGTGTGGAAAAACCACTTTTCGCACTTGTGTTAGTGTTGAAAAACCACTTTTCGCACTTGTGTTAGTGTTGAAAAACCACTTTTCGCACTTGTGTTAGTGTTGAAAAACCACTTTTCGCACTTGTGTTGGTGCAGGAAACCACTTTTGCACTTGTATTAGTGTGGAAAAAACACTTTTTGCACTTGTGATAGTGTTGAAAAACCACTTTTCGCACTTGTGTTAGTGTTGAAAAACCACTTTTCGCACTTGTGTTGGTGCAGGAAACCACTTTTGCACTTGTATTAGTGTGGAAAACCACTTTTCGCACTTGTGTTAGTGTTGAAAAACCACTTTTCGCACTTGTGTTAGTGTTGAAAAACCATTTTTCGCACTTGTGTTGGTGCAGGAAACCACTTTTGCACTTGTATTAGCGTGGAAAAACCACTTTTCGCACTTGTGTTAGTGTTGAAAAACCACTTTTCGCACTTGTGTTAGTGTTGAAAAACCACTTTTCGCACTTGTGTTGGTGCAGGAAACCACTTTTGCACTTGTATTAGTGTGGAAAAACCACTTTTCGCACTTGTGTTAGTGTTGAAAATCCACTTTTCGCACTTGTGTTAGTGTTGAAAAAGCACTTTTCGCACTTGTGTTGGTGCAGGAAACCACTTTTGCACTTGTATTAGTGTGGAAAAACCACTTTTCGCACTTGTGTTAGTGTTGAAAAACCACTTTTCGCACTTGTGTTAGTGTTGAAAAACCACTTTTCGCACTTGTGTTAGTGTTGAAAAACCACTTTTCGCACTTGTGTTGGTGCAGGAAACCACTTTTGCACTTGTATTAGTGTGGTAAAAACACTTTTTGCACTTGTGATAGTGTTGAAAAACCACTTTTCGCACTTGTGTTAGTGTTGATAAACCACTTTTCGCACTTGTGTTGGTGCAGGAAACCACTTTTGCACTTGTATTAGTGTGGAAAAACCACTTTTCGCACTTGTGTTAGTGTTGAAAAACCACTTTTCGCACTTGTGTTAGTGTTGAAAAACCACTTTTCGCACTTGTGTTAGTGTTGAAAAACCACTTTTCGCACTTGTGTTGGTGCAGGAAACCACTTTTGCACTTGTATTAGTGTGGAAAAACACTTTTTGCATTTGTGATAGTGTTGAAAAACCACTTTTCGCACTTGTGTTAGTGTTGAAAAACCACTTTTCGCACTTGTGTTGGTGCAGGAAACCACTTTTGCACTTGTATTAGTGTGGAAAAACCACTTTTCGCACTTGTGTTAGTGTTGAAAAACCACTTTTCGCACTTGTGTTGGTGCAGGAAACCACTTTTGCACTTGCATTAGTGTGGAAAAAACACCTTTTGCACTTGTGATAGTGTTGAAAAACCACTTTTCGCACTTGTGTTAGTGTTGAAAAACCACTTTTCGCACTTGTGTTGGTGCAGGAAACCACTTTTGTACTTGTATTAGTGTGGAAAAACCACTTTTCGCACTTGTGTTAGTGTTGAAAAACCACTTTTCGCACTTGTGTTAGTGTTGAAAAACCACTTTTCGCACATGTGTTGGTGCAGGGAAACACTTTTGCACTTGTATTAGTGTGGAAAAAACACTTTTTGCACTTGTGATAGTGTTGAAAAACCACTTTTCGCACTTGTGTTAGTGTTGAAAAACCACTTTTCGCACTTGTGTTGGTGCAGGAAACCACTTTTGCACTTGTGTTAGTGTTGAAAAACCACTTTTCGCACTTGTGTTAGTGTTGAAAAACCACTTTTCGCACTTGTGTTAGTGTTGAAAAACCACTTTTCGCACTTGTGTTAGTGTTGAAAAACCACTTTTTGCACTTGTGTTGGTGCAGGAAACCACTTTTGCACTTGTATTAGTGTGGAAAAACACTTTTTGCACTTGTGATAGTGTTGAAAAACCACTTTTCGCGCTTGTGTTAGTGTTGAAAAACCACTTTTCGCACTTGTGTTGGTGCAGGAAACCACTTTTGCACTTATATTAGTGTGGAAAAAACACTTTTCGCACTTGTGTTAGTGTTGAAAAACCACTTTTCGCACTTGTGTTAGTGTTGAAAAACCACTTTTCGCACTTGTGTTAGTGTTGAAAAACCACTTTTCGCACTTGTGTTGGTGCAGGAAACCACTTTTGCACTTGTATTTGTGTGGAAAAAACACTTTTTGCACTTGTGATAGTGTTGAAAAACCACTTTTCGCACTTGTGTTAGTGTTGAAAAACCACTTTTCGCACTTGTGTTGGGGCAGGAAACCACTTTTGCACTTGTATTAGTGTGGAAAAACCACTTTTCGCACTTGTGTTAGTGTTGAAAATCCACTTTTCGCACTTGTGTTAGTGTTGAAAAACCACTTTTCGCACTTGTGTTGGTGCAGGAAACCACTTTTGCACTTGTATTAGTGTGGAAAACCACTTTTCGCACTTGTGTTAGTGTTGAATAACCACTTTTCGCACTTGTGTTAGTGTTGAAAAACCACTTTTCGCACTTGTGTTAGTGTTGAAAAACCACTTTTCGCACTTGTGTTGGTGCAGGAAACCACTTTTGCACTTGTATTAGTGTGGAAAAAACACTTTTTGCACTTGTGATAGTGTTGAAAAACCACTTTTCGCACTTGTGTTAGTGTTGAAAAACCACTTTTCGCACTTGTGTTGGTGCAGGAAACCACTTTTGCACTTGTATTAGTGTGGAAAAACCACTTTTCGCACTTGTGTTAGTGTTGAAAAACCACTTTTCGCACTTGTGTTAGTGTTGAAAAACCACTTTTCGCACTTGTGTTGGTACAGGAAACCACTTTTGCACTTGTATTAGTGTGGAAAAAACACTTTTTGCACTTGTGATAGTGTTGAAAAACCACTTTTCGCACTTGTGTTAGTGTTGAAAAACCACTTTTCGCACTTGTGTTGGTGCAGGAAACCACTTTTGCACTTGTATTAGTGTGGAAAAACCACTTTTCGCACTTGTGTTAGTGTTGAAAAACCACTTTTCGCACTTGTGTTAGTGTTGAAAAACCACTTTTCGCACTTGTGTTGGTGCAGGAAACCACTTTTGCACTTGTATTAGTGTGGAAAAACCACTTTTCGCACTTGTGTTAGTGTTGAAAAACCACTTTTCGCACTTGTGTTAGTGTTGAAAAACCACTTTTCGCACTTGTGTTAGTGTTGAAAAACCACTTTTTGCACTTGTGTAGGTGCAGGAAACCACTTTGGCACTTGTATTACTGTGGAAAAAACACTTTTTGCACTTGTGATAGTGTTGAAAAACCACTTTTCGCACCTGTGTTAGTGTTGAAAAACCACTTTTCGCACTTGTGTTAGTGTTGAAAAACCACTTTTCGCACTTGTGTTGGTGCAGGAAACCACTTTTGCACTTGTATTAGTGTGGCAAAACCACTTTTCGCACTTGTGTTAGTGTTGAAAAACCACTTTTCGCACTCGTGTTAGTGTTGAAAAACCACTTTTCGCACTTGTGTTGGTGCAGGAAACCACTTTTGCACTTGTATTAGTGTGGAAAAAACACTTTTTGCACTTGTGATAGTGTTGAAAAACCACTTTTCGCACTTGTGTTAGTGTTGAAAAACCACTTTTCGCACTTGTGTTGGTGCAGGAAACCACTTTTGCACTTGTATTAGTGTGGAAAAACCACTTTTCGCACTTGTGTTAGTGTTGAAAAACCACTTTTCGCACTTGTGTTGGTGCAGGAAACCACTTTTGCACTTGTATTAGTGTGGAAAAAACACTTTTTGCACTTGTGATAGTGTTGAAAAACAACTTTTCGCACTTGTGTTAGTGTTGAAAAACCACTTTTCGCACTTGTGTTGGTGCAGGAAACCACTTTTGCACTTGTATTAGTGTGGAAAAACCACTTTTCGCACTTGTGTTAGTGTTGAAAAACCACTTTTCGCACTTGTGATAGAGTTGAAAAACCACTTTTCGCACTTGTGTTGGTGCAGGAAACCACTTTTGCACTTATATTAGTGTTGAAAAACCACTTTTTGCACTTGTGTTAGTGTTGAAAAACCACTTTTCGCACTTGTGTTAGTGTTGAAAAACCACTTTTCGCAGTTGTGTTGGTGCAGGAAACCAATTTTGCACTTGTATTTGTGTGGAAAAAACACTTTTTGCACTTGTGATAGTGTTGAAAAACCACTTTTCGCACTTGTATTTGTGTGGAAAAAACACTTTTTGCACTTGTGATAGTGTTGAAAAACCACTTTTCGCACTTGTGTTAGTGTTGAAAATCCACTTTTCGCACTTGTGTTAGTGTTGAAAAACCACTTTTCGCACTTGTGTTGGTGCAGGAAACCACTTTTGCACTTGTATTAGTGTGGAAAAACCACTTTTCGCACTTGTGTTAGTGTTGAAAAACCACTTTTCGCACTTGTGTTAGTGTTGAAAAACCACTTTTCGCACTTGTGTTAGTGTTGAAAAACCACTTTTCGCACTTGTGTTGGTGCAGGAAACCACTTTTGCACTTGTATTAGTGTGGAAAAAACACTTTTTGCACTTGTGATAGTGTTGAAAAACCACTTTTCGCACTTGTGTTAGTGTTGAAAAACCACTTTTCGCACTTGTGTTGGTGCAGGAAACCACTTTTGCACTTGTATTAGTGTGGAAAAACCACTTTTCGCACTTGTTTTAGTGTTGAAAAACCACTTTTCGCACTTGTGTTAGTGTTGAAAAACCACTTTTCGCACTTGTGTTAGTGTTGAAAAACCACTTTTCGCACTTGTGTTGGTGCAGGAAACCACTTTTGCACTTGTATTAGTGTGGAAAAAACACTTTTTGCACTTGTGATAGTGTTGAAAAACCACTTTTCGCACTTGTGTTAGTGTTGAAAAACCACTTTTCGCACTTGTGTTGGTGCAGGAAACCACTTTTGCACTTGTATTAGTGTGGAAAAACCACTTTTCGCACTTGTGTTAGTGTTGAAAAACCACTTTTCGCACTTGTGTTAGTGTTGAAAAACCACTTTTCGCACTTGTGTTGGTGCAGGAAACCACTTTTGCACTTGTATTAGCGTGGAAAAACCACTTTTCGCACTTGTGTTAGTATTGAAAAACCACTTTTCGCACTTGTGTTAGTGTTGAAAAACCACTTTTCGCACTTGTGTTGGTGCAGGAAACCACTTTTGCACTTGTATTAGTGTGGAAAAACCACTTTTCGCACTTGTGTTAGTGTTGAAAAACCACTTTTCGCACTTGTGTTAGTGTTGAAAAACCACTTTTCGCACTTGTGTTGGTGCAGGAAACCACTTTTGCACTTGTATTAGTGTGGAAAACCACTTTTCGCACTTGTGTTAGTGTTGAATAACCACTTTTCGCACTTGTGTTAGTGTTGAAAAACCACTTTTCGCACTTGTGTTAGTGTTGAAAAACCACTTTTCGCACTTGTGTTGGTGCAGGAAACCACTTTTGCACTTGTATTAGTGTGGAAAAACCACTTTTCGCACTTGTGTTAGTGTTGAAAAACCACTTTTCGCACTTGTGTTAGTGTTGAAAAACCACTTTTCGCACTTGTGTTGGTACAGGAAACCACTTTTGCACTTGTATTAGTGTGGAAAAAACACTTTTTGCACTTGTGATAGTGTTGAAAAACCACTTTTCGCACTTGTGTTAGTGTTGAAAAACCACTTTTCGCACTTGTGTTGGTGCAGGAAACCACTTTTGCACTTGTATTAGTGTGGAAAAACCACTTTTCGCACTTGTGTTAGTGTTGAAAAACCACTTTTCGCACTTGTGTTAGTGTTGAAAAACCACTTTTCGCACTTGTGTTGGTGCAGGAAACCACTTTTGCACTTGTATTAGTGTGGCAAAACCACTTTTCGCACTTGTGTTAGTGTTGAAAAACCACTTTTCGCACTTGTGTTAGTGTTGAAAAACCACTTTTCGCACTTGTGTTAGTGTTGAAAAACCACTTTTTGCACTTGTGTAGGTGCAGGAAACCACTTTGGCACTTGTATTACTGTGGAAAAAACACTTTTTGCACTTGTGATAGTGTTGAAAAACCACTTATCGCACCTGTGTTAGTGTTGAAAAACCACTTTTCGCACTTGTGTTAGTGTTGA
Organism: Myxine glutinosa; assembly: GCF_964187855.1. Classification (NCBI taxonomy): domain Eukaryota; kingdom Metazoa; phylum Chordata; class Myxini; order Myxiniformes; family Myxinidae; genus Myxine; species Myxine glutinosa. The sequence continues at coordinate 11,919,212 of NC_136271.1, forward strand.
AAAACCACTTTTCGCACTTGTGTTGGTGCAGGAAACCACTTTTGCACTTGTATTAGTGTGGCAAAACCACTTTTCGCACTTGTGTTAGTGTTGAAAAACCACTTTTCGCACTCGTGTTAGTGTTGAAAAACCACTTTTCGCACTTGTGTTGGTGCAGGAAACCACTTTTGCACTTGTATTAGTGTGGAAAAAACACTTTTTGCACTTGTGATAGTGTTGAAAAACCACTTTTCGCACTTGTGTTAGTGTTGAAAAACCACTTTTCGCACTTGTGTTGGTGCAGGAAACCACTTTTGCACTTGTATTAGTGTGGAAAACCACTTTTCGCACTTGTGTTAGTGTTGAAAAACCACTTTTCGCACTTGTGTTGGTGCAGGAAACCACTTTTGCACTTGTATTAGTGTGGAAAAAACACTTTTTGCACTTGTGATAGTGTTGAAAAACAACTTTTCGCACTTGTGTTAGTGTTGAAAAACCACTTTTCGCACTTGTGTTGGTGCAGGAAACCACTTTTGCACTTGTATTAGTGTGGAAAAACCACTTTTCGCACTTGTGTTAGTGTTGAAAAACCACTTTTCGCACTTGTGATAGAGTTGAAAAACCACTTTTCGCACTTGTGTTGGTGCAGGAAACCACTTTTGCACTTATATTAGTGTTGAAAAACCACTTTTTGCACTTGTGTTAGTGTTGAAAAACCACTTTTCGCACTTGTGTTAGTGTTGAAAAACCACTTTTCGCAGTTGTGTTGGTGCAGGAAACCAATTTTGCACTTGTATTTGTGTGGAAAAAACACTTTTTGCACTTGTGATAGTGTTGAAAAACCACTTTTCGCACTTGTATTTGTGTGGAAAAAACACTTTTTGCACTTGTGATAGTGTTGAAAAACCACTTTTCGCACTTGTGTTAGTGTTGAAAATCCACTTTTCGCACTTGTGTTAGTGTTGAAAAACCACTTTTCGCACTTGTGTTGGTGCAGGAAACCACTTTTGCACTTGTATTAGTGTGGAAAAACCACTTTTCGCACTTGTGTTAGTGTTGAAAATCCACTTTTCGCACTTGTGTTAGTGTTGAAAAACCATTTTTCGCACTTGTGTTGGTGCAGGAAACCACTTTTGCACTTGTATTAGCGTGGAAAAACCACTTTTCGCACTTGTGTTAGTGTTGAAAAACCACTTTTCGCACTTGTGTTAGTGTTGAAAAACCACTTTTCGCACTTGTGTTGGTGCAGGAAACCACTTTTGCACTTGTATTAGTGTGGAAAAACCACTTTTCGCACTTGTGTTAGTGTTGAAAATCCACTTTTCGCACTTGTGTTAGTGTTGAAAAAGCACTTTTCGCACTTGTGTTGGTGCAGGAAACCACTTTTGCACTTGTATTAGTGTGGAAAAACCACTTTTCGCACTTGTGTTAGTGTTGAAAAACCACTTTTCGCACTTGTGTTAGTGTTGAAAAACCACTTTTCGCACTTGTGTTAGTGTTGAAAAACCACTTTTCGCACTTGTGTTGGTGCAGGAAACCACTTTTGCACTTGTATTAGTGTGGTAAAAACACTTTTTGCACTTGTGATAGTGTTGAAAAACCACTTTTCGCACTTGTGTTAGTGTTGATAAACCACTTTTTGCACTTGTGTTGGTGCAGGAAACCACTTTTGCACTTGTATTAGTGTGGAAAAACCACTTTTCGCACTTGTGTTAGTGTTGAAAAACCACTTTTCGCACTTGTGTTAGTGTTGAAAAACCACTTTTCGCACTTGTGTTAGTGTTGAAAAACCACTTTTCGCACTTGTGTTGGTGCAGGAAACCACTTTTGCACTTGTATTAGTGTGGAAAAACACTTTTTGCATTTGTGATAGTGTTGAAAAACCACTTTTCGCACTTGTGTTAGTGTTGAAAAACCACTTTTCGCACTTGTGTTGGTGCAGGAAACCACTTTTGCACTTGTATTAGTGTGGAAAAACCACTTTTCGCACTTGTGTTAGTGTTGAAAAACCACTTTTCGCACTTGTGTTGGTGCAGGAAACCACTTTTGCACTTGCATTAGTGTGGAAAAAACACTTTTTGCACTTGTGATAGTGTTGAAAAACCACTTTTCGCACTTGTGTTAGTGTTGAAAAACCACTTTTCGCACTTGTGTTGGTGCAGGAAACCACTTTTGTACTTGTATTAGTGTGGAAAAACCACTTTTCGCACTTGTGTTAGTGTTGAAAAACCACTTTTCGCACTTGTGTTAGTGTTGAAAAACCACTTTTCGCACATGTGTTGGTGCAGGGAAACACTTTTGCACTTGTATTAGTGTGGAAAAAACACTTTTTGCACTTGTGATAGTGTTGAAAAACCACTTTTCGCACTTGTGTTAGTGTTGAAAAACCACTTTTCGCACTTGTGTTGGTGCAGGAAACCACTTTTGCACTTGTGTTAGTGTTGAAAAACCACTTTTCGCACTTGTGTTAGTGTTGAAAAACCACTTTTCGCACTTGTGTTAGTGTTGAAAAACCACTTTTCGCACTTGTGTTAGTGTTGAAAAACCACTTTTTGCACTTGTGTTGGTGCAGGAAACCACTTTTGCACTTGTATTAGTGTGGAAAAACACTTTTTGCACTTGTGATAGTGTTGAAAAACCACTTTTCGCGCTTGTGTTAGTGTTGAAAAACCACTTTTCGCACTTGTGTTGGTGCAGGAAACCACTTTTGCACTTATATTAGTGTGGAAAAAACACTTTTCGCACTTGTGTTAGTGTTGAAAAACCACTTTTCGCACTTGTGTTAGTGTTGAAAAACCACTTTTCGCACTTGTGTTAGTGTTGAAAAACCACTTTTCGCACTTGTGTTGGTGCAGGAAACCACTTTTGCACTTGTATTTGTGTGGAAAAAACACTTTTTGCACTTGTGATAGTGTTGAAAAACCACTTTTCGCACTTGTGTTAGTGTTGAAAAACCACTTTTCGCACTTGTGTTGGGGCAGGAAACCACTTTTGCACTTGTATTAGTGTGGAAAAACCACTTTTCGCACTTGTGTTAGTGTTGAAAATCCACTTTTCGCACTTGTGTTAGTGTTGAAAAACCACTTTTCGCACTTGTGTTGGTGCAGGAAACCACTTTTGCACTTGTATTAGTGTGGAAAACCACTTTTCGCACTTGTGTTAGTGTTGAATAACCACTTTTCGCACTTGTGTTAGTGTTGAAAAACCACTTTTCGCACTTGTGTTAGTGTTGAAAAACCACTTTTCGCACTTGTGTTGGTGCAGGAAACCACTTTTGCACTTGTATTAATGTGGAAAAAACACTTTTTGCACTTGTGATAGTGTTGAAAAACCACTTTTCGCACTTGTGTTAGTGTTGAAAAACCACTTTTCGCACTTGTGTTGGTGCAGGAAACCACTTTTGCACTTGTATTAGTGTGGAAAAACCACTTTTCGCACTTGTGTTAGTGTTGAAAAACCACTTTTCGCACTTGTGTTAGTGTTGAAAAACCACTTTTCGCACTTGTGTTGGTACAGGAAACCACTTTTGCACTTGTATTAGTGTGGAAAAAACACTTTTTGCACTTGTGATAGTGTTGAAAAACCACTTTTCGCACTTGTGTTAGTGTTGAAAAACCACTTTTCGCACTTGTGTTGGTGCAGGAAACCACTTTTGCACTTGTATTAGTGTGGAAAAACCACTTTTCGCACTTGTGTTAGTGTTGAAAAACCACTTTTCGCACTTGTGTTAGTGTTGAAAAACCACTTTTCGCACTTGTGTTGGTGCAGGAAACCACTTTTGCACTTGTATTAGTGTGGAAAAACCACTTTTCGCACTTGTGTTAGTGTTGAAAAACCACTTTTCGCACTTGTGTTAGTGTTGAAAAACCACTTTTCGCACTTGTGTTAGTGTTGAAAAACCACTTTTTGCACTTGTGTAGGTGCAGGAAACCACTTTGGCACTTGTATTACTGTGGAAAAAACACTTTTTGCACTTGTGATAGTGTTGAAAAACCACTTTTCGCACCTGTGTTAGTGTTGAAAAACCACTTTTCGCACTTGTGTTAGTGTTGAAAAACCACTTTTCGCACTTGTGTTGGTGCAGGAAACCACTTTTGCACTTGTATTAGTGTGGCAAAACCACTTTTCGCACTTGTGTTAGTGTTGAAAAACCACTTTTCGCACTCGTGTTAGTGTTGAAAAACCACTTTTCGCACTTGTGTTGGTGCAGGAAACCACTTTTGCACTTGTATTAGTGTGGAAAAAACACTTTTTGCACTTGTGATAGTGTTGAAAAACCACTTTTCGCACTTGTGTTAGTGTTGAAAAACCACTTTTCGCACTTGTGTTGGTGCAGGAAACCACTTTTGCACTTGTATTAGTGTGGAAAAACCACTTTTCGCACTTGTGTTAGTGTTGAAAAACCACTTTTCGCACTTGTGTTGGTGCAGGAAACCACTTTTGCACTTGTATTAGTGTGGAAAAAACACTTTTTGCACTTGTGATAGTGTTGAAAAACAACTTTTCGCACTTGTGTTAGTGTTGAAAAACCACTTTTCGCACTTGTGTTGGTGCAGGAAACCACTTTTGCACTTGTATTAGTGTGGAAAAACCACTTTTCGCACTTGTGTTAGTGTTGAAAAACCACTTTTCGCACTTGTGATAGAGTTGAAAAACCACTTTTCGCACTTGTGTTGGTGCAGGAAACCACTTTTGCACTTATATTAGTGTTGAAAAACCACTTTTTGCACTTGTGTTAGTGTTGAAAAACCACTTTTCGCACTTGTGTTAGTGTTGAAAAACCACTTTTCGCAGTTGTGTTGGTGCAGGAAACCAATTTTGCACTTGTATTTGTGTGGAAAAAACACTTTTTGCACTTGTGATAGTGTTGAAAAACCACTTTTCGCACTTGTATTTGTGTGGAAAAAACACTTTTTGCACTTGTGATAGTGTTGAAAAACCACTTTTCGCACTTGTGTTAGTGTTGAAAATCCACTTTTCGCACTTGTGTTAGTGTTGAAAAACCACTTTTCGCACTTGTGTTGGTGCAGGAAACCACTTTTGCACTTGTATTAGTGTGGAAAAACCACTTTTCGCACTTGTGTTAGTGTTGAAAAACCACTTTTCGCACTTGTGTTAGTGTTGAAAAACCACTTTTCGCACTTGTGTTAGTGTTGAAAAACCACTTTTCGCACTTGTGTTGGTGCAGGAAACCACTTTTGCACTTGTATTAGTGTGGAAAAAACACTTTTTGCACTTGTGATAGTGTTGAAAAACCACTTTTCGCACTTGTGTTAGTGTTGAAAAACCACTTTTCGCACTTGTGTTGGTGCAGGAAACCACTTTTGCACTTGTATTAGTGTGGAAAAACCACTTTTCGCACTTGTGTTAGTGTTGAAAAACCACTTTTCGCACTTGTGTTAGTGTTGAAAAACCACTTTTCGCACTTGTGTTAGTGTTGAAAAACCACTTTTCGCACTTGTGTTGGTGCAGGAAACCACTTTTGCACTTGCATTAGTGTGGAAAAAACACTTTTTGCACTTGTGATAGTGTTGAAAAACCACTTTTCGCACTTGTGTTAGTGTTGAAAAACCACTTTTCGCACTTGTGTTGGTGCAGGAAACCACTTTTGCACTTGTATTAGTGTGGAAAAACCACTTTTCGCACTTGTGTTAGTGTTGAAAAACCACTTTTCGCACTTGTGTTAGTGTTGAAAAACCACTTTTCGCACTTGTGTTGGTGCAGGAAACCACTTTTGCACTTGTATTAGCGTGGAAAAACCACTTTTCGCACTTGTGTTAGTATTGAAAAACCACTTTTCGCACTTGTGTTAGTGTTGAAAAACCACTTTTCGCACTTGTGTTGGTGCAGGAAACCACTTTTGCACTTGTATTAGTGTGGAAAAACCACTTTTCGCACTTGTGTTAGTGTTGAAAAACCACTTTTCGCACTTGTGTTAGTGTTGAAAAACCACTTTTCGCACTTGTGTTGGTGCAGGAAACCACTTTTGCACTTGTATTAGTGTGGAAAACCACTTTTCGCACTTGTGTTAGTGTTGAATAACCACTTTTCGCACTTGTGTTAGTGTTGAAAAACCACTTTTCGCACTTGTGTTAGTGTTGAAAAACCACTTTTCGCACTTGTGTTGGTGCAGGAAACCACTTTTGCACTTGTATTAGTGTGGAAAAACCACTTTTCGCACTTGTGTTAGTGTTGAAAAACCACTTTTCGCACTTGTGTTAGTGTTGAAAAACCACTTTTCGCACTTGTGTTGGTACAGGAAACCACTTTTGCACTTGTATTAGTGTGGAAAAAACACTTTTTGCACTTGTGATAGTGTTGAAAAACCACTTTTCGCACTTGTGTTAGTGTTGAAAAACCACTTTTCGCACTTGTGTTGGTGCAGGAAACCACTTTTGCACTTGTATTAGTGTGGAAAAACCACTTTTCGCACTTGTGTTAGTGTTGAAAAACCACTTTTCGCACTTGTGTTAGTGTTGAAAAACCACTTTTCGCACTTGTGTTGGTGCAGGAAACCACTTTTGCACTTGTATTAGTGTGGCAAAACCACTTTTCGCACTTGTGTTAGTGTTGAAAAACCACTTTTCGCACTTGTGTTAGTGTTGAAAAACCACTTTTCGCACTTGTGTTAGTGTTGAAAAACCACTTTTTGCACTTGTGTAGGTGCAGGAAACCACTTTGGCACTTGTATTACTGTGGAAAAAACACTTTTTGCACTTGTGATAGTGTTGAAAAACCACTTATCGCACCTGTGTTAGTGTTGAAAAACCACTTTTCGCACTTGTGTTAGTGTTGAAAAACCACTTTTCGCACTTGTGTTGGTGCAGGAAACCACTTTTGCACTTGTATTAGTGTGGCAAAACCACTTTTCGCACTTGTGTTAGTGTTGAAAAACCACTTTTCGCACTCGTGTTAGTGTTGAAAAACCACTTTTCGCACTTGTGTTGGTGCAGGAAACCACTTTTGCACTTGTATTAGTGTGGAAAAAACACTTTTTGCACTTGTGATAGTGTTGAAAAACCACTTTTCGCACTTGTGTTAGTGTTGAAAAACCACTTTTCGCACTTGTGTTGGTGCAGGAAACCACTTTTGCACTTGTATTAGTGTGGAAAACCACTTTTCGCACTTGTGTTAGTGTTGAAAAACCACTTTTCGCACTTGTGTTGGTGCAGGAAACCACTTTTGCACTTGTATTAGTGTGGAAAAAACACTTTTTGCACTTGTGATAGTGTTGAAAAACAACTTTTCGCACTTGTGTTAGTGTTGAAAAACCACTTTTCGCACTTGTGTTGGTGCAGGAAACCACTTTTGCACTTGTATTAGTGTGGAAAAACCACTTTTCGCACTTGTGTTAGTGTTGAAAAACCACTTTTCGCACTTGTGATAGAGTTGAAAAACCACTTTTCGCACTTGTGTTGGTGCAGGAAACCACTTTTGCACTTATATTAGTGTTGAAAAACCACTTTTTGCACTTGTGTTAGTGTTGAAAAACCACTTTTCGCACTTGTGTTAGTGTTGAAAAACCACTTTTCGCAGTTGTGTTGGTGCAGGAAACCAATTTTGCACTTGTATTTGTGTGGAAAAAACACTTTTTGCACTTGTGATAGTGTTGAAAAACCACTTTTCGCACTTGTATTTGTGTGGAAAAAACACTTTTTGCACTTGTGATAGTGTTGAAAAACCACTTTTCGCACTTGTGTTAGTGTTGAAAATCCACTTTTCGCACTTGTGTTAGTGTTGAAAAACCACTTTTCGCACTTGTGTTGGTGCAGGAAACCACTTTTGCACTTGTATTAGTGTGGAAAAACCACTTTTCGCACTTGTGTTAGTGTTGAAAAACCACTTTTCACACTTGTGATAGTGTTGAAAAACCACTTTTCGCACTTGTGTTGGTGCAGGAAACCACTTTTGCACTTATATTAGTGTGGAAAAAACACTTTTCGCACTTGTGTTAGTGTTGAAAAACCACTTTTTGCACTTGTGTTAGTGTTGAAAAACCACTTTTCGCACTTGTGTTAGTGTTGAAAAACCACTTTTCGCAGTTGTGTTGGTGCAGGAAACCACTTTTGCACTTGTATTTGTGTGGAAAAAACACTTTTTGCACTTGTGATAGTGTTGAAAAACCACTTTTCGCACTTGTATTTGTGTGGAAAAAACACTTTTTGCACTTGTGATAGTGTTGAAAAACAACTTTTCGCACTTGTGTTAGTGTTGAAAATCCACTTTTCGCACTTGTGTTAGTGTTGAAAAACCACTTTTCGCACTTGTGTTGGTGCAGGAAACCACTTTTGCACTTGTATTAGTGTGGAAAAACCACTTTTCGCACTTGTGTTAGTGTTGAAAAACCACTTTTCGCACTTGTGTTAGTGTTGAAAAACCACTTTTCGCACTTGTGTTAGTGTTGAAAAACCACTTTTCGCACTTGTGTTGGTGCAGGAAACCACTTTTGCACTTGTATTAGTGTGGAAAAAACACTTTTTGCACTTGTGATAGTGTTGAAAAACCACTTTTCGCACTTGTGTTAGTGTTGAAAAACCACTTTTCGCACTTGTGTTGGTGCAGGAAACCACTTTTGCACTTGTATTAGTGTGGAAAACCACTTTTCGCACTTGTGTTAGTGTTGAAAAACCACTTTTCGCACTTGTGTTAGTGTTGAAAAACCATTTTTCGCACTTGTGTTGGTGCAGGAAACCACTTTTGCACTTGTATTAGCGTGGAAAAACCACTTTTCGCACTTGTGTTAGTGTTGAAAAACCACTTTTCGCACTTGTGTTAGTGTTGAAAAACCACTTTTCGCACTTGTGTTGGTGCAGGAAACCACTTTTGCACTTGTATTAGTGTGGAAAAACCACTTTTCGCACTTGTGTTAGTGTTGAAAATCCACTTTTCGCACTTGTGTTAGTGTTGAAAAAGCACTTTTCGCACTTGTGTTGGTGCAGGAAACCACTTTTGCACTTGTATTAGTGTGGAAAAACCACTTTTCGCACTTGTGTTAGTGTTGAAAAACCACTTTTCGCACTTGTGTTAGTGTTGAAAAACCACTTTTCGCACTTGTGTTAGTGTTGAAAAACCACTTTTCGCACTTGTGTTGGTGCAGGAAACCACTTTTGCACTTGTATTAGTGTGGTAAAAACACTTTTTGCACTTGTGATAGTGTTGAAAAACCACTTTTCGCACTTGTGTTAGTGTTGATAAACCACTTTTCGCACTTGTGTTGGTGCAGGAAACCACTTTTGCACTTGTATTAGTGTGGTAAAACCACTTTTCGCACTTGTGTTAGTGTTGAAAAACCACTTTTCGCACTTGTGTTAGTGTTGAAAAACCACTTTTCGCACTTGTGTTACTGTTGAAAAACCACTTTTCGCACTTGTGTTGGTGCAGGAAACCACTTTTGCACTTGTATTAGTGTGGAAAAACACTTTTTGCATTTGTGATAGTGTTGAAAAACCACTTTTCGCACTTGTGTTAGTGTTGAAAAACCACTTTTCGCACTTGTGTTGGTGCAGGAAACCACTTTTGCACTTGTATTAGTGTGGAAAACCCACTTTTCGCACTTGTGTTAGTGTTGAAAAACCACTTTTCGCACTTGTGTTGGTGCAGGAAACCACTTTTGCACTTGCATTAGTGTGGAAAAAACACTTTTTGCACTTGTGATAGTGTTGAAAAACCACTTTTCGCACTTGTGTTAGTGTTGAAAAACCACTTTTCGCACTTGTGTTGGTGCAGGAAACCACTTTTGTACTTGTATTAGTGTGGAAAAACCACTTTTCGCACTTGTGTTAGTGTTGAAAAACCACTTTTCGCACTTGTGTTAGTGTTGAAAAACCACTTTTCGCACATGTGTTGGTGCAGGGAAACACTTTTGCACTTGTATTAGTGTGGAAAAAACACTTTTTGCACTTGTGATAGTGTTGAAAAACCACTTTTCGCACTTGTGTTAGTGTTGAAAAACCACTTTTCGCACTTGTGTTGGTGCAGGAAACCACTTTTGCACTTGTGTTAGTGTTGAAAAACCACTTTTCGCACTTGTGTTAGTGTTGAAAAACCACTTTTCGCACTTGTGTTAGTGTTGAAAAACCACTTTTCGCACTTGTGTTAGTGTTGAAAAACCACTTTTTGCACTTGTGTTGGTGCAGGAAACCACTTTTGCACTTGTATTAGTGTGGAAAAACACTTTTTGCACTTGTGATAGTGTTGAAAAACCACTTTTCGCGCTTGTGTTAGTGTTGAAAAACCACTTTTCGCACTTGTGTTGGTGCAGGAAACCACTTTTGCACTTATATTAGTGTGGAAAAAACACTTTTCGCACTTGTGTTAGTGTTGAAAAACCACTTTTCGCACTTGTGTTAGTGTTGAAAAACCACTTTTCGCACTTGTGTTAGTGTTGAAAAACCACTTTTCGCACTTGTGTTGGTGCAGGAAACCACTTTTGCACTTGTATTTGTGTGGAAAAAACACTTTTTGCACTTGTGATAGTGTTGAAAAACCACTTTTCGCACTTGTGTTAGTGTTGAAAAACCACTTTTCGCACTTGTGTTGGGGCAGGAAACCACTTTTGCACTTGTATTAGTGTGGAAAAACCACTTTTCGCACTTGTGTTAGTGTTGAAAATCCACTTTTCGCACTTGTGTTAGTGTTGAAAAACCACTTTTCGCACTTGTGTTGGTGCAGGAAACCACTTTTGCACTTGTATTAGTGTGGAAAACCACTTTTCGCACTTGTGTTAGTGTTGAATAACCACTTTTCGCACTTGTGTTAGTGTTGAAAAACCACTTTTCGCACTTGTGTTAGTGTTGAAAAACCACTTTTCGCACTTGTGTTGGTGCAGGAAACCACTTTTGCACTTGTATTAGTGTGGAAAAAACACTTTTTGCACTTGTGATAGTGTTGAAAAACCACTTTTCGCACTTGTGTTAGTGTTGAAAAACCACTTTTCGCACTTGTGTTGGTGCAGGAAACCACTTTTGCACTTGTATTAGTGTGGAAAAACCACTTTTCGCACTTGTGATAGTGTTGAAAAACCACTTTTCGCACTTGTGTTAGTGTTGAAAAACCACTTTTCGCACTTGTGTTGGTGCAGGAAACCACTTTTGCACTTGTATTAGTGTGGAAAAACCACTTTTCGCACTTGTGTTAGTGTTGAAAAACCACTTTTCGCACTTGTGTTAGTGTTGAAAAACCACTTTTCGCACTTGTGTTGGTGCAGGAAACCACTTTTGCACTTGTATTAGTGTGGAAAAACCACTTTTCGCACTTGTGTTAGTGTTGAAAAACCACTTTTCGCACTTGTGTTAGTGTTGAAAAACCACTTTTCGCACTTGTGTTAGTGTTGAAAAACCACTTTTTGCACTTGTGTAGGTGCAGGAAACCACTTTGGCACTTGTATTACTGTGGAAAAAACACTTTTTGCACTTGTGATAGTGTTGAAAAACCACTTTTCGCACCTGTGTTAGTGTTGAAAAACCACTTTTCGCACTTGTGTTAGTGTTGAAAAACCACTTTTCGCACTTGTGTTGGTGCAGGAAACCACTTTTGCACTTGTATTAGTGTGGCAAAACCACTTTTCGCACTTGTGTTAGTGTTGAAAAACCACTTTTCGCACTCGTGTTAGTGTTGAAAAACCACTTTTCGCACTTGTGTTGGTGCAGGAAACCACTTTTGCACTTGTATTAGTGTGGCAAAACCACTTTTCGCACTTGTGTTAGTGTTGAAAAACCACTTTTCGCACTCGTGTTAGTGTTGAAAAACCACTTTTCGCACTTGTGTTAGTGTTGAAAAACCACTTTTCGCACTTGTGTTGGTGCAGGAAACCACTTTTGCACTTGTATTAGTGTGGCAAAACCACTTTTCGCACTTGTGTTAGTGTTGAAAAACCACTTTTCGCACTCGTGTTAGTGTTGAAAAACCACTTTTCGCACTTGTGTTGGTGCAGGAAACCACTTTTGCACTTGTATTAGTGTGGAAAAAACACTTTTTGCACTTGTGATAGTGTTGAAAAACCACTTTTCGCACTTGTGTTAGTGTTGAAAAACCACTTTTCGCACTTGTGTTGGTGCAGGAAACCACTTTTGCACTTGTATTAGTGTGGAAAAACCACTTTTCGCACTTGTGTTAGTGTTGAAAAACCACTTTTCGCACTTGTGTTGGTGCAGGAAACCACTTTTGCACTTGTATTAGTGTGGAAAAAACACTTTTTGCACTTGTGATAGTGTTGAAAAACAACTTTTCGCACTTGTGTTAGTGTTGAAAAACCACTTTTCGCACTTGTGTTGGTGCAGGAAACCACTTTTGCACTTGTATTAGTGTGGAAAAACCACTTTTCGCACTTGTGTTAGTGTTGAAAAACCACTTTTCGCACTTGTGATAGAGTTGAAAAACCACTTTTCGCACTTGTGTTGGTGCAGGAAACCACTTTTGCACTTATATTAGTGTTGAAAAACCACTTTTTGCACTTGTGTTAGTGTTGAAAAACCACTTTTCGCACTTGTGTTAGTGTTGAAAAACCACTTTTCGCAGTTGTGTTGGTGCAGGAAACCAATTTTGCACTTGTATTTGTGTGGAAAAAACACTTTTTGCACTTGTGATAGTGTTGAAAAACCACTTTTCGCACTTGTGTTAGTGTTGAAAATCCACTTTTCGCACTTGTGTTAGTGTTGAAAAACCACTTTTCGCACTTGTGTTGGTGCAGGAAACCACTTTTGCACTTGTATTAGTGTGGAAAAACCACTTTTCGCACTTGTGTTAGTGTTGAAAAACCACTTTTCGCACTTGTGTTAGTGTTGAAAAACCACTTTTCGCACTTGTGTTGGTGCAGGAAACCACTTTTGCACTTGTATTAGTGTGGAAAAAACACTTTTTGCACTTGTGATAGTGTTGAAAAACCACTTTTCGCACTTGTGTTAGTGTTGAAAAACCACTTTTCGCACTTGTGTTGGTGCAGGAAACCACTTTTGCACTTGTATTAGTGTGGAAAAACCACTTTTCGCACTTGTGTTAGTGTTGAAAAACCACTTTTCGCACTTGTGTTAGTGTTGAAAAACCACTTTTCGCACTTGTGTTAGTGTTGAAAAACCACTTTTCGCACTTGTGTTGGTGCAGGAAACCACTTTTGCACTTGTATTAGTGTGGAAAAAACACTTTTTGCACTTGTGATAGTGTTGAAAAACCACTTTTCGCACTTGTGTTAGTGTTGAAAAACCACTTTTCGCACTTGTGTTGGTGCAGGAAACCACTTTTGCACTTGTATTAGTGTGGAAAAACCACTTTTCGCACTTGTGTTAGTGTTGAAAAACCACTTTTCGCACTTGTGTTAGTGTTGAAAAACCACTTTTCGCACTTGTGTTGGTGCAGGAAACCACTTTTGCACTTGTATTAGCGTGGAAAAACCACTTTTCGCACTTGTGTTAGTGTTGAAAAACCACTTTTCGCACTTGTGTTAGTGTTGAAAAACCACTTTTCGCACTTGTGTTGGTGCAGGAAACCACTTTTGCACTTGTATTAGTGTGGAAAAACCACTTTTCGCACTTGTGTTAGTGTTGAAAAACCACTTTTCGCACTTGTGTTAGTGTTGAAAAACCACTTTTCGCACTTGTGTTAGTGTTGAAAAACCACTTTTTGCACTTGTGTTGGTGCAGGAAACCACTTTGGCACTTGTATTAGTGTGGAAAAAACACTTTTTGCACTTGTGATAGTGTTGAAAAACCACTTTTCGCACCTGTGTTAGTGTTGTAAAACCACTTTTCGCACTTGTGTTAGTGTTGAAAAACCACTTTTCGCACTTGTGTTAGTGTTGAAAAACCACTTTTCGCACTTGTGTTAGTGTTGAAAAACCACTTTTCGCACTTGTGTTAGTGTTGAAAAACCACTTTTCGCACTTGTGTTGGTGCAGGAAACCACTTTTGCACTTGTATTAGTGTGGAAAAAACACTTTTTGCACTTGTGATAGTGTTGAAAAACCACTTTTCGCACTTGTGTTAGTGTTGAAAAACCACTTTTCGCACTTGTGTTGGTGCAGGAAACCACTTTTGCACTTGTATTAGTGTGGAAAAACCACTTTTCGCACTTGTGTTAGTGTTGAAAAACCACTTTTCGCACCTGTGTTAGTGTTGAAAAACCACTTTTCGCACTTGTGTTAGTGTTGAAAAACCACTTTTCGCACTTGTGTTGGTGCAGGAAACCACTTTTGCACTTGTATTAGTGTGGAAAAAACACTTTTTGCACTTGTGATAGTGTTGAAAAACCACTTTTCGCACTTGTGTTAGTGTTGAAAAACCACTTTTCGCACTTGTGTTGGTGCAGGAAACCACTTTTGCACTTGTATTAGTGTGGAAAAACCACTTTTCGCACTTGCGTTAGTGTTGAAAAACCACTTTTCGCACTTGTGTTAGTGTTGAAAAACCACTTTTCGCACTTGTGTTGGTGCAGGAAACCACTTTTGCACTTGTATTAGCGTGGAAGAACCACTTTTCGCACTTGTGTTAGTGTTGAAAAACCACTTTTCGCACTTGTGTTAGTGTTGAAAAACCACTTTTCGCACTTGTGTTGGTGCAGGAAACCACTTTTGCACTTGTATTAGTGTGGAAAAACCACTTTTCGCACTTGTGTTAGTGTTGAAAAACCACTTTTCGCACTTGTGTTAGTGTTGAAAAACCACTTTTCGCACTTGTGTTAGTGTTGAAAAAACACTTTTTGCACTTGTGTTGGTGCAGGAAACCACTTTGGCACTTGTATTAGTGTGGAAAAAACACTTTTTGCACTTGTGATAGTGTTGAAAAACCACTTTTCGCACCTGTGTTAGTGTTGTAAAACCACTTTTCGCACTCGTGTTAGTGTTGAAAAACCACTTTTCGCACTTATGTTGGTGCAGGAAACCACTTTTGCACTTGTATTAGTGTGGAAAAACCACTTTTCGCACTTGTGTTAGTGTTGAAAAACCACTTTTCGCACTCGTGTTAGTGTTGAAAAACCACTTTTCGCACTTGTGTTGGTGCAGGAAACCACTTTTGCACTTGTATTAGTGTGGAAAAAACACTTTTTGCACTTGTGATAGTGTTGAAAAACCACTTTTCGCACTTGTGTTAGTGTTGAAAAACCACTTTTCGCACTTGTGTTAGTGTTGAAAAACCACTTTTCACACATATGTTGGTGCAGGGAAACACTTTTGCACTTGTATTAGTGTGGAAAAAACACTTTTTGCACTTGTGATAGTGTTGAAAAACCACTTTTCGCACTTGTGTTAGTGTTGAAAAACCACTTTTCGCACTTGTGTTGGTGCAGGAAACCACTTTTGCACTTGTGTTAGTGTTGAAAAACCACTTTTCGCACTTGTGTTAGTGTTGAAAAACCACTTTTCGCACTTGTGTTAGTGTTGAAAAACCACTTTTCGCACTTGTGTTGGTGCAGGAAACCACTTTTGCACTTGTATTTGTGTGGAAAAAACACTTTTTGCACTTGTGATAGTGTTGAAAAACCACTTTTCGCACTTGTGTTAGTGTTGAAAAACCACTTTTCGCACTTGTGTTGGTGCAGGAAACCACTTTTGCACTTGTATTAGTGTGGAAAAACCACTTTTCGCACTTGTGTTAGTGTTGAAAATCCACTTTTCGCACTTGTGTTAGTGTTGAAAAACCACTTTTCGCACTTGTGTTGGTGCAGGAAACCACTTTTGCACTTGTATTAGTGTGGAAAAACCACTTTTCGCACTTGTGTTAGTGTTGAAAAACCAATTTTCGCACTTGTGTTAGTGTTGAAAAACCACTTTTCGCACTTGTGTTAGTGTTGAAAAACCACTTTTCGCACTTGTGTTGGTGCAGGAAACCACTTTTGCACTTGTATTAGTGTGGAAAAAACACTTTTTGCACTTGTGATAGTGTTGAAAAACCACTTTTCGCACTTGTGTTAGTGTTGAAAAACCACTTTTCGCACTTGTGTTGGTGCAGGAAACCACTTTTGCACTTGTATTAGTGTGGAAAAACCACTTTTCGCACTTGTGTTAGTGTTGAAAAACCACTTTTCGCACTTGTGTTAGTGTTGAAAAACCACTTTTCGCACTTGTGTTGGTGCAGGAAACCACTTTTGCACTTGTATTAGTGTGGAAAAACCACTTTTCGCACTTGTGTTAGTGTTGAAAAACCACTTTTCGCACTTGTGTTAGTGTTGAAAAACCACTTTTCGCACTTGTGATAGAGTTGAAAAACCACTTTTCGCACTTGTGTTGGTGCAGGAAACCACTTTTGCACTTATATTAGTGTGGAAAAAACACTTTTCGCACTTGTGTTAGTGTTGAAAAACCACTTTTTGCACTTGTGTTAGTGTTGAAAAACCACTTTTCGCACTTGTGTTAGTGTTGAAAAACCACTTTTCGCAGTTGTGTTGGTGCAGGAAACCACTTTTGCACTTGTATTTGTGTGGAAAAAACACTTTTTGCACTTGTGATAGTGTTGAAAAACCACTTTTCGCACTTGTATTTGTGTGGAAAAAACACTTTTTGCACTTGTGATAGTGTTGAAAAACCACTTTTCGCACTTGTGTTAGTGTTGAAAATCCACTTTTCGCACTTGTGTTAGTGTTGAAAAACCACTTTTCGCACTTGTGTTGGTGCAGGAAACCACTTTTGCACTTGTATTAGTGTGGAAAAACCACTTTTCGCACTTGTGTTAGTGTTGAAAAACCACTTTTCGCACTTGTGTTAGTGTTGAAAAACCACTTTTCGCACTTGTGTTAGTGTTGAAAAACCACTTTTCGCACTTGTGTTGGTGCAGGAAACCACTTTTGCACTTGTATTAGTGTGGAAAAAACACTTTTTGCACTTGTGATAGTGTTGAAAAACCCCTTTTCGCACTTGTGTTAGTGTTGAAAAACCACTTTTCGCACTTGTGTTGGTGCAGGAAACCACTTTTGCACTTGTATTAGTGTGGAAAAACCACTTTTCGCACTTGTGTTAGTGTTGAAAAACCACTTTTCGCACTTGTGTTAGTGTTGAAAAACCACTTTTCGCACTTGTGTTGGTGCAGGAAACCACTTTTGCACTTGTATTAGTGTGGAAAAAACACTTTTTGCACTTGTGATAGTGTTGAAAAACCACTTTTCGCACTTGTGTTAGTGTTGAAAAACCACTTTTCGCACTTGTGTTGGTGCAGGAAACCACTTTTGCACTTGTATTAGTGTGGAAAAACCACTTTTCGCACTTGTGTTAGTGTTGAAAAACCACTTTTCGCACTTGTGTTGGTGCAGGAAACCACTTTTGCACTTGTATTAGCGTGGAAAAACCACTTTTCGCACTTGTGTTATTGTTGAAAAACCACTTTTCGCACTTGTGTTAGTGTTGAAAAACCACTTTTCGCACTTGTGTTGGTGCAGG
This sequence comes from Myxine glutinosa, assembly GCF_964187855.1. Lineage (NCBI taxonomy): Eukaryota > Metazoa > Chordata > Myxini > Myxiniformes > Myxinidae > Myxine > Myxine glutinosa. The sequence goes on from NC_136271.1 coordinate 11,936,550, forward strand.
AAACCACTTTTGCACTTGTATTAGTGTGGAAAAACCACTTTTGCACTTGTATTAGTGTGGAAAAACCACTTTTCGCACTTGTGTTAGTGTTGAAAAACCACTTTTCGCACTTGTGTTAGTGTTGAAAAACCACTTTTCGCACTTGTGTTAGTGTTGAAAAACCACTTTTTGCACTTGTGTTGGTGCAGGAAACCACTTTGGCACTTGTATTAGTGTGGAAAAAACACTTTTTGCACTTGTGATAGTGTTGAAAAACCACTTTTCGCACCTGTGTTAGTGTTGTAAAACCACTTTTCACACTTGTGTTAGTGTTGAAAAACCACTTTTCGCACTTATGTTGGTGCAGGAAACCACTTTTGCACTTGTATTAGTGTGGAAAAACCACTTTTCGCACTTGTGTTAGTGTTGAAAAACCACTTTTCGCACTCGTGTTAGTGTTGAAAAACCACTTTTCGCACTTGTGTTGGTGCAGGAAACCACTTTTGCACTTGTATTAGTGTGGAAAAAACACTTTTTGCACTTGTGATAGTGTTGAAAAACCACTTTTCGCACTTGTGTTAGTGTTGAAAAACCACTTTTCGCACTTGTGTTAGTGTTGAAAAACCACTTTTCGCACTTGTGTTGGTGCAGGGAAACACTTTTGCACTTGTATTAGTGTGGAAAAAACACTTTTTGCACTTGTGATAGTGTTGAAAAACCACTTTTCGCACTTGTGTTAGTGTTGAAAAACCACTTTTCGCACTTGTGTTGGTGCAGGAAACCACTTTTGCACTTGTGTTAGTGTTGAAAAACCACTTTTCGCACTTGTGTTAGTGTTGAAAAACCACTTTTCGCACTTGTGTTGGTGCAGGAAACCACTTTTGCACTTGTATTTGTGTGGAAAAAACACTTTTTGCACTTGTGATAGTGTTGAAAAACCACTTTTCGCACTTGTGTTCGTGTTGAAAAACCACTTTTCGCACTGTGTTGGTGCAGGAAACCACTTTTGCACTTGTATTAGTGTGGAAAAACCACTTTTCGCACTTGTGTTAGTGTTGAAAATCCACTTTTCGCACTTGTGTTAGTGTTGAAAAACCACTTTTCGCACTTGTGTTGGTGCAGGAAACCACTTTTGCACTTGTATTAGTGTGGAAAAACCACTTTTCGCACTTGTGTTAGTGTTGAAAAACCAATTTTCGCACTTGTGTTAGTGTTGAAAAACCACTTTTCGCACTTGTGTTAGTGTTGAAAAACCACTTTTCACACTTGTGTTGGTGCAGGAAACCACTTTTGCACTTGTATTAGTGTGGAAAAAACACTTTTTGCACTTGTGATAGTGTTGAAAAACCACTTTTCGCACTTGTGTTAGTGTTGAAAAACCACTTTTCGCACTTGTGTTGGTGCAGGAAAACACTTTTGCACTTGTATTAGTGTGGAAAAACCACTTTTCGCACTTGTGTTAGTGTTGAAAAACCACTTTTCGCACTTGTGTTAGTGTTGAAAAACCACTTTTCGCACTTGTGTTGGTGCAGGAAACCACTTTTGCACTTGTATTAGTGTGGAAAAACCACTTTTCGCACTTGTGTTAGTGTTGAAAAACCACTTTTCGCACTTGTGTTAGTGTTGAAAAACCACTTTTCGCACTTGTGTTGGTGCAGGAAACCACTTTTGCACTTGTATTAGTGTGGAAAAACCACTTTTCGCACTTGTGTTAGTGTTGAAAAACCACTTTTCGCACTTGTGTTAGTGTTGATAAACCACTTTTCGCACTTGTGTTAGTGTTGAAAAACCACTTTTCGCACTTGTGTTGGTGCAGGAAACCACTGTTGCACTTGTATTAGTGTGGAAAAACCACTTTTCGCACTTGTGTTAGTGTTGAAAAACCACTTTTCGCACTTGTGTTAGTGTTGAAAAACCACTTTTCCCACTTGTGTTGGTGCAGGAAACCACTTTTGCACTTGTATTAGTGTGGAAAAACCACTTTTCGCACTTGTGTTAGTGTTGAAAAACCACTTTTCACACTTGTGTTAGTGTTGAAAAACCACTTTTCGCACTTGTGTTGGTGCAGGAAACCACTTTTGCACTTGTATTAGTGTGGTAAAAACACTTTTTGCACTTGTGATAGTGTTGAAAAACCACTTTTCGCACTTGTGTTAGTGTTGAAAAACCACTTTTCGCACTTGTGTTGGTGCAGGAAACCACTTTTGCACTTGTGATAGTGTTGAAAAACCACTTTTCGCACTTGTGTTAGTGTTGAAAAACCACTTTTCGCACTTGTGTTGGTGCAGGAAACCACTTTTGCACTTGTATTAGTGTTGAAAAACCACTTTTCGCACTTGTGTCAGTGTTGAAAAACCACTTTTCGCACTTGTGTTGGTGCAGGAAAGCACTTTTGCACTTGTATTAGTGTGGAAAAACCACTTTTCGCACTTGTGTTATTGTTGAAAAACCACTTTTCGCACTTGTGTTAGTGTTGAAAAACCACTTTTCGCACTTGTGTTGGTGCAGGAAACCACTTTTGCACTTATATTAGTGTGGAAAAAACACTTTTCGCACTTGTGTTAGTGTTGAAAAACCACTTTTCGCACTTGTGTTAGTGTTGAAAAACCACTTTTCGCACTTGTGTTAGTGTTGAAAAACCACTTTTCGCACTTGTGTTGGTGCAGGAAACCACTTTGGCACTTGTATTTGTGTGGAAAAAACACTTTTTGCACTTGTGATAGTGTTGAAAAACCACTTTTCGCACTTGTGTTAGTGTTGAAAAACCACTTTTCGCACTTGTGTTAGTGTTGAAAAACCACTTTTCGCACTTGTGTTGGTGCAGGAAACCACTTTTGCACTTGTATTAGTGTGGAAAAACCACTTTTCGCACTTGTGTTAGTGTTGAAAATCCACTTTTCGCACTTGTGTTAGTGTTGAAAAACCACTTTTCGCACTTGTGTTGGTGCAGGAAACCACTTTTGCACTTGTATTAGTGTGGAAAAACCACTTTTCGCACTTGTGTTAGTGTTGAAAAACCACTTTTCGCACTTGTGATAGAGTTGAAAAACCACTTTTCGCACTTGTGTTGGTGCAGGAAACCACTTTTGCACTTATATTAGTGTGGAAAAAACACTTTTCGCACTTGTGTTAGTGTTGAAAAACCACTTTTTGCACTTGTGTTAGTGTTGAAAAACCACTTTTCGCACTTGTGTTAGTGTTGAAAAACCACTTTTCGCAGTTGTGTTGGTGCAGGAAACCACTTTTGCACTTGTATTTGTGTGGAAAAAACACTTTTTGCACTTGTGATAGTGTTGAAAAACCACTTTTCGCACTTGTATTTGTGTGGAAAAAACACTTTTTGCACTTGTGATAGTGTTGAAAAACCACTTTTCGCACTTGTGTTAGTGTTGAAAATCCACTTTTCGCACTTGTGTTAGTGTTGAAAAACCACTTTTCGCACTTGTGTTGGTGCAGGAAACCACTTTTGCACTTGTATTAGTGTGGAAAAACCACTTTTCGCACTTGTGTTAGTGTTGAAAAACCACTTTTCGCACTTGTGTTAGTGTTGAAAAACCACTTTTCGCACTTGTGTTGGTGCAGGAAACCACTTTTGCACTTGTATTAGTGTGGAAAAAAACACTTTTTGCACTTGTGATAGTGTTGAAAAACCACTTTTCGCACTTGTGTTAGTGTTGAAAAACCACTTTTCACACTTGTGTTGGTACAGGAAACCACTTTTGCACTTGTATTAGTGTGGAAAAACCACTTTTCGCACTTGTGTTAGTGTTGAAAAACCACTTTTCGCACTTGTGTTAGTGTTGAAAAACCACTTTTCGCACTTGTGTTAGTGTTGAAAAACCACTTTTCGCACTTGTGTTGGTGCAGGAAACCACTTTTGCACTTGTATTAGTGTGGAAAAAACACTTTTTGCACTTGTGATAGTGTTGAAAAACCACTTTTCGCACTTGTGTTAGTGTTGAAAAACCACTTTTCGCACTTGTGTTGGTGCAGGAAACCACTTTTGCACTTGTATTAGTGTGGAAAAACCACTTTTCGCACTTGTGTTAGTGTTGAAAAACCACTTTTCGCACTTGTGTTGGTGCAGGAAACCACTTTTGCACTTGTATTTGTGTGGAAAAAACACTTTTTGCACTTGTGATAGTGTTGAAAAACCACTTTTCGCACTTGTGTTAGTGTTGAAAAACCACTTTTCGCACTTGTGTTGGTGCAGGAAACCACTTTTGCACTTGTATTAGTGTGGAAAAACCACTTTTCGCACTTGTGTTAGTGTTGAAAATCCACTTTTCGCACTTGTGTTAGTGTTGAAAAACCACTTTTCGCACTTGTGTTGGTGCAGGAAACCACTTTTGCACTTGTATTAGTGTGGAAAAACCACTTTTTGCACTTGTGTTAGTGTTGAAAAACCAATTTTCGCACTTGTGTTAGTGTTGAAAAACCACTTTTCGCACTTGTGTTAGTGTTGAAAAACCACTTTTCGCACTTGTGTTGGTGCAGGAAACCACTTTTGCACTTGTATTAGTGTGGAAAAAACACTTTTTGCACTTGTGATAGTGTTGAAAAACCACTTTTCGCACTTGTGTTAGTGTTGAAAAACCACTTTTCGCACTTGTGTTGGTGCAGGAAACCACTTTTGCACTTGTATTAGTGTGGAAAAACCACTTTTCACACTTGTGTTAGTGTTGAAAAACCACTTTTCGCACTTGTGTTAGTGTTGAAAAACCACTTTTCGCACTTGTGTTGGTGCAGGAAACCACTTTTGCACTTGTATTAGTGTGGAAAAACCACTTTTCGCACTTGTGTTAGTGTTGAAAAACCACTTTTCGCACTTGTGTTAGTGTTGAAAAACCACTTTTCGCACTTGTGATAGAGTTGAAAAACCACTTTTCACACTTGTGTTGGTGCAGGAAACCACTTTTGCACTTATATTAGTGTGGAAAAAACACTTTTCGCACTTGTGTTAGTGTTGAAAAACCACTTTTCGCACCTGTGTTAGTGTTGTAAAACCACTTTTCACACTTGTGTTAGTGTTGAAAAACCACTTTTCGCACTTATGTTGGTGCAGGAAACCACTTTTGCACTTGTATTAGTGTGGAAAAACCACTTTTCGCACTTGTGTTAGTGTTGAAAAACCACTTTTCGCACTCGTGTTAGTGTTGAAAAACCACTTTTCGCACTTGTGTTGGTGCAGGAAACCACTTTTGCACTTGTATTAGTGTGGAAAAAACACTTTTTGCACTTGTGATAGTGTTGAAAAACCACTTTTCGCACTTGTGTTAGTGTTGAAAAACCACTTTTCGCACTTGTGTTAGTGTTGAAAAACCACTTTTCGCACTTGTGTTGGTGCAGGGAAACACTTTTGCACTTGTATTAGTGTGGAAAAAACACTTTTTGCACTTGTGATAGTGTTGAAAAACCACTTTTCGCACTTGTGTTAGTGTTGAAAAACCACTTTTCGCACTTGTGTTGGTGCAGGAAACCACTTTTGCACTTGTGTTAGTGTTGAAAAACCACTTTTCGCACTTGTGTTAGTGTTGAAAAACCACTTTTCGCACTTGTGTTGGTGCAGGAAACCACTTTTGCACTTGTATTTGTGTGGAAAAAACACTTTTTGCACTTGTGATAGTGTTGAAAAACCACTTTTCGCACTTGTGTTCGTGTTGAAAAACCACTTTTCGCACTGTGTTGGTGCAGGAAACCACTTTTGCACTTGTATTAGTGTGGAAAAACCACTTTTCGCACTTGTGTTAGTGTTGAAAATCCACTTTTCGCACTTGTGTTAGTGTTGAAAAACCACTTTTCGCACTTGTGTTGGTGCAGGAAACCACTTTTGCACTTGTATTAGTGTGGAAAAACCACTTTTCGCACTTGTGTTAGTGTTGAAAAACCAATTTTCGCACTTGTGTTAGTGTTGAAAAACCACTTTTCGCACTTGTGTTAGTGTTGAAAAACCACTTTTCACACTTGTGTTGGTGCAGGAAACCACTTTTGCACTTGTATTAGTGTGGAAAAAACACTTTTTGCACTTGTGATAGTGTTGAAAAACCACTTTTCGCACTTGTGTTAGTGTTGAAAAACCACTTTTCGCACTTGTGTTGGTGCAGGAAAACACTTTTGCACTTGTATTAGTGTGGAAAAACCACTTTTCGCACTTGTGTTAGTGTTGAAAAACCACTTTTCGCACTTGTGTTAGTGTTGAAAAACCACTTTTCGCACTTGTGTTGGTGCAGGAAACCACTTTTGCACTTGTATTAGTGTGGAAAAACCACTTTTCGCACTTGTGTTAGTGTTGAAAAACCACTTTTCGCACTTGTGTTAGTGTTGAAAAACCACTTTTCGCACTTGTGTTGGTGCAGGAAACCACTTTTGCACTTGTATTAGTGTGGAAAAACCACTTTTCGCACTTGTGTTAGTGTTGAAAAACCACTTTTCGCACTTGTGTTAGTGTTGATAAACCACTTTTCGCACTTGTGTTAGTGTTGAAAAACCACTTTTCGCACTTGTGTTGGTGCAGGAAACCACTGTTGCACTTGTATTAGTGTGGAAAAACCACTTTTCGCACTTGTGTTAGTGTTGAAAAACCACTTTTCGCACTTGTGTTAGTGTTGAAAAACCACTTTTCCCACTTGTGTTGGTGCAGGAAACCACTTTTGCACTTGTATTAGTGTGGAAAAACCACTTTTCGCACTTGTGTTAGTGTTGAAAAACCACTTTTCACACTTGTGTTAGTGTTGAAAAACCACTTTTCGCACTTGTGTTGGTGCAGGAAACCACTTTTGCACTTGTATTAGTGTGGTAAAAACACTTTTTGCACTTGTGATAGTGTTGAAAAACCACTTTTCGCACTTGTGTTAGTGTTGAAAAACCACTTTTCGCACTTGTGTTGGTGCAGGAAACCACTTTTGCACTTGTGATAGTGTTGAAAAACCACTTTTCGCACTTGTGTTAGTGTTGAAAAACCACTTTTCGCACTTGTGTTGGTGCAGGAAACCACTTTTGCACTTGTATTAGTGTTGAAAAACCACTTTTCGCACTTGTGTCAGTGTTGAAAAACCACTTTTCGCACTTGTGTTGGTGCAGGAAAGCACTTTTGCACTTGTATTAGTGTGGAAAAACCACTTTTCGCACTTGTGTTATTGTTGAAAAACCACTTTTCGCACTTGTGTTAGTGTTGAAAAACCACTTTTCGCACTTGTGTTGGTGCAGGAAACCACTTTTGCACTTATATTAGTGTGGAAAAAACACTTTTCGCACTTGTGTTAGTGTTGAAAAACCACTTTTCGCACTTGTGTTAGTGTTGAAAAACCACTTTCGCACTTGTGTTAGTGTTGAAAAACCACTTTTCGCACTTGTGTTGGTGCAGGAAACCACTTTGGCACTTATATTTGTGTGGAAAAAACACTTTTTGCACTTGTGATAGTGTTGAAAAACCACTTTTCGCACTTGTGTTAGTGTTGAAAAACCACTTTTCGCACTTGTGTTAGTGTTGAAAAACCACTTTTCGCACTTGTGTTGGTGCAGGAAACCACTTTTGCACTTGTATTAGTGTGGAAAAACCACTTTTCGCACTTGTGTTAGTGTTGAAAATCCACTTTTCGCACTTGTGTTAGTGTTGAAAAACACTTTTCGCACTTGTGTTGGTGCAGGAAACCACTTTTGCACTTGTATTAGTGTGGAAAAACCACTTTTCGCACTTGTGTTAGTGTTGAAAAACCACTTTTCGCACTTGTGATAGAGTTGAAAAACCACTTTTCGCACTTGTGTTGGTGCAGGAAACCACTTTTGCACTTATATTAGTGTGGAAAAAACACTTTTCGCACTTGTGTTAGTGTTGAAAAACCACTTTTTGCACTTGTGTTAGTGTTGAAAAACCACTTTTCGCACTTGTGTTAGTGTTGAAAAACCACTTTTCGCAGTTGTGTTGGTGCAGGAAACCACTTTTGCACTTGTATTTGTGTGGAAAAAACACTTTTTGCACTTGTGATAGTGTTGAAAAACCACTTTTCGCACTTGTATTTGTGTGGAAAAAACACTTTTTGCACTTGTGATAGTGTTGAAAAACCACTTTTCGCACTTGTGTTAGTGTTGAAAATCCACTTTTCGCACTTGTGTTAGTGTTGAAAAACCACTTTTCGCACTTGTGTTGGTGCAGGAAACCACTTTTGCACTTGTATTAGTGTGGAAAAACCACTTTTCGCACTTGTGTTAGTGTTGAAAAACCACTTTTCGCACTTGTGTTAGTGTTGAAAAACCACTTTTCGCACTTGTGTTGGTGCAGGAAACCACTTTTGCACTTGTATTAGTGTGGAAAAAACACTTTTTGCACTTGTGATAGTGTTGAAAAACCACTTTTCGCACTTGTGTTAGTGTTGAAAAACCACTTTTCACACTTGTGTTGGTGCAGGAAACCACTTTTGCACTTGTATTAGTGTGGAAAAACCACTTTTCGCACTTGTGTTAGTGTTGAAAAACCACTTTCGCACTTGTGTTAGTGTTGAAAAACCACTTTTCGCACTTGTGTTAGTGTTGAAAAACCACTTTTCGCACTTGTGTTGGTGCAGGAAACCACTTTTGCACTTGTATTAGTGTGGAAAAAACACTTTTTGCACTTGTGATAGTGTTGAAAAACCACTTTTCGCACTTGTGTTAGTGTTGAAAAACCACTTTTCGCACTTGTGTTGGTGCAGGAAACCACTTTTGCACTTGTATTAGTGTGGAAAAACCACTTTTCGCACTTGTGTTAGTGTTGAAAAACCACTTTTCGCACTTGTGTTGGTGCAGGAAACCACTTTTGCACTTGTATTTGTGTGGAAAAAACACTTTTTGCACTTGTGATAGTGTTGAAAAACCACTTTTCGCACTTGTGTTAGTGTTGAAAAACCACTTTTCGCACTTGTGTTGGTGCAGGAAACCACTTTTGCACTTGTATTAGTGTGGAAAAACCACTTTTCGCACTTGTGTTAGTGTTGAAAATCCACTTTTCGCACTTGTGTTAGTGTTGAAAAACCACTTTTCGCACTTGTGTTGGTGCAGGAAACCACTTTTGCACTTGTATTAGTGTGGAAAAACCACTTTTTGCACTTGTGTTAGTGTTGAAAAACCAATTTTCGCACTTGTGTTAGTGTTGAAAAACCACTTTTCGCACTTGTGTTAGTGTTGAAAAACCACTTTTCGCACTTGTGTTGGTGCAGGAAACCACTTTTGCACTTGTATTTGTGTGGAAAAAACACTTTTTGCACTTGTGATAGTGTTGAAAAACCACTTTTCGCACTTGTGTTCGTGTTGAAAAACCACTTTTCGCACTGTGTTGGTGCAGGAAACCACTTTTGCACTTGTATTAGTGTGGAAAAACCACTTTTCGCACTTGTGTTAGTGTTGAAAATCCACTTTTCGCACTTGTGTTAGTGTTGAAAAACCACTTTTCGCACTTGTGTTGGTGCAGGAAACCACTTTTGCACTTGTATTAGTGTGGAAAAACCACTTTTCGCACTTGTGTTAGTGTTGAAAAACCACTTTTCGCACTTGTGTTGGTGCAGGAAACCACTTTTGCACTTGTGATAGTGTTGAAAAACCACTTTTCGCACTTGTGTTAGTGTTGAAAAACCACTTTTCGCACTTGTGTTGGTGCAGGAAACCACTTTTGCACTTGTATTAGTGTTGAAAAACCACTTTTCGCACTTGTGTCAGTGTTGAAAAACCACTTTTCGCACTTGTGTTGGTGCAGGAAAGCACTTTTGCACTTGTATTAGTGTGGAAAAACCACTTTTCGCACTTGTGTTATTGTTGAAAAACCACTTTTCGCACTTGTGTTAGTGTTGAAAAACCACTTTTCGCACTTGTGTTGGTGCAGGAAACCACTTTTGCACTTATATTAGTGTGGAAAAAACACTTTTCGCACTTGTGTTAGTGTTGAAAAACCACTTTTCGCACTTGTGTTAGTGTTGAAAAACCACTTTTCGCACTTGTGTTAGTGTTGAAAACCACTTTTCGCACTTGTGTTGGTGCAGGAAACCACTTTGGCACTTATATTTGTGTGGAAAAAACACTTTTTGCACTTGTGATAGTGTTGAAAAACCACTTTTCGCACTTGTGTTAGTGTTGAAAAACCACTTTTCGCACTTGTGTTAGTGTTGAAAAACCACTTTTCGCACTTGTGTTGGTGCAGGAAACCACTTTTGCACTTGTATTAGTGTGGAAAAACCACTTTTCGCACTTGTGTTAGTGTTGAAAATCCACTTTTCGCACTTGTGTTAGTGTTGAAAAACCACTTTTCGCACTTGTGTTGGTGCAGGAAACCACTTTTGCACTTGTATTAGTGTGGAAAAACCACTTTTCGCACTTGTGTTAGTGTTGAAAAACCACTTTTCGCACTTGTGATAGAGTTGAAAAACCACTTTTCGCACTTGTGTTGGTGCAGGAAACCACTTTTGCACTTATATTAGTGTGGAAAAAACACTTTTCGCACTTGTGTTAGTGTTGAAAAACCACTTTTTTGCACTTGTGTTAGTGTTGAAAAACCACTTTTCGCACTTGTGTTAGTGTTGAAAAACCACTTTTCGCAGTTGTGTTGGTGCAGGAAACCACTTTTGCACTTGTATTTGTGTGGAAAAAACACTTTTTGCACTTGTGATAGTGTTGAAAAACCACTTTTCGCACTTGTATTTGTGTGGAAAAAACACTTTTTGCACTTGTGATAGTGTTGAAAAACCACTTTTCGCACTTGTGTTAGTGTTGAAAATCCACTTTTCGCACTTGTGTTAGTGTTGAAAAACCACTTTTCGCACTTGTGTTGGTGCAGGAAACCACTTTTGCACTTGTATTAGTGTGGAAAAACCACTTTTCGCACTTGTGTTAGTGTTGAAAAACCACTTTTCGCACTTGTGTTAGTGTTGAAAAACCACTTTTCGCACTTGTGTTGGTGCAGGAAACCACTTTTGCACTTGTATTAGTGTGGAAAAAACACTTTTGCACTTGTGATAGTGTTGAAAAACCACTTTTCGCACTTGTGTTAGTGTTGAAAAACCACTTTCACACTTGTGTTGGTGCAGGAAACCACTTTTGCACTTGTATTAGTGTGGAAAAACCACTTTTCGCACTTGTGTTAGTGTTGAAAAACCACTTTTCGCACTTGTGTTAGTGTTGAAAAACCACTTTTCGCACTTGTGTTAGTGTTGAAAAACCACTTTTCGCACTTGTGTTGGTGCAGGAAACCACTTTTGCACTTGTATTAGTGTGGAAAAAACACTTTTTGCACTTGTGATAGTGTTGAAAAACCACTTTTCGCACTTGTGTTAGTGTTGAAAAACCACTTTTCGCACTTGTGTTGGTGCAGGAAACCACTTTTGCACTTGTATTAGTGTGGAAAAACCACTTTTCGCACTTGTGTTAGTGTTGAAAAACCACTTTTCGCACTTGTGTTGGTGCAGGAAACCACTTTTGCACTTGTATTTGTGTGGAAAAAACACTTTTTGCACTTGTGATAGTGTTGAAAAACCACTTTTCGCACTTGTGTTAGTGTTGAAAAACCACTTTTCGCACTTGTGTTGGTGCAGGAAACCACTTTTGCACTTGTATTAGTGTGGAAAAACCACTTTTCGCACTTGTGTTAGTGTTGAAAATCCACTTTTCGCACTTGTGTTAGTGTTGAAAAACCACTTTTCGCACTTGTGTTGGTGCAAGGAAACCACTTTTGCACTTGTATTAGTGTGGAAAAACCACTTTTTGCACTTGTGTTAGTGTTGAAAAACCAATTTTCGCACTTGTGTTAGTGTTGAAAAACCACTTTTCGCACTTGTGTTAGTGTTGAAAAACCACTTTTCGCACTTGTGTTGGTGCAGGAAACCACTTTTGCACTTGTATTAGTGTGGAAAAAACACTTTTTGCACTTGTGATAGTGTTGAAAAACCACTTTTCGCACTTGTGTTAGTGTTGAAAAACCACTTTTCGCACTTGTGTTGGTGCAGGAAACCACTTTTGCACTTGTATTAGTGTGGAAAAACCACTTTTCACACTTGTGTTAGTGTTGAAAAACCACTTTTCGCACTTGTGTTAGTGTTGAAAAACCACTTTTCGCACTTGTGTTGGTGCAGGAAACCACTTTTGCACTTGTATTAGTGTGGAAAAACCACTTTTCGCACTTGTGTTAGTGTTGAAAAACCACTTTTCGCACTTGTGTTAGTGTTGAAAAACCACTTTTCGCACTTGTGATAGAGTTGAAAAACCACTTTTCGCACTTGTGTTGGTGCAGGAAACCACTTTTGCACTTATATTAGTGTGGAAAAAACACTTTTCGCACTTGTGTTAGTGTTGAAAAACCACTTTTTGCACTTGTGTTAGTGTTGAAAAACCACTTTTCGCACTTGTGTTAGTGTTGAAAAACCACTTTTCGCAGTTGTGTTGGTGCAGGAAACCACTTTTGCACTTGTATTTGTGTGGAAAAAACACTTTTTGCACTTGTGATAGTGTTGAAAAACCACTTTTCGCACTTGTATTTGTGTGGAAAAAACACTTTTTGCACTTGTGATAGTGTTGAAAAACCACTTTTCGCACTTGTGTTAGTGTTGAAAATCCACTTTTCGCACTTGTGTTAGTGTTGAAAAACCACTTTTCGCACTTGTGTTGGTGCAGGAAACCACTTTTGCACTTGTATTAGTGTGGAAAAACCACTTTTCGCACTTGTGTTAGTGTTGAAAAACCACTTTTCGCACTTGTGTTAGTGTTGAAAAACCACTTTTCGCACTTGTGTTAGTGTTGAAAAACCACTTTTCGCACTTGTGTTGGTGCAGGAAACCACTTTTGCACTTGTATTAGTGTGGAAAAAACACTTTTTGCACTTGTGATAGTGTTGAAAAACCCCTTTTCGCACTTGTGTTAGTGTTGAAAAACCACTTTTCGCACTTGTGTTGGTGCAGGAAACCACTTTTGCACTTGTATTAGTGTGGAAAAACCACTTTTCGCACTTGTGTTAGTGTTGAAAAACCACTTTTCGCACTTGTGTTAGTGTTGAAAAACCACTTTTCGCACTTGTGTTAGTGTTGAAAAACCACTTTTCGCACTTGTGTTGGTGCAGGAAACCACTTTTGCACTTGTATTAGTGTGGAAAAAACACTTTTTGCACTTGTGATAGTGTTGAAAAACCACTTTTCGCACTTGTGTTAGTGTTGAAAAACCACTTTTCGCACTTGTGTTGGTGCAGGAAACCACTTTTGCACTTGTATTAGTGTGGAAAAACCACTTTTCGCACTTGTGTTAGTGTTGAAAAAACCACTTTTCGCACTTGTGTTGGTGCAGGAAACCACTTTTGCACTTGTATTAGCGTGGAAAAACCACTTTTCGCACTTGTGTTAGTGTTGAAAAACCACTTTTCGCACTTGTGTTAGTGTTGAAAAACCACTTTTCGCACTTGTGTTGGTGCAGGAAACCACTTTTGCACTTGTATTAGTGTGGAAAAACCACTTTTGCACTTGTATTAGTGTGGAAAAACCACTTTTCGCACTTGTGTTAGTGTTGAAAAACCACTTTTCGCACTTGTGTTAGTGTTGAAAAACCACTTTTCGCACTTGTGTTAGTGTTGAAAAACCACTTTTTGCACTTGTGTTGGTGCAGGAAACCACTTTGGCACTTGTATTAGTGTGGAAAAAACACTTTTTGCACTTGTGATAGTGTTGAAAAACCACTTTTCGCACCTGTGTTAGTGTTGTAAAACCACTTTTCACACTTGTGTTAGTGTTGAAAAACCACTTTTCACACTTATGTTGGTGCAGGAAACCACTTTTGCACTTGTATTAGTGTGGAAAAACCACTTTTCGCACTTGTGTTAGTGTTGAAAAACCACTTTTCGCACTCGTGTTAGTGTTGAAAAACCACTTTTCGCACTTGTGTTGGTGCAGGAAACCACTTTTGCACTTGTATTAGTGTGGAAAAAACACTTTTTGCACTTGTGATAGTGTTGAAAAACCACTTTTCGCACTTGTGTTAGTGTTGAAAAACCACTTTTCGCACTTGTGTTAGTGTTGAAAAACCACTTTTCGCACTTGTGTTGGTGCAGGGAAACACTTTTGCACTTGTATTAGTGTGGAAAAAACACTTTTTGCACTTGTGATAGTGTTGAAAAACCACTTTTCGCACTTGTGTTAGTGTTGAAAAACCACTTTTCGCACTTGTGTTGGTGCAGGAAACCACTTTTGCACTTGTGTTAGTGTTGAAAAACCACTTTTCGCACTTGTGTTAGTGTTGAAAACCCACTTTTCGCACTTGTGTTGGTGCAGGAAACCACTTTTGCACTTGTATTTGTGTGGAAAAAACACTTTTTGCACTTGTGATAGTGTTGAAAAACCACTTTTCGCACTTGTGTTCGTGTTGAAAAACCACTTTTCGCACATGTGTTGGTGCAGGAAACCACTTTTGCACTTGTATTAGTGTGGAAAAAACACTTTTTGCACTTGTGATAGTGTTGAAAAACCACTTTTCGCACTTGTGTTAGTGTTGAAAAACCACTTTTCGCACTTGTGTTGGTGCAGGAAAACACTTTTGCACTTGTATTAGTGTGGAAAAACCACTTTTCGCACTTGTGTTAGTGTTGAAAAACCACTTTTCGCACTTGTGTTAGTGTTGAAAAACCACTTTTCGCACTTGTGTTGGTGCAGGAAACCACTTTTGCACTTGTATTAGTGTGGAAAAACCACTTTTCGCACTTGTGATAGTGTTGAAAAACCACTTTTCGCACTTGTGTTAGTGTTGAAAAACCACTTTTCGCACTTGTGTTGGTGCAGGAAACCACTTTTGCACTTGTATTAGTGTGGAAAAACCACTTTTCGCACTTGTGTTAGTGTTGAAAAACCACTTTTCGCACTTGTGTTAGTGTTGATAAACCACTTTTCGCACTTGTGTTAGTGTTGAAAAACCACTTTTCGCACTTGTGTTGGTGCAGGAAACCACTGTTGCACTTGTATTAGTGTGGAAAAACCACTTTTCGCACTTGTGTTAGTGTTGAAAAACCACTTTTCGCACTTGTGTTAGTGTTGAAAAACCACTTTTCCCACTTGTGTTGGTGCAGGAAACCACTTTTGCACTTGTATTAGTGTGGAAAAACCACTTTTCGCACTTGTGTTAGTGTTGAAAAACCACTTTTCACACTTGTGTTAGTGTTGAAAAACCACTTTTCGCACTTGTGTTGGTGCAGGAAACCACTTTTGCACTTGTATTAGTGTGGTAAAAACACTTTTTGCACTTGTGATAGTGTTGAAAAACCACTTTTCGCACTTGTGTTAGTGTTGAAAAACCACTTTTCGCACTTGTGTTAGTGTTGAAAAACCACTTTTCGCACTTGTGTTGGTGCAGGAAACCACTTTTGCACTTGTATTAGTGTTGAAAAACCACTTTTCGCACTTGTGTCAGTGTTGAAAAACCACTTTTCGCACTTGTGTTGGTGCAGGAAAGCACTTTTGCACTTGTATTAGTGTGGAAAAACCACTTTTCGCACTTGTGTTATTGTTGAAAAACCACTTTTCGCACTTGTGTTAGTGTTGAAAAACCACTTTTCGCACTTGTGTTGGTGCAGGAAACCACTTTTGCACTTATATTAGTGTGGAAAAAACACTTTTCGCACTTGTGTTAGTGTTGAAAAACCACTTTTCGCACTTGTGTTAGTGTTGAAAAACCACTTTTCGCACTTGTGTTAGTGTTGAAAAACCACTTTTCGCACTTGTGTTGGTGCAGGAAACCACTTTGGCACTTGTATTTGTGTGGAAAAAACACTTTTTGCACTTGTGATAGTGTTGAAAAACCACTTTTCGCACTTGTGTTAGTGTTGAAAAACCACTTTTCGCACTTGTGTTAGTGTTGAAAAACCACTTTTCGCACTTGTGTTGGTGCAGGAAACCACTTTTGCACTTGTATTAGTGTGGAAAAACCACTTTTCGCACTTGTGTTAGTGTTGAAAATCCACTTTTCGCACTTGTGTTAGTGTTGAAAAACCACTTTTCGCACTTGTGTTGGTGCAGGAAACCACTTTTGCACTTGTATTAGTGTGGAAAAACCACTTTTCGCACTTGTGTTAGTGTTGAAAAACCACTTTTCGCACTTGTGATAGAGTTGAAAAACCACTTTTCGCACTTGTGTTGGTGCAGGAAACCACTTTTGCACTTATATTAGTGTGGAAAAAACACTTTTCGCACTTGTGTTAGTGTTGAAAAACCACTTTTTGCACTTGTGTTAGTGTTGAAAAACCACTTTTCGCACTTGTGTTAGTGTTGAAAAACCACTTTTCGCAGTTGTGTTGGTGCAGGAAACCACTTTTGCACTTGTATTTGTGTGGAAAAAACACTTTTTGCACTTGTGATAGTGTTGAAAAACCACTTTTCGCACTTGTATTTGTGTGGAAAAAACACTTTTTGCACTTGTGATAGTGTTGAAAAACCACTTTTCGCACTTGTGTTAGTGTTGAAAATCCACTTTTCGCACTTGTGTTAGTGTTGAAAAACCACTTTTCGCACTTGTGTTGGTGCAGGAAACCACTTTTGCACTTGTATTAGTGTGGAAAAACCACTTTTCGCACTTGTGTTAGTGTTGAAAAACCACTTTTCGCACTTGTGTTAGTGTTGAAAAACCACTTTTCGCACTTGTGTTGGTGCAGGAAACCACTTTTGCACTTGTATTAGTGTGGAAAAAACACTTTTTGCACTTGTGATAGTGTTGAAAAACCACTTTTCGCACTTGTGTTAGTGTTGAAAAACCACTTTTCCACACTTGTGTTGGTGCAGGAAACCACTTTTGCACTTGTATTAGTGTGGAAAAACCACTTTTCGCACTTGTGTTAGTGTTGAAAAACCACTTTTCGCACTTGTGTTAGTGTTGAAAAACCACTTTTCGCACTTGTGTTAGTGTTGAAAAACCACTTTTCGCACTTGTGTTGGTGCAGGAAACCACTTTTGCACTTGTATTAGTGTGGAAAAAACACTTTTTGCACTTGTGATAGTGTTGAAAAACCACTTTTCGCACTTGTGTTAGTGTTGAAAAACCACTTTTCGCACTTGTGTTGGTGCAGGAAACCACTTTTGCACTTGTATTAGTGTGGAAAAACCACTTTTCGCACTTGTGTTAGTGTTGAAAAACCACTTTTCGCACTTGTGTTGGTGCAGGAAACCACTTTTGCACTTGTATTTGTGTGGAAAAAACACTTTTTGCACTTGTGATAGTGTTGAAAAACCACTTTTCGCACTTGTGTTAGTGTTGAAAAACCACTTTTCGCACTTGTGTTGGTGCAGGAAACCACTTTTGCACTTGTATTAGTGTGGAAAAACCACTTTTCGCACTTGTGTTAGTGTTGAAAATCCACTTTTCGCACTTGTGTTAGTGTTGAAAAACCACTTTTCGCACTTGTGTTGGTGCAGGAAACCACTTTTGCACTTGTATTAGTGTGGAAAAACCACTTTTTGCACTTGTGTTAGTGTTGAAAAACCAATTTTCGCACTTGTGTTAGTGTTGAAAAACCACTTTTCGCACTTGTGTTAGTGTTGAAAAACCACTTTTCGCACTTGTGTTGGTGCAGGAAACCACTTTTGCACTTGTATTAGTGTGGAAAAAACACTTTTTGCACTTGTGATAGTGTTGAAAAACCACTTTTCGCACTTGTGTTAGTGTTGAAAAACCACTTTTCGCACTTGTGTTGGTGCAGGAAACCACTTTTGCACTTGTATTAGTGTGGAAAAACCACTTTTCGCACTTGTGTTAGTGTTGAAAAACCACTTTTCGCACTTGTGTTAGTGTTGAAAAACCACTTTTCGCACTTGTGTTGGTGCAGGAAACCACTTTTGCACTTGTATTAGTGTGGAAAAACCACTTTTCGCACTTGTGTTAGTGTTGAAAAACCACTTTTCGCACTTGTGTTAGTGTTGAAAAACCACTTTTCGCACTTGTGATAGAGTTGAAAAACCACTTTTCGCACTTGTGTTGGTGCAGGAAACCACTTTTGCACTTATATTAGTGTGGAAAAAACACTTTTCGCACTTGTGTTAGTGTTGAAAACCACTTTTTGCACTTGTGTTAGTGTTGAAAAACCACTTTTCGCACTTGTGTTAGTGTTGAAAAACCACTTTTCGCAGTTGTGTTGGTGCAGGAAACCACTTTTGCACTTGTATTTGTGTGGAAAAACACTTTTTGCACTTGTGATAGTGTTGAAAAACCACTTTTCGCACTTGTATTTGTGTGGAAAAAACACTTTTTGCACTTGTGATAGTGTTGAAAAACCACTTTTCGCACTTGTGTTAGTGTTGAAAATCCACTTTTCGCACTTGTGTTAGTGTTGAAAAACCACTTTTCGCACTTGTGTTGGTGCAGGAAACCACTTTTGCACTTGTATTAGTGTGGAAAAACCACTTTTCGCACTTGTGTTAGTGTTGAAAAACCACTTTTCGCACTTGTGTTAGTGTTGAAAAACCACTTTTCGCACTTGTGTTAGTGTTGAAAAACCACTTTTCGCACTTGTGTTGGTGCAGGAAACCACTTTTGCACTTGTATTAGTGTGGAAAAAACACTTTTTGCACTTGTGATAGTGTTGAAAAACCCCTTTTCGCACTTGTGTTAGTGTTGAAAAACCACTTTTCGCACTTGTGTTGGTGCAGGAAACCACTTTTGCACTTGTATTAGTGTGGAAAAACCACTTTTCGCACTTGTGTTAGTGTTGAAAAACCACTTTTCGCACTTGTGTTAGTGTTGAAAAACCACTTTTCGCACTTGTGTTAGTGTTGAAAAACCACTTTTCGCACTTGTGTTGGTGCAGGAAACCACTTTTGCACTTGTATTAGTGTGGAAAAAACACTTTTTGCACTTGTGATAGTGTTGAAAAACCACTTTTCGCACTTGTGTTAGTGTTGAAAAACCACTTTTCGCACTTGTGTTGGTGCAGGAAACCACTTTTGCACTTGTATTAGTGTGGAAAAACCACTTTTCGCACTTGTGTTAGTGTTGAAAAACCACTTTTCGCACTTGTGTTGGTGCAGGAAACCACTTTTGCACTTGTATTAGCGTGGAAAAACCACTTTTCGCACTTGTGTTAGTGTTGAAAAACCACTTTTCGCACTTGTGTTAGTGTTGAAAAACCACTTTTCGCACTTGTGTTGGTGCAGGAAACCACTTTTGCACTTGTATTAGTGTGGAAAAACCACTTTTGCACTTGTATTAGTGTGGAAAAACCACTTTTCGCACTTGTGTTAGTGTTGAAAAACCACTTTTCGCACTTGTGTTAGTGTTGAAAAACCACTTTTCGCACTTGTGTTAGTGTTGAAAAACCACTTTTTGCACTTGTGTTGGTGCAGGAAACCACTTTGGCACTTGTATTAGTGTGGAAAAAACACTTTTTGCACTTGTGATAGTGTTGAAAAACCACTTTTCGCACCTGTGTTAGTGTTGTAAAACCACTTTTCACACTTGTGTTAGTGTTGAAAAACCACTTTTCGCACTTATGTTGGTGCAGGAAACCACTTTTGCACTTGTATTAGTGTGGAAAAACCACTTTTCGCACTTGTGTTAGTGTTGAAAAACCACTTTTCGCACTCGTGTTAGTGTTGAAAAACCACTTTTCGCACTTGTGTTGGTGCAGGAAACCACTTTTGCACTTGTATTAGTGTGGAAAAAACACTTTTTGCACTTGTGATAGTGTTGAAAAACCACTTTTCGCACTTGTGTTAGTGTTGAAAAACCACTTTTCGCACTTGTGTTAGTGTTGAAAAACCACTTTTCGCACTTGTGTTGGTGCAGGGAAACACTTTTGCACTTGTATTAGTGTGGAAAAAACACTTTTTGCACTTGTGATAGTGTTGAAAAACCACTTTTCGCACTTGTGTTAGTGTTGAAAAACCACTTTTCGCACTTGTGTTGGTGCAGGAAACCACTTTTGCACTTGTGTTAGTGTTGAAAAACCACTTTTCGCACTTGTGTTAGTGTTGAAAACCCACTTTTCGCACTTGTGTTGGTGCAGGAAACCACTTTTGCACTTGTATTTGTGTGGAAAAAACACTTTTTGCACTTGTGATAGTGTTGAAAAACCACTTTTCGCACTTGTGTTCGTGTTGAAAAACCACTTTTCGCACATGTGTTGGTGCAGGAAACCACTTTTGCACTTGTATTAGTGTGGAAAACCACTTTTCGCACTTGTGTTAGTGTTGAAAATCCACTTTTCGCACTTGTGTTAGTGTTGAAAAACCACTTTTCGCACTTGTGTTGGTGCAGGAAACCACTTTTGCACTTGTATTAGTGTGGAAAAACCACTTTTCGCACTTGTGTTAGTGTTGAAAAACCACTTTTCGCACTTGTGTTAGTGTTGAAAAACCACTTTTCGCACTTGTGTTGGTGCAGGAAAACACTTTTGCACTTGTATTAGTGTGGAAAAACCACTTTTCGCACTTGTGTTAGTGTTGAAAAACCACTTTTCGCACTTGTGTTAGTGTTGAAAAACCACTTTTCGCACTTGTGTTGGTGCAGGAAACCACTTTTGCACTTGTATTAGTGTGGAAAAACCACTTTTCGCACTTGTGTTAGTGTTAAAAAACCACTTTTCGCACTTGTGTTAGTGTTGAAAAACCACTTTTCGCACTTGTGTTGGTGCAGGAAACCACTTTTGCACTTGTATTAGTGTGGAAAAACCACTTTTCGCACTTGTGTTAGTGTTGAAAAACCACTTTTCGCACTTGTGTTGGTGCAGGAAACCACTGTTGCACTTGTATTAGTGTGGAAAAACCACTTTTCGCACTTGTGTTAGTGTTGAAAAACCACTTTTCGCACTTGTGTTAGTGTTGAAAAACCACTTTTCCCACTTGTGTTGGTGCAGGAAACCACTTTTGCACTTGTATTAGTGTGGAAAAACCACTTTTCGCACTTGTGTTAGTGTTGAAAAACCACTTTTCACACTTGTGTTAGTGTTGAAAAACCACTTTTCGCACTTGTGTTGGTGCAGGAAACCACTTTTGCACTTGTATTAGTGTGGTAAAAACACTTTTTGCACTTGTGATAGTGTTGAAAAACCACTTTTCGCACTTGTGTTAGTGTTGAAAAACCACTTTTCGCACTTGTGTTGGTGCAGGAAACCACTTTTGCACTTGTATTAGTGTTGAAAAACCACTTTTCGCACTTGTGTCAGTGTTGAAAAACCACTTTTCGCACTTGTGTTGGTGCAGGAAAGCACTTTTGCACTTGTATTAGTGTGGAAAAACCACTTTTCGCACTTGTGTTATTGTTGAAAAACCACTTTTCGCACTTGTGTTAGTGTTGAAAAACCACTTTTCGCACTTGTGTTGGTGCAGGAAACCACTTTTGCACTTATATTAGTGTGGAAAAAACACTTTTCGCACTTGTGTTAGTGTTGAAAAACCACTTTTCACACTTGTGTTAGTGTTGAAAAACCACTTTTCGCACTTGTGTTAGTGTTGAAAAACCACTTTTCGCACTTGTGTTGGTGCAGGAAACCACTTTGGCACTTGTCATTTGTGTGGAAAAAACACTTTTTGCACTTGTGATAGTGTTGAAAAACCACTTTTCGCACTTGTGTTAGTGTTGAAAAACCACTTTTCGCACTTGTGTTGGGGCAGGAAACCACTTTTGCACTTGTATTAGTGTGGAAAAACCACTTTTCGCACTTGTGTTAGTGTTGAAAATCCACTTTTCGCACTTGTGTTAGTGTTGAAAAACCACTTTTCGCACTTGTGTTGGTGCAGGAAACCACTTTTGCACTTGTATTAGTGTGGAAAAACCACTTTTCGCACTTGTGTTAGTGTTGAAAAACCACTTTTCGCACTTGTGATAGAGTTGAAAAACCACTTTTCGCACTTGTGTTGGTGCAGGAAACCACTTTTGCACTTATATTAGTGTGGAAAAAACACTTTTCGCACTTGTGTTAGTGTTGAAAAACCACTTTTTGCACTTGTGTTAGTGTTGAAAAACCACTTTTCGCACTTGTGTTAGTGTTGAAAAACCACTTTTCGCAGTTGTGTTGGTGCAGGAAACCACTTTTGCACTTGTATTTGTGTGGAAAAAACACTTTTTGCACTTGTGATAGTGTTGAAAAACCACTTTTCGCACTTGTATTTGTGTGGAAAAAACACTTTTTGCACTTGTGATAGTGTTGAAAAACCACTTTTCGCACTTGTGTTAGTGTTGAAAATCCACTTTTCGCACTTGTGTTAGTGTTGAAAAACCACTTTTCGCACTTGTGTTGGTGCAGGAAACCACTTTTGCACTTGTATTAGTGTGGAAAAACCACTTTTCGCACTTGTGTTAGTGTTGAAAAACCACTTTTCGCACTTGTGTTAGTGTTGAAAAACCACTTTTCGCACTTGTGTTGGTGCAGGAAACCACTTTTGCACTTGTATTAGTGTGGAAAAAACACTTTTTGCACTTGTGATAGTGTTGAAAAACCACTTTTCGCACTTGTGTTAGTGTTGAAAAACCACTTTTCGCACTTGTGTTGGTGCAGGAAACCACTTTTGCACTTGTATTAGTGTGGAAAAACCACTTTTCGCACTTGTGTTAGTGTTGAAAAACTACTTTTCGCACTTGTGTTAGTGTTGAAAAACCACTTTTCGCACTTGTGTTAGTGTTGAAAAACCACTTTTCGCACTTGTGTTGGTGCAGGAAACCACTTTTGCACTTGTATTAGTGTGGAAAAAACACTTTTTGCACTTGTGATAGTGTTGAAAAACCACTTTTCGCACTTGTGTTAGTGTTGAAAAACCACTTTTCGCACTTGTGTTGGTGCAGGAAACCACTTTTGCACTTGTATTAGTGTGGAAAAACCACTTTTCGCACTTGTGTTAGTGTTGAAAAACCACTTTTCGCACTTGTGTTAGTGTTGAAAAACCACTTTTCGCACTTGTGTTGGTGCAGGAAACCACTTTTGCACTTGTATTAGCGTGGAAAAACCACTTTTCGCACTTGTGTTAGTGTTGAAAAACCACTTTTCGCACTTGTGTTGGTGCAGGAAACCACTTTTGCACTTGTATTAGTGTGGAAAAACCACTTTTCGCACTTGTGTTAGTGTTGAAAAACCACTTTTCGCACTTGTGTTAGTGTTGAAAAACCACTTTTCGCACTTGTGTTAGTGTTGAAAAAACCACTTTTTGCACTTGTGTTGGTGCAGGAAACCACTTTGGCACTTGTATTAGTGTGGAAAAAACACTTTTTGCACTTGTGATAGTGTTGAAAAACCACTTTTCGCACTTGTGTTGGTGCAGGAAACCACTTTTGCACTTGTATTAGTGTGGAAAAACCACTTTTCGCACTTGTGTTAGTGTTGAAAAACCACTTTTCGCACTTGTGATAGAGTTGAAAAACCACTTTTCGCACTTGTGTTGGTGCAGGAAACCACTTTTGCACTTATATTAGTGTGGAAAAAACACTTTTCGCACTTGTGTTAGTGTTGAAAAACCACTTTTTGCACTTGTGTTAGTGTTGAAAAACCACTTTTCGCACTTGTGTTAGTGTTGAAAAACCACTTTTCGCAGTTGTGTTGGTGCAGGAAACCACTTTTGCACTTGTATTTGTGTGGAAAAACACTTTTTGCACTTGTGATAGTGTTGAAAAACCACTTTTCGCACTTGTGTTAGTGTTGAAAAACCACTTTTCCCACTTGTGTTGTGCAGGAAACCACTTTTGCACTTGTATTAGTGTGGAAAAACCACTTTTCGCACTTGTGTTAGTGTTGAAAAACCACTTTTCACACTTGTGTTAGTGTTGAAAAACCACTTTTCGCACTTGTGTTGGTGCAGGAAACCACTTTTGCACTTGTATTAGTGTGGTAAAAACACTTTTTGCACTTGTGATAGTGTTGAAAAACCACTTTTCGCACTTGTGTTAGTGTTGAAAAACCACTTTTCGCACTTGTGTTGGTGCAGGAAACCACTTTTGCACTTGTATTAGTGTTGAAAAACCACTTTTCGCACTTGTGTCAGTGTTGAAAAACCACTTTTCGCACTTGTGTTGGTGCAGGAAAGCACTTTTGCACTTGTATTAGTGTGGAAAAACCACTTTTCGCACTTGTGTTATTGTTGAAAAACCACTTTTCGCACTTGTGTTAGTGTTGAAAAACCACTTTTCGCACTTGTGTTGGTGCAGGAAACCACTTTTGCACTTATATTAGTGTGGAAAAACCACTTTTCGCACTTGTGTTAGTGTTGAAAAACCACTTTTCGCAGTTGTGTTGGTGCAGGAAACCACTTTTGCACTTGTATTTGTGTGGAAAAACACTTTTTGCACTTGTGATAGTGTTGAAAAACCACTTTTCGCACTTGTGTTAGTGTTGAAAAACCACTTTTCCCACTTGTGTTGGTGCAGGAAACCACTTTTGCACTTGTATTAGTGTGGAAAAACCACTTTTCGCACTTGTGTTAGTGTTGAAAAACCACTTTTCACACTTGTGTTAGTGTTGAAAAACCACTTTTCGCACTTGTGTTGGTGCAGGAAACCACTTTTGCACTTGTATTAGTGTGGTAAAAACACTTTTTGCACTTGTGATAGTGTTGAAAAACCACTTTTCGCACTTGTGTTAGTGTTGAAAAACCACTTTTCGCACTTGTGTTGGTGCAGGAAACCACTTTTGCACTTGTATTAGTGTTGAAAAACCACTTTTCGCACTTGTGTCAGTGTTGAAAAACCACTTTTCGCACTTGTGTTGGTGCAGGAAAGCACTTTTGCACTTGTATTAGTGTGGAAAAACCACTTTTCGCACTTGTGTTATTGTTGAAAAACCACTTTTCGCACTTGTGTTAGTGTTGAAAAACCACTTTTCGCACTTGTGTTGGTGCAGGAAACCACTTTTGCACTTATATTAGTGTGGAAAAAACACTTTTCGCACTTGTGTTAGTGTTGAAAAACCACTTTTCGCACTTGTGTTAGTGTTGAAAAACCACTTTTCGCACTTGTGTTAGTGTTGAAAAACCACTTTTCGCACTTGTGTTGGTGCAGGAAACCACTTTGGCACTTGTATTTGTGTGGAAAAAACACTTTTTGCACTTGTGATAGTGTTGAAAAACCACTTTTCGCACTTGTGTTAGTGTTGAAAAACCACTTTTCGCACTTGTGTTGGGGCAGGAAACCACTTTTGCACTTGTATTAGTGTGGAAAAACCACTTTTCGCACTTGTGTTAGTGTTGAAAATCCACTTTTCGCACTTGTGTTAGTGTTGAAAAACCACTTTTCGCACTTGTGTTGGTGCAGGAAACCACTTTTGCACTTGTATTAGTGTGGAAAAACCACTTTTCGCACTTGTGTTAGTGTTGAAAAACCACTTTTCGCACTTGTGATAGAGTTGAAAAACCACTTTTCGCACTTGTGTTGGTGCAGGAAACCACTTTTGCACTTATATTAGTGTGGAAAAAACACTTTTCGCACTTGTGTTAGTGTTGAAAAACCACTTTTTGCACTTGTGTTAGTGTTGAAAAACCACTTTTCGCACTTGTGTTAGTGTTGAAAAACCACTTTTCGCAGTTGTGTTGGTGCAGGAAACCACTTTTGCACTTGTATTTGTGTGGAAAAAACACTTTTTGCACTTGTGATAGTGTTGAAAAACCACTTTTCGCACTTGTATTTGTGTGGAAAAAACACTTTTTGCACTTGTGATAGTGTTGAAAAACCACTTTTCGCACTTGTGTTAGTGTTGAAAATCCACTTTTCGCACTTGTGTTAGTGTTGAAAAACCACTTTTCGCACTTGTGTTGGTGCAGGAAACCACTTTTGCACTTGTATTAGTGTGGAAAAACCACTTTTCGCACTTGTGTTAGTGTTGAAAAACCACTTTTCGCACTTGTGTTAGTGTTGAAAAACCACTTTTCGCACTTGTGTTGGTGCAGGAAACCACTTTTGCACTTGTATTAGTGTGGAAAAAACACTTTTTGCACTTGTGATAGTGTTGAAAAACCACTTTTCGCACTTGTGTTAGTGTTGAAAAACCACTTTTCGCACTTGTGTTGGTGCAGGAAACCACTTTTGCACTTGTATTAGTGTGGAAAAACCACTTTTCGCACTTGTGTTAGTGTTGAAAAACCACTTTTCGCACTTGTGTTAGTGTTGAAAAACCACTTTTCGCACTTGTGTTAGTGTTGAAAAACCACTTTTCGCACTTGTGTTGGTGCAGGAAACCACTTTTGCACTTGTATTAGTGTGGAAAAAACACTTTTTGCACTTGTGATAGTGTTGAAAAACCACTTTTCGCACTTGTGTTAGTGTTGAAAAACCACTTTTCGCACTTGTGTTGGTGCAGGAAACCACTTTTGCACTTGTATTAGTGTGGAAAAACCACTTTTCGCACTTGTGTTAGTGTTGAAAAACCACTTTTCGCACTTGTGTTAGTGTTGAAAAACCACTTTTCGCACTTGTGTTGGTGCAGGGAAACCACTTTTGCACTTGTATTAGCGTGGAAAAACCACTTTTCGCACTTGTGTTAGTGTTGAAAAACCACTTTTCGCACTTGTGTTGGTGCAGGAAACCACTTTTGCACTTGTATTAGTGTGGAAAAACCACTTTTCGCACTTGTGTTAGTGTTGAAAAACCACTATTTTCGCACTTGTGTTAGTGTTCGCACTTGTGTTAGTGTTGAAAAACCACTTTTCGCACTTGTGTTAGTGTTGAAAAAACCACTTTTTGCACTTGTGTTGGTGCAGGAAACCACTTTGGCACTTGTATTAGTGTGGAAAAAACACTTTTTGCACTTGTGATAGTGTTGAAAAACCACTTTTCGCACTTGTGTTGGTGCAGGAAACCACTTTTGCACTTGTATTAGTGTGGAAAAACCACTTTTCGCACTTGTGTTAGTGTTGAAAAAACCACTTTTCGCACTTGTGATAGAGTTGAAAAACCACTTTTCGCACTTGTGTTGGTGCAGGAAACCACTTTTGCACTTATATTAGTGTGGAAAAAACACTTTTCGCACTTGTGTTAGTGTTGAAAAACCACTTTTTGCACTTGTGTTAGTGTTGAAAAAACCACTTTTCGCACTTGTGTTAGTGTTGAAAAACCACTTTTCGCAGTTGTGTTGGTGCAGGAAACCACTTTTGCACTTGTATTTGTGTGGAAAAAACACTTTTTGCACTTGTGATAGTGTTGAAAAACCACTTTTCGCACTTGTATTTGTGTGGAAAAAACACTTTTTGCACTTGTGATAGTGTTGAAAAACCACTTTTCGCACTTGTGTTAGTGTTGAAAATCCACTTTTCGCACTTGTGTTAGTGTTGAAAAACCACTTTTCGCACTTGTGTTGGTGCAGGAAACCACTTTTGCACTTGTATTAGTGTGGAAAAAACCACTTTTCGCACTTGTGTTAGTGTTGAAAAACCACTTTTCGCACTTGTGTTAGTGTTGAAAAACCACTTTTCGCACTTGTGTTGGTGCAGGAAACCACTTTTGCACTTGTATTAGTGTGGAAAAAACACTTTTTGCACTTGTGATAGTGTTGAAAAAACCACTTTTCGCACTTGTGTTAGTGTTGAAAAACCACTTTTCACACTTGTGTTGGTGCAGGAAACCACTTTTGCACTTGTATTAGTGTGGAAAAACCACTTTTCGCACTTGTGTTAGTGTTGAAAAACCACTTTTCGCACTTGTGTTAGTGTTGAAAAACCACTTTTCGCACTTGTGTTAGTGTTGAAAAACCACTTTTCGCACTTGTGTTGGTGCAGGAAACCACTTTTGCACTTGTATTAGTGTGGAAAAAAACACTTTTTGCACTTGTGATAGTGTTGAAAAACCACTTTTCGCACTTGTGTTAGTGTTGAAAAACCACTTTTCGCACTTGTGTTGGTGCAGGAAACCACTTTTGCACTTGTATTAGTGTGGAAAAACCACTTTTCGCACTTGTGTTAGTGTTGAAAAACCACTTTTCGCACTTGTGTTGGTGCAGGAAACCACTTTTGCACTTGTATTTGTGTGGAAAAAACACTTTTTGCACTTGTGATAGTGTTGAAAAACCACTTTTCGCACTTGTGTTAGTGTTGAAAACCCACTTTTCGCACTTGTGTTGGTGCAGGAAACCACTTTTGCACTTGTATTAGTGTGGAAAAACCACTTTTCGCACTTGTGTTAGTGTTGAAAATCCACTTTTCGCACTTGTGTTAGTGTTGAAAAACCACTTTTCGCACTTGTGTTGGTGCAGGAAACCACTTTTGCACTTGTATTAGTGTGGAAAAAACCACTTTTCGCACTTGTGTTAGTGTTGAAAAACCAATTTTCGCACTTGTGTTAGTGTTGAAAAACCACTTTTCGCACTTGTGTTAGTGTTGAAAAACCACTTTTCGCACTTGTGTTGGTGCAGGAAACCACTTTTGCACTTGTATTAGTGTGGAAAAAACACTTTTTGCACTTGTGATAGTGTTGAAAAAACCACTTTTCGCACTTGTGTTAGTGTTGAAAAACCACTTTTCGCACTTGTGTTGGTGCAGGAAACCCACTTTTGCACTTGTATTAGTGTGGAAAAACCACTTTTCGCACTTGTGTTAGTGTTGAAAAACCACTTTTCGCACTTGTGTTAGTGTTGAAAAAACCACTTTTCGCACTTGTGTTGGGGCAGGAAACCACTTTTGCACTTGTATTAGTGTGGAAAAACCACTTTTCGCACTTGTGTTAGTGTTGAAAAAACCACTTTTCGCACTTGTGTTAGTGTTGAAAAACCACTTTTCGCACTTGTGATAGAGTTGAAAAACCACTTTTCGCACTTGTGTTGGTGCAGGAAACCACTTTTGACACTTATATTAGTGTGGAAAAAATACTTTTCGCACTTGTGTTAGTGTTGAAAAACCACTTTTTGCACTTGTGTTAGTGTTGAAAAACCACTTTTCGCACTTGTGTTAGTGTTGAAAAACCACTTTTTCGCAGTTGTGTTGGTGCAGGAAACCACTTTTGCACTTGTATTTGTGTGGAAAAAACACTTTTTGCACTTGTGATAGTGTTGAAAAACCACTTTTCGCAACTTGTATTTGTGTGGAAAAAACACTTTTTGCACTTGTGATAGTGTTGAAAAACCACTTTTCGCACTTGTGTTAGTGTTGAAAATCCACTTTTCGCACTTGTGTTAGTGTTGAAAAACCACTTTTCGCACTTGTGTTGGTGCAGGAAACCACTTTTGCACTTGTATTAGTGTGGAAAAACCACTTTTCGCACTTGTGTTAGTGTTGAAAAACCACTTTTCGCACTTGTGTTAGTGTTGAAAAACCACTTTTCGCACTTGTGTTAGTGTTGAAAAAACCACTTTTCGCACTTGTGTTGGTGCAGGAAACCACTTTTGCACTTGTATTAGTGTGGAAAAAAACACTTTTTGCACTTGTGATAGTGTTGAAAAACCCCTTTTCGCACTTGTGTTAGTGTTGAAAAAACCACTTTTCGCACTTGTGTTGGTGCAGGAAACCACTTTTGCACTTGTATTAGTGTGGAAAAACCACTTTTCGCACTTGTGTTAGTGTTGAAAAACCACTTTTCGCACTTGTGTTAGTGTTGAAAAACCACTTTTCGCACTTGTGTTAGTGTTGAAAAACCACTTTTCGCACTTGTGTTGGTGCAGGAAACCACTTTTGCACTTGTATTAGTGTGGAAAAAACACTTTTTGCACTTGTGATAGTGTTGAAAAACCACTTTTCGCACTTGTGTTAGTGTTGAAAAACCACTTTTCGCACTTGTGTTGGTGCAGGAAACCACTTTTGCACTTGTATTAGTGTGGAAAAACCACTTTTCGCACTTGTGTTAGTGTTGAAAAACCACTTTTCGCACTTGTGTTGGTGCAGGAAACCACTTTTGCACTTGTATTAGCGTGGAAAAACCACTTTTCGCACTTGTGTTAGTGTTGAAAAACCACTTTTCGCACTTGTGTTAGTGTTGAAAAACCACTTTTCGCACTTGTGTTGGTGCAGGACACCACTTTTGCACTTGTATTAGTGTGGAAAAACCACTTTTGCACTTGTATTAGTGTGGAAAAACCACTTTTCGCACTTGTGTTAGTGTTGAAAAACCACTTTTCGCACTTGTGTTAGTGTTGAAAAACCACTTTTCGCACTTGTGTTAGTGTTGAAAAACCACTTTTTGCACTTGTGTTGGTGCAGGAAACCACTTTGGCACTTGTATTAGTGTGGAAAAAACACTTTTTGCACTTGTGATAGTGTTGAAAAACCACTTTTCGCACCTGTGTTAGTGTTGTAAAACCACTTTTCACACTTGTGTTAGTGTTGAAAAACCACTTTTCGCACTTATGTTAGTGCAGGAAACCACTTTTGCACTTGTATTAGTGTGGAAAAACCACTTTTCGCACTTGTGTTAGTGTTGAAAAACCACTTTCCGCACTCGTGTTAGTGTTGAAAAACCACTTTTCGCACTTGTGTTGGTGCAGGAAACCACTTTTGCACTTGTATTAGTGTGGAAAAAACACTTTTTGCACTTGTGATAGTGTTGAAAAACCACTTTTCGCACTTGTGTTAGTGTTGAAAAACCACTTTTCGCACTTGTGTTGGTGCAGGGAAACACTTTTGCACTTGTATTAGTGTGGAAAAAACACTTTTTGCACTTGTGATAGTGTTGAAAAACCACTTTTCGCACTTGTGTTAGTGTTGAAAAACCACTTTTCGCACTTGTGTTGGTGCAGGAAACCACTTTTGCACTTGTGTTAGTGTTAAAAAACCACTTTTCGCACTTGTGTTGGTGCAGGAAACCACTTTTGCACTTGTATTTGTGTGGAAAAAACACTTTTTGCACTTGTGATAGTGTTGAAAAACCACTTTTCGCACTTGTGTTCGTGTTGAAAAACCACTTTTCGCACATGTGTTGGTGCAGGAAACCACTTTTGCACTTGTATTAGTGTGGAAAACCACTTTTCGCACTTGTGTTAGTGTTGAAAATCCACTTTTCGCACTTGTGTTAGTGTTGAAAAACCACTTTTCGCACTTGTGTTGGTGCAGGAAACCACTTTTGCACTTGTATTAGTGTGGAAAAACCACTTTTCGCACTTGTGTTAGTGTTGAAAAACCAATTTTCGCACTTGTGTTAGTGTTGAAAAACCACTTTTCGCACTTGTGTTAGTGTTGAAAAACCACTTTTCGCACTTGTGTTGGTGCAGGAAACCACTTTTGCACTTGTATTAGTGTGGAAAAAACACTTTTTGCACTTGTGATAGTGTTGAAAAACCACTTTTCGCACTTGTGTTAGTGTTGAAAAACCACTTTTCGCACTTGTGTTGGTGCAGGAAAACACTTTTGCACTTGTATTAGTGTGGAAAAACCACTTTTCGCACTTGTGTTAGTGTTGAAAAACCACTTTTCGCACTTGTGTTAGTGTTGAAAAACCACTTTTCGCACTTGTGTTGGTGCAGGAAACCACTTTTGCACTTGTATTAGTGTGGAAAAACCACTTTTCGCACTTGTGTTAGTGTTGAAAAACCACTTTTCGCACTTGTGTTAGTGTTGAAAAACCACTTTTCGCACTTGTGTTGGTGCAGGAAACCACTTTTGCACTTGTATTAGTGTGGAAAAACCACTTTTCGCACTTGTGTTAGTGTTGAAAAACCACTTTTCGCACTTGTGTTAGTGTTGATAAACCACTTTTCGCACTTGTGTTAGTGTTGAAAAACCACTTTTCGCACTTGTGTTGGTGCAGGAAACCACTGTTGCACTTGTATTAGTGTGGAAAAACCACTTTTCGCACTTGTGTTAGTGTTGAAAAACCACTTTTCGCACTTGTGTTAGTGTTGAAAAACCACTTTTCCCACTTGTGTTGGTGCAGGAAACCACTTTTGCACTTGTATTAGTGTGGAAAAACCACTTTTCGCACTTGTGTTAGTGTTGAAAAACCACTTTTCACACTTGTGTTAGTGTTGAAAAACCACTTTTCGCACTTGTGTTGGTGCAGGAAACCACTTTTGCACTTGTATTAGTGTGGTAAAAACACTTTTTGCACTTGTGATAGTGTTGAAAAACCACTTTTCGCACTTGTGTTAGTGTTGAAAAACCACTTTTCGCACTTGTGTTGGTGCAGGAAACCACTTTTGCACTTGTATTAGTGTTGAAAAACCACTTTTCGCACTTGTGTCAGTGTTGAAAAACCACTTTTCGCACTTGTGTTGGTGCAGGAAAGCACTTTTGCACTTGTATTAGTGTGGAAAAACCACTTTTCGCACTTGTGTTATTGTTGAAAAACCACTTTTCGCACTTGTGTTAGTGTTGAAAAACCACTTTTCGCACTTGTGTTGGTGCAGGAAACCACTTTTGCACTTATATTAGTGTGGAAAAAACACTTTCCGCACTTGTGTTAGTGTTGAAAAACCACTTTTCGCACTTGTGTTAGTGTTGAAAAACCACTTTTCGCACTTGTGTTAGTGTTGAAAAACCACTTTTCGCACTTGTGTTGGTGCAGGAAACCACTTTGGCACTTGTATTTGTGTGGAAAAACACTTTTTGCACTTGTGATAGTGTTGAAAAACCACTTTTCGCACTTGTGTTAGTGTTGAAAAACCACTTTTCGCACTTGTGTTGGGGCAGGAAACCACTTTTGCACTTGTATTAGTGTGGAAAAACCACTTTTCGCACTTGTGTTAGTGTTGAAAATCCACTTTTCGCACTTGTGTTAGTGTTGAAAAACCACTTTTCGCACTTGTGTTGGTGCAGGAAACCACTTTTGCACTTGTATTAGTGTGGAAAAACCACTTTTCGCACTTGTGTTAGTGTTGAAAAACCACTTTTCGCACTTGTGATAGAGTTGAAAAACCACTTTTCGCACTTGTGTTGGTGCAGGAAACCACTTTTGCACTTATATTAGTGTGGAAAAAACACTTTTCGCACTTGTGTTAGTGTTGAAAAACCACTTTTTGCACTTGTGTTAGTGTTGAAAAACCACTTTTCGCACTTGTGTTAGTGTTGAAAAACCACTTTTCGCAGTTGTGTTGGTGCAGGAAACCACTTTTGCACTTGTATTTGTGTGGAAAAAACACTTTTTGCACTTGTGATAGTGTTGAAAAACCACTTTTCGCACTTGTATTTGTGTGGAAAAAACACTTTTTGCACTTGTGATAGTGTTGAAAAACCACTTTTCGCACTTGTGTTAGTGTTGAAAATCCACTTTTCGCACTTGTGTTAGTGTTGAAAAACCACTTTTCGCACTTGTGTTGGTGCAGGAAACCACTTTTGCACTTGTATTAGTGTGGAAAAACCACTTTTCGCACTTGTGTTAGTGTTGAAAAACCACTTTTCGCACTTGTGTTAGTGTTGAAAAACCACTTTTCGCACTTGTGTTGGTGCAGGAAACCACTTTTGCACTTGTATTAGTGTGGAAAAAACACTTTTTGCACTTGTGATAGTGTTGAAAAACCACTTTTCGCACTTGTGTTAGTGTTGAAAAACCACTTTTCGCACTTGTGTTGGTGCAGGAAACCACTTTTGCACTTGTATTAGTGTGGAAAAACCACTTTTCGCACTTGTGTTAGTGTTGAAAAACCACTTTTCGCACTTGTGTTAGTGTTGAAAAACCACTTTTCGCACTTGTGTTAGTGTTGAAAAACCACTTTTCGCACTTGTGTTGGTGCAGGAAACCACTTTTGCACTTGTATTAGTGTGGAAAAAACACTTTTTGCACTTGTGATAGTGTTGAAAAACCACTTTTCGCACTTGTGTTAGTGTTGAAAAACCACTTTTCGCACTTGTGTTGGTGCAGGAAACCACTTTTGCACTTGTATTAGTGTGGAAAAACCACTTTTCGCACTTGTGTTAGTGTTGAAAAACCACTTTTCGCACTTGTGTTAGTGTTGAAAAACCACTTTTCGCACATGTGTTGGTGCAGGAAACCACTTTTGCACTTGTATTAGCGTGGAAAAACCACTTTTCGCACTTGTGTTAGTGTTGAAAAACCACTTTTCGCACTTGTGTTGGTGCAGGAAACCACTTTTGCACTTGTATTAGTGTGGAAAAACCACTTTTCGCACTTGTGTTAGTGTTGAAAAACCACTTTTCGCACTTGTGTTAGTGTTGAAAAACCACTTTTCGCACTTGTGTTAGTGTTGAAAAACCACTTTTTGCACTTGTGTTGGTGCAGGAAACCACTTTGGCACTTGTATTAGTGTGGAAAAAACACTTTTTGCACTTGTGATAGTGTTGAAAAACCACTTTTCGCACCTGTGTTCGTGTTGTAAAACCACTTTTCGCACTTGTGTTAGTGTTGAAAAACCACTTTTCGCACTTATGTTGGTGCAGGAAACCACTTTTGCACTTGTATTAGTGTGGAAAAACCAC
This sequence comes from Myxine glutinosa, assembly GCF_964187855.1. Taxonomy (NCBI): domain Eukaryota; kingdom Metazoa; phylum Chordata; class Myxini; order Myxiniformes; family Myxinidae; genus Myxine; species Myxine glutinosa. Next base: position 11,970,764 of record NC_136271.1, read on the forward strand.
TTTTCGCACTTGTGTTAGTGTTGAAAAACCAATTTTCGCACTTGTGTTAGTGTTGAAAAACCACTTTTCGCACTTGTGTTAGTGTTGAAAAACCACTTTTCGCACTTGTGTTGGTGCAGGAAACCACTTTTGCACTTGTATTAGTGTGGAAAAAACACTTTTTGCACTTGTGATAGTGTTGAAAAACCACTTTTCGCACTTGTGTTAGTGTTGAAAAACCACTTTTCGCACTTGTGTTGGTGCAGGAAACCACTTTTGCACTTGTATTAGTGTGGAAAAACCACTTTTCGCACTTGTGTTAGTGTTGAAAAACCACTTTTCGCACTTGTGTTAGTGTTGAAAAACCACTTTTCGCACTTGTGTTGGTGCAGGAAACCACTTTTGCACTTGTATTAGTGTGGAAAAACCACTTTTCGCACTTGTGTTAGTGTTGAAAAACCACTTTTCGCACTTGTGTTAGTGTTGAAAAACCACTTTTCGCACTTGTGATAGAGTTGAAAAACCACTTTTCGCACTTGTGTTGGTGCAGGAAACCACTTTTGCACTTATATTAGTGTGGAAAAAACACTTTTCGCACTTGTGTTAGTGTTGAAAAACCACTTTTTGCACTTGTGTTAGTGTTGAAAAACCACTTTTCGCACTTGTGTTAGTGTTGAAAAACCACTTTTCGCAGTTGTGTTGGTGCAGGAAACCACTTTTGCACTTGTATTTGTGTGGAAAAAACACTTTTTGCACTTGTGATAGTGTTGAAAAACCACTTTTCGCACTTGTATTTGTGTGGAAAAAACACTTTTTGCACTTGTGATAGTGTTGAAAAACCACTTTTCGCACTTGTGTTAGTGTTGAAAATCCACTTTTCGCACTTGTGTTAGTGTTGAAAAACCACTTTTCGCACTTGTGTTGGTGCAGGAAACCACTTTTGCACTTGTATTAGTGTGGAAAAACCACTTTTCGCACTTGTGTTAGTGTTGAAAAACCACTTTTCGCACTTGTGTTAGTGTTGAAAAGCCACTTTTCCACTTGTGTTAGTGTTGAAAAACCACTTTTCGCACTTGTGTTGGTGCAGGAAACCACTTTTGCACTTGTATTAGTGTGGAAAAAACACTTTTTGCACTTGTGATAGTGTTGAAAAACCACTTTTCGCACTTGTGTTAGTGTTGAAAAACCACTTTTCGCACTTGTGTTGGTGCAGGAAACCACTTTTGCACTTGTATTAGTGTGGAAAAACCACTTTTCGCACTTGTGTTAGTGTTGAAAAACCACTTTTCGCACTTGTGTTGGTGCAGGAAACCACTTTTGCACTTGTATTAGTGTGGAAAAAACACTTTTTGCACTTGTGATAGTGTTGAAAAACCACTTTTCGCACTTGTGTTAGTGTTGAAAAACCACTTTTCGCACTTGTGTTGGTGCAGGAAACCACTTTTGCACTTGTATTAGTGTGGAAAAACCACTTTTCGCACTTGTGTTAGTGTTGAAAAACCACTTTTCGCACTTGTGTTAGTGTTGAAAAACCACTTTTCGCACTTGTGTTAGTGTTGAAAAACCACTTTTCCCACTTGTGTTGGTGCAGGAAACCACTTTTGCACTTGTATTAGTGTGGAAAAAACACTTTTTGCACTTGTGATAGTGTTGAAAAACCACTTTTCGCACTTGTGTTAGTGTTGAAAAACCACTTTTCGCACTTGTGTTGGTGCAGGAAACCACTTTTGGACTTGTATTAGTGTGGAAAAACCACTTTTCGCACTTGTGTTAGTGTTGAAAAACCACTTTTCGCACTTGTGTTAGTGTTGAAAAACCACTTTTCGCACTTGTGTTGGTGCAGGAAACCACTTTTGCACTTGTATTAGCGTGGAAAAACCACTTTTGCACTTGTATTAGTGTGGAAAAACCACTTTTCGCACTTGTGTTAGTGTTGAAAAACCACTTTTCGCACTTGTGTTAGTGTTGAAAAACCACTTTTCGCACTTGTGTTAGTGTTGAAAAACCACTTTTTGCACTTGTGTTGGTGCAGGAAACCACTTTGGCACTTGTATTAGTGTGGAAAAAACACTTTTTGCACTTGTGATAGTGTTGAAAAACCACTTTTCGCACCTGTGTTCGTGTTGTAAAACCACTTTTCGCACTTGTGTTAGTGTTGAAAAACCACTTTTCGCACTTATGTTGGTGCAGGAAACCACTTTTGCACTTGTATTAGTGTGGAAAAACCACTTTTCGCACTTGTGTTAGTGTTGAAAAACCAATTTTCGCACTTGTGTTAGTGTTGAAAAACCACTTTTCGCACTTGTGTTAGTGTTGAAAAACCACTTTTCGCACTTGTGTTGGTGCAGGAAACCACTTTTGCACTTGTATTAGTGTGGAAAAAACACTTTTTGCACTTGTGATAGTGTTGAAAAACCACTTTTCGCACTTGTGTTAGTGTTGAAAAACCACTTTTCGCACTTGTGTTGGTGCAGGAAACCACTTTTGCACTTGTATTAGTGTGGAAAAACCACTTTTCGCACTTGTGTTAGTGTTGAAAAACCACTTTTCGCACTTGTGTTAGTGTTGAAAAACCACTTTTCGCACTTGTGTTGGTGCAGGAAACCACTTTTGCACTTGTATTAGTGTGGAAAAACCACTTTTCGCACTTGTGTTAGTGTTGAAAAACCACTTTTCGCACTTGTGTTAGTGTTGAAAAACCACTTTTCGCACTTGTGATAGAGTTGAAAAACCACTTTTCGCACTTGTGTTGGTGCAGGAAACCACTTTTGCACTTATATTAGTGTGGAAAAAACACTTTTCGCACTTGTGTTAGTGTTGAAAAACCACTTTTTGCACTTGTGTTAGTGTTGAAAAACCACTTTTCGCACTTGTGTTAGTGTTGAAAAACCACTTTTCGCAGTTGTGTTGGTGCAGGAAACCACTTTTGCACTTGTATTTGTGTGGAAAAAACACTTTTTGCACTTGTGATAGTGTTGAAAAACCACTTTTCGCACTTGTATTTGTGTGGAAAAAACACTTTTTGCACTTGTGATAGTGTTGAAAAACCACTTTTCGCACTTGTGTTAGTGTTGAAAATCCACTTTTCGCACTTGTGTTAGTGTTGAAAAACCACTTTTCGCACTTGTGTTGGTGCAGGAAACCACTTTTGCACTTGTATTAGTGTGGAAAAACCACTTTTCGCACTTGTGTTAGTGTTGAAAAACCACTTTTCGCACTTGTGTTAGTGTTGAAAAACCACTTTTCGCACTTGTGTTAGTGTTGAAAAACCACTTTTCGCACTTGTGTTGGTGCAGGAAACCACTTTTGCACTTGTATTAGTGTGGAAAAAACACTTTTTGCACTTGTGATAGTGTTGAAAAACCACTTTTCGCACTTGTGTTAGTGTTGAAAAACCACTTTTCGCACTTGTGTTGGTGCAGGAAACCACTTTTGCACTTGTATTAGTGTGGAAAAACCACTTTTCGCACTTGTGTTAGTGTTGAAAAACCACTTTTCGCACTTGTGTTAGTGTTGAAAAACCACTTTTCGCACTTGTGTTAGTGTTGAAAAACCACTTTTCGCACTTGTGTTGGTGCAGGAAACCACTTTTGCACTTGTATTAGTGTGGAAAAAACACTTTTTGCACTTGTGATAGTGTTGAAAAACCACTTTTCGCACTTGTGTTAGTGTTGAAAAACCACTTTTCGCACTTGTGTTGGTGCAGGAAACCACTTTTGCACTTGTATTAGTGTGGAAAACCACTTTTCGCACTTGTGTTAGTGTTGAAAAACCACTTTTCGCACTTGTGTTAGTGTTGAAAAACCACTTTTCGCACTTGTGTTGGTGCAGGAAACCACTTTTGCACTTGTATTAGCGTGGAAAAACCACTTTTCGCACTTGTGTTAGTGTTGAAAAACCACTTTTCGCACTTGTGTTAGTGTTGAAAAACCACTTTTCGCACTTGTGTTGGTGCAGGAAACCACTTTTGCACTTGTATTAGTGTGGAAAAACCACTTTTCGCACTTGTGTTAGTGTTGAAAAACCACTTTTCACACTTGTGTTAGTGTTGAAAAACCACTTTTCGCACTTGTGTTAGTGTTGAAAAACCACTTTTTGCACTTGTGTTGGTGCAGGAAACCACTTTGGCACTTGTATTAGTGTGGAAAAAACACTTTTTGCACTTGTGATAGTGTTGAAAAACCACTTTTCGCACCTGTGTTAGTGTTGTAAAACCACTTTTCGCACTTGTGTTAGTGTTGAAAAACCACTTTTCGCACTTATGTTGGTGCAGGAAACCACTTTTGCACTTGTATTAGTGTGGAAAAACCACTTTTCGCACTTGTGTTAGTGTTGAAAAACCACTTTTCGCACTCGTGTTAGTGTTGAAAAACCACTTTTCGCACTTGTGTTGGTGCAGGAAACCACTTTTGCACTTGTATTAGTGTGGAAAAAACACTTTTTGCACTTGTGATAGTGTTGAAAAACCACTTTTCGCACTTGTGTTAGTGTTGAAAAACCACTTTTCGCACTTGTGTTAGTGTTGAAAAACCACTTTTCGCACTTGTGTTGGTGCAGGGAAACACTTTTGCACTTGTATTAGTGTGGAAAAAACACTTTTTGCACTTGTGATAGTGTTGAAAAACCACTTTTCGCACTTGTGTTAGTGTTGAAAAACCACTTTTCGCACTTGTGTTGGTGCAGGAAACCACTTTTGCACTTGTGTTAGTGTTGAAAAACCACTTTTCGCACTTGTGTTAGTGTTGAAAAACCACTTTTCGCACTTGTGTTGGTGCAGGAAACCACTTTTGCACTTGTATTTGTGTGGAAAAAACACTTTTTGCACTTGTGATAGTGTTGAAAAACCACTTTTCGCACTTGTGTTCGTGTTGAAAAACCACTTTTCGCACTTGTGTTGGTGCAGGAAACCACTTTTGCACTTGTATTAGTGTGGAAAAACCACTTTTCGCACTTGTGTTAGTGTTGAAAATCCACTTTTCGCACTTGTGTTAGTGTTGAAAAACCACTTTTCGCACTTGTGTTGGTGCAGGAAACCACTTTTGCACTTGTATTAGTGTGGAAAAACCACTTTTCGCACTTGTGTTAGTGTTGAAAAACCAATTTTCGCACTTGTGTTAGTGTTGAAAAACCACTTTTCGCACTTGTGTTAGTGTTGAAAAACCACTTTTCGCACTTGTGTTGGTGCAGGAAACCACTTTTGCACTTGTATTAGTGTGGAAAAAACACTTTTTGCACTTGTGATAGTGTTGAAAAACCACTTTTCGCACTTGTGTTAGTGTTGAAAAACCACTTTTCGCACTTGTGTTGGTGCAGGAAAACACTTTTGCACTTGTATTAGTGTGGAAAAACCACTTTTCGCACTTGTGTTAGTGTTGAAAAACCACTTTTCGCACTTGTGTTAGTGTTGAAAAACCACTTTTCGCACTTGTGTTGGTGCAGGAAACCACTTTTGCACTTGTATTAGTGTGGAAAAACCACTTTTCGCACTTGTGTTAGTGTTGAAAAACCACTTTTCGCACTTGTGTTAGTGTTGAAAAACCACTTTTCACACTTGTGTTGGTGCAGGAAACCACTTTTGCACTTGTATTAGTGTGGAAAAAACCACTTTTCGCACTTGTGTTAGTGTTCAAAAACCACTTTTCGCACTTGTGTTAGTGTTGATAAACCACTTTTCGCACTTGTGTTAGTGTTGAAAAACCACTTTTCGCACTTGTGTTGGTGCAGGAAACCACTGTTGCACTTGTATTAGTGTGGAAAAACCACTTTCCGCACTTGTGTTAGTGTTGAAAAACCACTTTTCGCACTTGTGTTAGTGTTGAAAAACCACTTTTCCCACTTGTGTTGGTGCAGGAAACCACTTTTGCACTTGTATTAGTGTGGAAAAACCACTTTTCGCACTTGTGTTAGTGTTGAAAAACCACTTTTCACACTTGTGTTAGTGTTGAAAAACCACTTTTCGCACTTGTGTTGGTGCAGGAAACCACTTTTGCACTTGTATTAGTGTGGTAAAAACACTTTTTGCACTTGTGATAGTGTTGAAAAACCACTTTTCGCACTTGTGTTGGTGCAGGAAACCACTTTTGCACTTGTATTAGTGTTGAAAAACCACTTTTCGCACTTGTGTCAGTGTTGAAAAACCACTTTTCGCACTTGTGTTGGTGCAGGAAAGCACTTTTGCACTTGTATTAGTGTGGAAAAACCACTTTTCGCACTTGTGTTATTGTTGAAAAACCACTTTTCGCACTTGTGTTAGTGTTGAAAAACCACTTTTCGCACTTGTGTTGGTGCAGGAAACCACTTTTGCACTTATATTAGTGTGGAAAAAACACTTTTCGCACTTGTGTTAGTGTTGAAAAACCACTTTTCGCACTTGTGTTAGTGTTGAAAAACCACTTTTCGCACTTGTGTTAGTGTTGAAAAACCACTTTTCGCACTTGTGTTGGTACAGGAAACCACTTTGGCACTTGTATTTGTGTGGAAAAAACACTTTTTGCACTTGTGATAGTGTTGAAAAACCACTTTTCGCACTTGTGTTAGTGTTGAAAAACCACTTTTCGCACTTGTGTTGGGGCAGGAAACCACTTTTGCACTTGTATTAGTGTGGAAAAACCACTTTTCGCACTTGTGTTAGTGTTGAAAATCCACTTTTCGCACTTGTGTTAGTGTTGAAAAACCACTTTTCGCACTTGTGTTGGTGCAGGAAACCACTTTTGCACTTGTATTAGTGTGGAAAAACCACTTTTCGCACTTGTGTTAGTGTTGAAAAAACACTTTTCGCACTTGTGATAGAGTTGAAAAACCACTTTTCGCACTTGTGTTGGTGCAGGAAACCACTTTTGCACTTATATTAGTGTGGAAAAAACACTTTTCGCACTTGTGTTAGTGTTGAAAAACCACTTTTTGCACTTGTGTTAGTGTTGAAAAACCACTTTTCGCACTTGTGTTAGTGTTGAAAAACCACTTTTCGCAGTTGTGTTGGTGCAGGAAACCACTTTTGCACTTGTATTTGTGTGGAAAAAACACTTTTTGCACTTGTGATAGTGTTGAAAAACCACTTTTCGCACTTGTATTTGTGTGGAAAAAACACTTTTTGCACTTGTGATAGTGTTGAAAAACCACTTTTCGCACTTGTGTTAGTGTTGAAAATCCACTTTTCGCACTTGTGTTAGTGTTGAAAAACCACTTTTCGCACTTGTGTTGGTGCAGGAAACCACTTTTGCACTTGTATTAGTGTGGAAAAACCACTTTTCGCACTTGTGTTAGTGTTGAAAAACCACTTTTCGCACTTGTGTTAGTGTTGAAAAACCACTTTTCACACTTGTGTTGGTGCAGGAAACCACTTTTGCACTTGTATTAGTGTGGAAAAAACACTTTTTGCACTTGTGTTAGTGTTGAAAAACCACTTTTCGCACTTGTGTTGGTGCAGGAAACCACTTTTGCACTTGTATTAGTGTGGAAAAACCACTTTTCGCACTTGTGTTAGTGTTGAAAAACCACTTTTCGCACTTGTGTTAGTGTTGAAAAACCACTTTTCGCACTTGTGTTAGTGTTGAAAAACCACTTTTCGCACTTGTGTTGGTGCAGGAAACCACTTTTGCACTTGTATTAGCGTGGAAAAACCACTTTTCGCACTTGTGTTAGTGTTGAAAAACCACTTTTCGCACTTGTGTTGGTGCAGGAAACCACTTTTGCACTTGTATTAGTGTGGAAAAACCACTTTTCGCACTTGTGTTAGTGTTGAAAAACCACTTTTCGCACTTGTGTTAGTGTTGAAAAACCACTTTTCGCACTTGTGTTAGTGTTGAAAAACCACTTTTTGCACTTGTGTTGGTGCAGGAAACCACTTTGGCACTTGTATTAGTGTGGAAAAAACACTTTTTGCACTTGTGATAGTGTTGAAAAACCACTTTTCGCACCTGTGTTCGTGTTGTAAAACCACTTTTCGCACTTGTGTTAGTGTTGAAAAACCACTTTTCGCACTTATGTTGGTGCAGGAAACCACTTTTGCACTTGTATTAGTGTGGAAAAACCACTTTTCGCACTTGTGTTAGTGTTGAAAAACCACTTTTCGCACTCGTGTTAGTGTTGAAAAACCACTTTTCGCACTTGTGTTGGTGCAGGAAACCACTTTTGCACTTGTATTAGTGTGGAAAAAACACTTTTTGCACTTGTGATAGTGTTGAAAAACCACTTTTCGCACTTGTGTTAGTGTTGAAAAACCACTTTTCGCACTTGTGTTATTGTTGAAAAACCACTTTTCGCACATGTGTTGGTGCAGGGAAACACTTTTGCACTTGTATTAGTGTGGAAAAAACACTTTTTGCACTTGTGATAGTGTTGAAAAACCACTTTTTGCACTTGTGTTAGTGTTGAAAAACCACTTTTCGCACTTGTGTTGGTGCAGGAAACCACTTTTGCACTTGTGTTAGTGTTGAAAAACCACTTTTCGCACTTGTGTTAGTGTTGAAAAACCACTTTTCGCACTTGTGTTGGTGCCGGAAACCACTTTTGCACTTGTATTTGTGTGGAAAAAACACTTTTTGCACTTGTGATAGTGTTGAAAAACCACTTTTCGCACTTGTGTTAGTGTTGAAAAACCACTTTTCGCACTTGTGTTGGTGCAGGAAACCACTTTTGCACTTGTATTAGTGTGGAAAAACCACTTTTCGCACTTGTGTTAGTGTTGAAAATCCACTTTTCGCACTTGTGTTAGTGTTGAAAAACCACTTTTCGCACTTGTGTTGGTGCAGGAAACCACTTTTGCACTTGTATTAGTGTGGAAAAACAACTTTTCGCACTTGTGTTAGTGTTGAAAAACCAATTTTCGCACTTGTGTTAGTGTTGAAAAACCACTTTTCGCACTTGTGTTAGTGTTGAAAAACCACTTTTCGCACTTGTGTTGGTGCAGGAAACCACTTTTGCACTTGTATTAGTGTGGAAAAAACACTTTTTGCACTTGTGATAGTGTTGAAAAACTACTTTTCGCACTTGTGTTAGTGTTGAAAAACCACTTTTCGCACTTGTGTTGGTGCAGGAAACCACTTTTGCACTTGTATTAGTGTGGAAAAACCACTTTTCGCACTTGTGTTAGTGTTGAAAAACCACTTTTCGCACTTGTGTTAGTGTTGAAAAACCACTTTTCGCACTTGTGTTGGTGCAGGAAACCACTTTTGCACATGTATTAGTGTGGAAAAACCACTTTTCGCACTTGTGTTAGTGTTGAAAAACCACTTTTCGCACTTGTGTTAGTGTTGAAAAACCACTTTTCGCACTTGTGTTGGTGCAGGAAACCACTTTTGCACTTGTATTAGTGTGGAAAAACCACTTTTCGCACTTGTGTTAGTGTTGAAAAACCACTTTTCGCACTTGTGTTAGTGTTGATAAACCACTTTTCGCACTTGTGTTAGTGTTGAAAAACCACTTTTTGCACTTGTGTTGGTGCAGGAAACCACTTTTGCACTTGTATTAGTGTGGAAAAAACACTTTTTGCACTTGTGATAGTGTTGAAAAACCACTTTTCGCACTTGTGTAGTGTTGAAAAACCACTTTTCGCACTTGTGTTGGTGCAGGAAACCACTGTTGCACTTGTATTAGTGTGGAAAAACCACTTTTCGCACTTGTGTTAGTGTTGAAAAACCAATTTTCGCACTTGTGTTAGTGTTGAAAAACCACTTTTCCCACTTGTGTTGGTGCAGGAAACCACTTTTGCACTTGTATTAGTGTGGAAAAAACACTTTTTGCACTTGTGATAGTGTTGAAAAACCACTTTTCGCACTTGTGTTAGTGTTGAAAAACCACTTTTCGCACTTGTGTTGGTGCAGGAAACCACTTTTGCACTTGTATTAGTGTTGAAAAACCACTTTTCGCACTTGTGTTAGTGTTGAAAAACCACTTTTCGCACTTGTGTTGGTGCAGGAAAGCACTTTTGCACTTGTATTAGTGTGGAAAAACCACTTTTCGCACTTGTGTTATTGTTGAAAAACCACTTTTCGCACTTGTGTTAGTGTTGAAAAACCACTTTTCGCACTTGTGTTGGTACAGGAAACCAATTTTGCACTTGTATTAGTGTGGAAAAACCACTTTTCGCACTTGTGTTAGTGTTGAAAAACCACTTTTCGCACTTGTGTTAGTGTTGAAAAACCACTTTTCGCACTTGTATTTGTGCAGGAAACCACTTTTGCACTTGTATTAGTGTGGAAAAACCACTTTTCGCACTTGTGTTAGTGTTGAAAAACCACTTTTCGCACTTGTGTTAGTGTTGAAAAACCACTTTTCGCACTTGTGTTAGTGTTGAAAAACCACTTTTTGCACTTGTTTTGGTGCAGGAAACCACTTTGGCACTTGTATTAGTGTGGAAAAATCACTTTTTGCACTTGTGATGGTGTTGAAAAACCACTTTTCGCACCTGTGTTAGTGTTGAAAAACCACTTTTGGCACTTGTGTTAGTGTTGAAAAACCACTTTTCGCAATTGTGTTGGTGCAGGAAACCACTTTTGCACTTGTATTAGTGTGGAAAAAACACTTTTTGCACTTGTGATAGTGTTGAAAAACCACTTTTCCCACTTGTGTTAGTGTTGAAAAACCACTTTTCGCACTTGTGTTGGTGCAGGAAACCACTTTTGCACTTGTATTAGTGTGGAAAAAACCACTTTTCGCACTTGTGTTAGTGTTGAAAAACCACTTTTCGCACTTGTGTTAGTGTTGAAAAACCACTTTTCGCACTTGTTTTGGTGCAGGAAACCACTTTTGCACTTGTATTAGCGTGGAAAAACCACTTTTCGCACTTGTGTTAGTGTTGAAAAACCACTTTTCGCACTTGTGTTAGTGTTGAAAAACCACTTTTCGCACTTGTGTTGGTGCAGGAAACCACTTTTGCACTTGTATTAGTGTGGAAAAACCACTTTTCGCACTTGTGTTAGTGTTGAAAAACCACTTTTCGCACTTGTGTTAGTGTTGAAAAACCACTTTTCGCACTTGTGTTAGTGTTGAAAAACCACTTTTCGCACTTGTGTTGGTGCAGGAAACCACTTTTGCACTTGTATTAGTGTTGAAAAACCACTTTTCGCACTTGTGTCAGTGTTGAAAAACCACTTTTCGCACTTGTGTTGGTGCAGGAAAGCACTTTTGCACTTGTATTAGTGTGGAAAAACCACTTTTCGCACTTGTGTTATTGTTGAAAAACCACTTTTCGCACTTGTGTTAGTGTTGAAAAACCACTTTTCGCACTTGTGTTGGTGCAGGAAACCACTTTTGCACTTATATTAGTGTGGAAAAAACACTTTTCGCACTTGTGTTAGTGTTGAAAAACCACTTTTCGCACTTGTGTTAGTGTTGAAAAACCACTTTTCGCACTTGTGTTAGTGTTGAAAAACCACTTTTCGCACTTGTGTTGGTGCAGGAAACCACTTTGGCACTTGTATTTGTGTGGAAAAAACACTTTTTGCACTTGTGATAGTGTTGAAAAACCACTTTTCGCACTTGTGTTAGTGTTGAAAAACCACTTTTCGCACTTGTGTTGGGGCAGGAAACCACTTTTGCACTTGTATTAGTGTGGAAAAACCACTTTTCGCACTTGTGTTAGTGTTGAAAATCCACTTTTCGCACTTGTGTTAGTGTTGAAAAACCACTTTTCGCACTTGTGTTGGTGCAGGAAACCACTTTTGCACTTGTATTAGTGTGGAAAAACCACTTTTCGCACTTGTGTTAGTGTTGAAAAAACACTTTTCGCACTTGTGATAGAGTTGAAAAACCACTTTTCGCACTTGTGTTGGTGCAGGAAACCACTTTTGCACTTATATTAGTGTGGAAAAAACACTTTTCGCACTTGTGTTAGTGTTGAAAAACCACTTTTTGCACTTGTGTTAGTGTTGAAAAACCACTTTTCGCACTTGTGTTAGTGTTGAAAAACCACTTTTCGCAGTTGTGTTGGTGCAGGAAACCACTTTTGCACTTGTATTTGTGTGGAAAAAACACTTTTTGCACTTGTGATAGTGTTGAAAAACCACTTTTCGCACTTGTATTTGTGTGGAAAAAACACTTTTTGCACTTGTGATAGTGTTGAAAAACCACTTTTCGCACTTGTGTTAGTGTTGAAAATCCACTTTTCGCACTTGTGTTAGTGTTGAAAAACCACTTTTCGCACTTGTGTTGGTGCAGGAAACCACTTCTGCACTTGTATTAGTGTGGAAAAACCACTTTTCGCACTTGTGTTAGTGTTGAAAAACCACTTTTCGCACTTGTGTTAGTGTTGAAAAACCACTTTTCGCACTTGTGTTGGTGCAGGAAACCACTTTTGCACTTGTATTAGTGTGGAAAAAACACTTTTTGCACTTGTGATAGTGTTGAAAAACCACTTTTCGCACTTGTGTTAGTGTTGAAAAACCACTTTTCTCACTTGTGTTGGTGCAGGAAACCACTTTTGCACTTGTATTAGTGTGGAAAAACCACTTTTCGCACTTGTGTTAGTGTTGAAAAACCACTTTTCGCACTTGTGTTAGTGTTGAAAAACCACTTTTCGCACTTGTGTTAGTGTTGAAAAACCACTTTTCGCACTTGTGTTGGTGCAGGAAACCACTTTTGCACTTGTATTAGCGTGGAAAAACCACTTTTCGCACTTGTGTTAGTGTTGAAAAACCACTTTTCGCACTTGTGTTGGTGCAGGAAACCACTTTTGCACTTGTATTAGTGTGGAAAAACCACTTTTCGCACTTGTGTTAGTGTTGAAAAACCACTTTTCGCACTTGTGTTAGTGTTGAAAAACCACTTTTCGCACTTGTGTTAGTGTTGAAAAACCACTTTTTGCACTTGTGTTGGTGCAGGAAACCACTTTGGCACTTGTATTAGTGTGGAAAAAACACTTTTTGCACTTGTGATAGTGTTGAAAAACCACTTTTCGCACCTGTGTTCGTGTTGTAAAACCACTTTTCGCACTTGTGTTAGTGTTGAAAAACCACTTTTCGCACTTATGTTGGTGCAGGAAACCACTTTTGCACTTGTATTAGTGTGGAAAAACCACTTTTCGCACTTGTGTTAGTGTTGAAAAACCACTTTTCGCACTCGTGTTAGTGTTGAAAAACCACTTTTCGCACTTGTGTTGGTGCAGGAAACCACTTTTGCACTTGTATTAGTGTGGAAAAAACACTTTTTGCACTTGTGATAGTGTTGAAAAACCACTTTTCGCACTTGTGTTAGTGTTGAAAAACCACTTTTCGCACTTGTGTTATTGTTGAAAAACCACTTTTCGCACATGTGTTGGTGCAGGGAAACACTTTTGCACTTGTATTAGTGTGGAAAAAACACTTTTTGCACTTGTGATAGTGTTGAAAAACCACTTTTCGCACTTGTGTTAGTGTTGAAAAACCACTTTTCGCACTTGTGTTGGTGCAGGAAACCACTTTTGCACTTGTGTTAGTGTTGAAAAACCACTTTTCGCACTTGTGTTAGTGTTGAAAAACCACTTTTCGCACTTGTGTTAGTGTTGAAAAACCACTTTTCGCACTTGTGTTGGTGCCGGAAACCACTTTTGCACTTGTATTTGTGTGGAAAAAACACTTTTTGCACTTGTGATAGTGTTGAAAAACCACTTTTCGCACTTGTGTTAGTGTTGAAAAACCACTTTTCGCACTTGTGTTGGTGCAGGAAACCAGTTTTGCACTTGTATTAGTGTGGAAAAACCACTTTTCGCACTTGTGTTAGTGTTGAAAATCCACTTTTCGCACTTGTGTTAGTGTTGAAAAACCACTTTTCGCACTTGTGTTGGTGCAGGAAACCACTTTTGCACTTGTATTAGTGTGGAAAAACCACTTTTCGCACTTGTGTTAGTGTTGAAAAACCAATTTTCGCACTTGTGTTAGTGTTGAAAAACCACTTTTCGCACTTGTGTTAGTGTTGAAAAACCACTTTTCGCACTTGTGTTGGTGCAGGAAACCACTTTTGCACTTGTATTAGTGTGGAAAAAACACTTTTTGCACTTGTGATAGTGTTGAAAAACTACTTTTCGCACTTGTGTTAGTGTTGAAAAACCACTTTTCGCACTTGTGTTGGTGCAGGAAACCACTTTTGCACTTGTATTAGTGTGGAAAAACCACTTTTCGCACTTGTGTTAGTGTTGAAAAACCACTTTTCGCACTTGTGTTAGTGTTGAAAAACCACTTTTCGCACTTGTGTTGGTGCAGGAAACCACTTTTGCACTTGTATTAGTGTGGAAAAACCACTTTTCGCACTTGTGTTAGTGTTGAAAAACCACTTTTCGCACTTGTGTTAGTGTTGAAAAACCACTTTTCGCACTTGTGTTGGTGCAGGAAACCACTTTTGCACTTGTATTAGTGTGAAAAAACCACTTTTCGCACTTGTGTTAGTGTTGAAAAACCACTTTTCGCACTTGTGTTAGTGTTGATAAACCACTTTTCGCACTTGTGTTAGTGTTGAAAAACCACTTTTCGCACTTGTGTTGGTGCAGGAAACCACTTTTGCACTTGTATTAGTGTGGAAAAAACACTTTTTGCACTTGTGATAGTGTTGAAAAACCACTTTTCGCACTTGTGTAGTGTTGAAAAACCACTTTTCGCACTTGTGTTGGTGCAGGAAACCACTGTTGCACTTGTATTAGTGTGGAAAAACCACTTTTCGCACTTGTGTTAGTGTTGAAAAACCACTTTTCGCACTTGTGTTAGTGTTGAAAAACCACTTTTCCCACTTGTGTTGGTGCAGGAAACCACTTTTGCACTTGTATTAGTGTGGAAAAAACACTTTTTGCACTTGTGATAGTGTTGAAAAACCACTTTTCGCACTTGTGTTAGTGTTGAAAAACCACTTTTCGCACTTGTGTTGGTGCAGGAAACCACTTTTGCACTTGTATTAGTGTTGAAAAACCACTTTTCGCACTTGTGTTAGTGTTGAAAAACCACTTTTCGCACTTGTGTTGGTGCAGGAAAGCACTTTTGCACTTGTATTAGTGTGGAAAAACCACTTTTCGCACTTGTGTTATTGTTGAAAAACCACTTTTCGCACTTGTGTTAGTGTTGAAAAACCACTTTTCGCACTTGTGTTGGTACAGGAAACCAATTTTGCACTTGTATTAGTGTGGAAAAACCACTTTTCGCACTTGTGTTAGTGTTGAAAAACCACTTTTCGCACTTGTGTTAGTGTTGAAAAACCACTTTTCGCACTTGTATTTGTGCAGGAAACCACTTTTGCACTTGTATTAGTGTGGAAAAACCACTTTTCGCACTTGTGTTAGTGTTGAAAAACCACTTTTCGCACTTGTGTTAGTGTTGAAAAACCACTTTTCGCACTTGTGTTAGTGTTGAAAAACCACTTTTTGCACTTGTTTTGGTGCAGGAAACCACTTTGGCACTTGTATTAGTGTGGAAAAATCACTTTTTGCACTTGTGATAGTGTTGAAAAACCACTTTTCGCACCTGTGTTAGTGTTGAAAAACCACTTTTGGCACTTGTGTTAGTGTTGAAAAACCACTTTTCGCAATTGTGTTGGTGCAGGAAACCACTTTTGCACTTGTATTAGTGTGGAAAAAACACTTTTTGCACTTGTGATAGTGTTGAAAAACCACTTTTCCCACTTGTGTTAGTGTTGAAAAACCACTTTTCGCACTTGTGTTGGTGCAGGAAACCACTTTTGCACTTGTATTAGTGTGGAAAAAACCACTTTTCGCACTTGTGTTAGTGTTGAAAAACCACTTTTCGCACTTGTGTTAGTGTTGAAAAACCACTTTTCGCACTTGTGTTAGTGTTGAAAAACCACTTTTCGCACTTGTTTTGGTGCAGGAAACCACTTTTGCACTTGTATTAGCGTGGAAAAACCACTTTTCGCACTTGTGTTAGTGTTGAAAAACCACTTTTCGCACTTGTGTTAGTGTTGAAAAACCACTTTTCGCACTTGTGTTGGTGCAGGAAACCACTTTTGCACTTGTATTAGTGTGGAAAAACCACTTTTCGCACTTGTGTTAGTGTTGAAAAACCACTTTTCGCACTTGTGTTAGTGTTGAAAAACCACTTTTCGCACTTGTGTTAGTGTTGAAAAACCACTTTTTGCACTTGTGTTGGTGCAGGAAACCACTTTGGCACTTGTATTAGTGTGGAAAAAACACTTTTTGCACTTGTGATAGTGTTGAAAAACCACTTTTCGCACTTGTGTTAGTGTTGAAAAACCACTTTTCGCACTTGTGTTAGTGTTGAAAAACCACTTTTCGCACTTGTGTTGGTGCAGGAAACCACTTTTGCACTTATATTAGTGTGGAAAAAACACTTTTCGCACTTGTGTTAGTGTTGAAAAACCACTTTTTGCACTTGTGTTAGTGTTGAAAAACCACTTTTCGCACTTGTGTTAGTGTTGAAAAACCACTTTTCGCAGTTGTGTTGGTGCAGGAAACCACTTTTGCACTTGTATTTGTGTGGAAAAAACACTTTTTGCACTTGTGATAGTGTTGAAAAACCACTTTTCGCACTTGTATTTGTGTGGAAAAAACACTTTTTGCACTTGTGATAGTGTTGAAAAACCACTTTTCGCACTTGTGTTAGTGTTGAAAATCCACTTTTCGCACTTGTGTTAGTGTTGAAAAACCACTTTTCGCACTTGTGTTGGTGCAGGAAACCACTTTTGCACTTGTATTAGTGTGGAAAAACCACTTTTCGCACTTGTGTTAGTGTTGAAAAACCACTTTTCGCACTTGTGTTAGTGTTTAAAAACCACTTTTCGCACTTGTGTTGGTGCAGGAAACCACTTTTGCACTTGTATTAGTGTGGAAAAAACACTTTTTGCACTTGTGATAGTGTTGAAAAACCACTTTTCGCACTTGTGTTAGTGTTGAAAAACCACTTTTCGCACTTGTGTTGGTGCAGGAAACCACTTTTGCACTTGTATTAGTGTGGAAAAACCACTTTTCGCACTTGTGTTAGTGTTGAAAAACCACTTTTCGCACTTGTGTTAGTGTTGAAAAACCACTTTTCGCACTTGTGTTAGTGTTGAAAAACCACATTTCGCACTTGTGTTGGTGCAGGAAACCACTTTTGCACTTGTATTAGTGTGGAAAAAACACTTTTTGCACTTGTGATAGTGTTGAAAAACCACTTTTCGCACTTGTGTTAGTGTTGAAAAACCACTTTTCGCACTTGTGTTGGTGCAGGAAACCACTTTTGCACTTGTATTAGTGTGGAAAAACCACTTTTCGCACTTGTGTTAGTGTTGAAAAACCACTTTTCGCACTTGTGTTAGTGTTGAAAAACCACTTTTCGCACTTGTGTTGGTGCAGGAAACCACTTTTGCACTTGTATTAGCGTGGAAAAACCACTTTTCGCACTTGTGTTAGTGTTGAAAAACCACTTTTCGCACTTGTGTTGGTGCAGGAAACCACTTTTGCACTTGTATTAGTGTGGAAAAACCACTTTTCGCACTTGTGTTAGTGTTGAAAAACCACTTTTCGCACTTGGGTTAGTGTTGAAAAACCACTTTTCGCACTTGTGTTAGTGTTGAAAAACCACTTTTTGCACTTGTGTTGGTGCAGGAAACCACTTTGGCACTTGTATTAGTGTGGAAAAAACACTTTTTGCACTTGTGATAGTGTTGAAAAACCACTTTTCGCACCTGTGTTCGTGTTGTAAAACCACTTTTCGCACTTGTGTTAGTGTTGAAAAACCACTTTTCGCACTTATGTTGGTGCAGGAAACCACTTTTGCACTTGTATTAGTGTGGAAAAACCACTTTTCGCACTTGTGTTAGTGTTGAAAAACCAATTTTCGCACTTGTGTTAGTGTTGAAAAACCACTTTTCGCACTTGTGTTAGTGTTGAAAAACCACTTTTCGCACTTGTGTTGGTGCAGGAAACCACTTTTGCACTTGTATTAGTGTGGAAAAAACACTTTTTGCACTTGTGATAGTGTTGAAAAACCACTTTTCGCACTTGTGTTAGTGTTGAAAAACCACTTTTCGCACTTGTGTTGGTGCAGGAAACCACTTTTGCACTTGTATTAGTGTGGAAAAACCACTTTTCGCACTTGTGTTAGTGTTGAAAAACCACTTTTCGCACTTGTGTTAGTGTTGAAAAACCACTTTTCGCACTTGTGTTGGTGCAGGAAACCACTTTTGCACTTGTATTAGTGTGGAAAAACCACTTTTCGCACTTGTGTTAGTGTTGAAAAACCACTTTTCGCACTTGTGTTAGTGTTGAAAAACCACTTTTCGCACTTGTGATAGAGTTGAAAAACCACTTTTCGCACTTGTGTTGGTGCAGGAAACCACTTTTGCACTTATATTAGTGTGGAAAAAACACTTTTCGCACTTGTGTTAGTGTTGAAAAACCACTTTTTGCACTTGTGTTAGTGTTGAAAAACCACTTTTCACACTTGTGTTAGTGTTGAAAAACCACTTTTCGCAGTTGTGTTGGTGCAGGAAACCACTTTTGCACTTGTATTTGTGTGGAAAAAAACACTTTTTGCACTTGTGATAGTGTTGAAAAACCACTTTTCGCACTTGTATTTGTGTGGAAAAAACACTTTTTGCACTTGTGATAGTGTTGAAAAACCACTTTTCGCACTTGTGTTAGTGTTGAAAATCCACTTTTCGCACTTGTGTTAGTGTTGAAAAACCACTTTTCGCACTTGTGTTGGTGCAGGAAACCACTTTTGCACTTGTATTAGTGTGGAAAAACCACTTTTCGCACTTGTGTTAGTGTTGAAAAACCACTTTTCGCACTTGTGTTAGTGTTGAAAAACCACTTTTCGCACTTGTGTTAGTGTTGAAAAACCACTTTTCGCACTTGTGTTGGTGCAGGAAACCACTTTTGCACTTGTATTAGTGTGGAAAAAACACTTTTTGCACTTGTGATAGTGTTGAAAAACCACTTTTCGCACATGTGTTAGTGTTGAAAAACCACTTTTCGCACTTGTGTTGGTGCAGGAAACCACTTTTGCACTTGTATTAGTGTGGAAAAACCACTTTTCGCACTTGTGTTAGTGTTGAAAAACCACTTTTCGCACTTGTGTTAGTGTTGAAAAACCACTTTTCGCACTTGTGTTGGTGCAGGAAACCACTTTTGCACTTGTGTTAGCGTGGAAAAACCACTTTTCGCACTTGTGTTAGTGTTGAAAAACCACTTTTCGCACTTGTGTTGGTGCAGGAAACCACTTTTGCACTTGTATTAGTGTGGAAAAACCACTTTTCGCACTTGTGTTAGTGTTGAAAAACCACTTTTCGCACTTGTGTTAGTGTTGAAAAACCACTTTTCGCACTTGTGTTAGTGTTGAAAAACCACTTTTTGCACTTGTGTTGGTGCAGGAAACCACTTTGGCACTTGTATTAGTGTGGAAAAAACACTTTTTGCACTTGTGATAGTGTTGAAAAACCACTTTTCGCACCTGTGTTCGTGTTGTAAAACCACTTTTCGCACTTGTGTTAGTGTTGAAAAACCACTTTTCGCACTTATGTTGGTGCAGGAAACCACTTTTGCACTTGTATTAGTGTGGAAAAACCACTTTTCGCACTTGTGTTAGTGTTGAAAAACCAATTTTCGCACTTGTGTTAGTGTTGAAAAACCACTTTTCGCACTTGTGTTAGTGTTGAAAAACCACTTTTCGCACTTGTGTTGGTGCAGGAAACCACTTTTGCACTTGTATTAGTGTGGAAAAAACACTTTTTGCACTTGTGATAGTGTTGAAAAACCACTTTTCGCACTTGTGTTAGTGTTGAAAAACCACTTTTCGCACTTGTGTTGGTGCAGGAAACCACTTTTGCACTTGTATTAGTGTGGAAAAACCACTTTTCGCACTTGTGTTAGTGTTGAAAAACCACTTTTCGCACTTGTGTTAGTGTTGAAAAACCACTTTTCGCACTTGTGTTGGTGCAGGAAACCACTTTTGCACTTGTATTAGTGTGGAAAAACCACTTTTCGCACTTGTGTTAGTGTTGAAAAACCACTTTTCACACTTGTGTTAGTGTTGAAAAACCACTTTTCGCACTTGTGTTGGTGCAGGAAACCACTTTTGCACTTATATTAGTGTGGAAAAAACACTTTTCGCACTTGTGTTAGTGTTGAAAAACCACTTTTTGCACTTGTGTTAGTGTTGAAAAACCACTTTTCGCACTTGTGTTAGTGTTGAAAAACCACTTTTCGCAGTTGTGTTGGTGCAGGAAACCACTTTTGCACTTGTATTTGTGTGGAAAAAACACTTTTTGCACTTGTGATAGTGTTGAAAAACCACTTTTCGCACTTGTATTTGTGTGGAAAAAACACTTTTTGCACTTGTGATAGTGTTGAAAAACCACTTTTCGCACTTGTGTTAGTGTTGAAAATCCACTTTTCGCACTTGTGTTAGTGTTGAAAAACCACTTTTCGCACTTGTGTTGGTGTAGGAAACCACTTTTGCACTTGTATTAGTGTGGAAAAACCACTTTTCGCACTTGTGTTAGTGTTGAAAAACCACTTTTCGCACTTGTGTTAGTGTTGAAAAACCACTTTTCGCACTTGTGTTAGTGTTGAAAAACCACTTTTCGCACTTGTGTTGGTGCAGGAAACCACTTTTGCACTTGTATTAGTGTGGAAAAACACTTTTTGCACTTGTGATAGTGTTGAAAAACCACTTTTCGCACTTGTGTTAGTGTTGAAAAACCACTTTTCGCACTTGTGTTGGTGCAGGAAACCACTTTTGCACTTGTATTAGTGTGGAAAAACCACTTTTCGCACTTGTGTTAGTGTTGAAAAACCACTTTTCGCACTTGTGTTAGTGTTGAAAAACCACTTTTCGCACTTGTGTTAGTGTTGAAAAACCACTTTTCGCACTTGTGTTGGTGCAGGAAACCACTTTTGCACTTGTATTAGTGTGGAAAAAACACTTTTTGCACTTGTGATAGTGTTGAAAAACCACTTTTCGCACTTGTGTTAGTGTTGAAAAACCACTTTTCGCACTTGTGTTGGTGCAGGAAACCACTTTTGCACTTGTATTAGTGTGGAAAACCACTTTTCGCACTTGTGTTAGTGTTGAAAAACCACTTTTCGCACTTGTGTTAGTGTTGAAAAACCACTTTTCGCACTTGTGTTGGTGCAGGAAACCACTTTTGCACTTGTATTAGCGTGGAAAAACCACTTTTCGCACTTGTGTTAGTGTTGAAAAACCACTTTTCGCACTTGTGTTAGTGTTGAAAAACCACTTTTCGCACTTGTGTTGGTGCAGGAAACCACTTTTGCACTTGTATTAGTGTGGAAAAACCACTTTTCGCACTTGTGTTAGTGTTGAAAAACCACTTTTCGCACTTGTGTTAGTGTTGAAAAACCACTTTTCGCACTTGTGTTAGTGTTGAAAAACCACTTTTTGCACTTGTGTTGGTGCAGGAAACCACTTTGGCACTTGTATTAGTGTGGAAAAAACACTTTTTGCACTTGTGATAGTGTTGAAAAACCACTTTTCGCACCTGTGTTAGTGTTGTAAAACCACTTTTCGCACTTGTGTTAGTGTTGAAAAACCACTTTTCGCACTTATGTTGGTGCAGGAAACCACTTTTGCACTTGTATTAGTGTGGAAAAACCACTTTTCGCACTTGTGTTAGTGTTGAAAAACCACTTTTCGCACTCGTGTTAGTGTTGAAAAACCACTTTTCGCACTTGTGTTGGTGCAGGAAACCACTTTTGCACTTGTATTAGTGTGGAAAAAACACTTTTTGCACTTGTGATAGTGTTGAAAAACCACTTTTCGCACTTGTGTTAGTGTTGAAAAACCACTTTTCGCACTTGTGTTAGTGTTGAAAAACCACTTTTCGCACTTGTGTTGGTGCAGGGAAACACTTTTGCACTTGTATTAGTGTGGAAAAAACACTTTTTGCACTTGTGATAGTGTTGAAAAACCACTTTTCGCACTTGTGTTAGTGTTGAAAAACCACTTTTCGCACTTGTGTTGGTGCAGGAAACCACTTTTGCACTTGTGTTAGTGTTGAAAAACCACTTTTCGCACTTGTGTTAGTGTTGAAAAACCACTTTTCGCACTTGTGTTGGTGCAGGAAACCACTTTTGCACTTGTATTTGTGTGGAAAAAACACTTTTTGCACTTGTGATAGTGTTGAAAAACCACTTTTCGCACTTGTGTTCGTGTTGAAAAACCACTTTTCGCACTTGTGTTGGTGCAGGAAACCACTTTTGCACTTGTATTAGTGTGGAAAAACCACTTTTCGCACTTGTGTTAGTGTTGAAAATCCACTTTTCGCACTTGTGTTAGTGTTGAAAAACCACTTTTCGCACTTGTGTTGGTGCAGGAAACCACTTTTGCACTTGTATTAGTGTGGAAAAACCACTTTTCGCACTTGTGTTAGTGTTGAAAAACCAATTTTCGCACTTGTGTTAGTGTTGAAAAACCACTTTTCGCACTTGTGTTAGTGTTGAAAAACCACTTTTCGCACTTGTGTTGGTGCAGGAAACCACTTTTGCACTTGTATTAGTGTGGAAAAAACACTTTTTGCACTTGTGATAGTGTTGAAAAACCACTTTTCGCACTTGTGTTAGTGTTGAAAAACCACTTTTCGCACTTGTGTTAGTGTTGAAAAACCACTTTTCGCACTTGTGTTGGTGCAGGAAAACACTTTTGCACTTGTATTAGTGTGGAAAAACCACTTTTCGCACTTGTGTTAGTGTTGAAAAACCACTTTTCGCACTTGTGTTAGTGTTGAAAAACCACTTTTCGCACTTGTGTTGGTGCAGGAAACCACTTTTGCACTTGTATTAGTGTGGAAAAACCACTTTTCGCACTTGTGTTAGTGTTAAAAAACCACTTTTCGCACTTGTGTTAGTGTTGAAAAACCACTTTTCGCACTTGTGTTGGTGCAGGAAACCACTTTTGCACTTGTATTAGTGTGGAAAAACCACTTTTCGCACTTGTGTTAGTGTTCAAAAACCACTTTTCGCACTTGTGTTAGTGTTGATAAACCACTTTTCGCACTTGTGTTAGTGTTGAAAAACCACTTTTTGCACTTGTGTTAGTGTTGAAAAACCACTTTTCGCACTTGTGTTAGTGTTGAAAAACCACTTTTCGCAGTTGTGTTGGTGCAGGAAACCACTTTTGCACTTGTATTTGTGTGGAAAAAACACTTTTTGCACTTGTGATAGTGTTGAAAAACCACTTTTCGCACTTGTATTTGTGTGGAAAAAACACTTTTTGCACTTGTGATAGTGTTGAAAAACCACTTTTCGCACTTGTGTTAGTGTTGAAAATCCACTTTTCGCACTTGTGTTAGTGTTGAAAAACCACTTTTCGCACTTGTGTTGGTGCAGGAAACCACTTTTGCACTTGTATTAGTGTGGAAAAACCACTTTTCGCACTTGTGTTAGTGTTGAAAAACCACTTTTCGCACTTGTGTTAGTGTTGAAAAACCACTTTTCGCACTTGTGTTAGTGTTGAAAAACCACTTTTCGCACTTGTGTTGGTGCAGGAAACCACTTTTGCACTTGTATTAGTGTGGAAAAAACACTTTTTGCACTTGTGATAGTGTTGAAAAACCACTTTTCGCACTTGTGTTAGTGTTGAAAAACCACTTTTCGCACTTGTGTTGGTGCAGGAAACCACTTTTGCACTTGTATTAGTGTGGAAAAACCACTTTTCGCACTTGTGTTAGTGTTGAAAAACCACTTTTCGCACTTGTGTTAGTGTTGAAAAACCACTTTTCGCACTTGTGTTAGTGTTGAAAAACCACTTTTCGCACTTGTGTTGGTGCAGGAAACCACTTTTGCACTTGTATTAGTGTGGAAAAACCACTTTTCGCACTTGTGTTAGTGTTGAAAAACCAATTTTCGCACTTGTGTTAGTGTTGAAAAACCACTTTTCGCACTTGTGTTAGTGTTGAAAAACCACTTTTCGCACTTGTGTTGGTGCAGGAAACCACTTTTGCACTTGTATTAGTGTGGAAAAAACACTTTTTGCACTTGTGATAGTGTTGAAAAACCACTTTTCGCACTTGTGTTAGTGTTGAAAAACCACTTTTCGCACTTGTGTTGGTGCAGGAAAACACTTTTGCACTTGTATTAGTGTGGAAAAACCACTTTTCGCACTTGTGTTAGTGTTGAAAAACCACTTTTCGCACTTGAGTTAGTGTTGAAAAACCACTTTTCGCACTTGTGTTGGTGCAGGAAACCACTTTTGCACTTGTATTAGTGTGGAAAAACCACTTTTCGCACTTGTGTTAGTGTTGAAAAACCAATTTTCGCACTTGTGTTAGTGTTGAAAAACCACTTTTCGCACTTGTGTTGGTGCAGGAAACCACTTTTGCACTTGTATTAGTGTGGAAAAACCACTTTTCGCACTTGTGTTAGTGTTCAAAAACCACTTTTCGCACTTGTGTTAGTGTTGATAAACCACTTTTCGCACTTGTGATAGAGTTGAAAAACCACTTTTCGCACTTGTGTTGGTGCAGGAAACCACTTTTGCACTTATATTAGTGTGGAAAAAACACTTTTCGCACTTGTGTTAGTGTTGAAAAACCACTTTTTGCACTTGTGTTAGTGTTGAAAAACCACTTTTCGCACTTGTGTTAGTGTTGAAAAACCACTTTTCGCAGTTGTGTTGGTGCAGGAAACCACTTTTGCACTTGTATTTGTGTGGAAAAAACACTTTTTGCACTTGTGATAGTGTTGAAAAACCACTTTTCGCACTTGTATTTGTGTGGAAAAAACACTTTTTGCACTTGTGATAGTGTTGAAAAACCACTTTTCGCACTTGTGTTAGTGTTGAAAATCCACTTTTCGCACTTGTGTTAGTGTTGAAAAACCACTTTTCGCACTTGTGTTGGTGCAGGAAACCACTTTTGCACTTGTATTAGTGTGGAAAAACCACTTTTCGCACTTGTATTAGTGTTGAAAAACCACTTTTCGCACTTGTGTTAGTGTTGAAAAACCACTTTTCGCACTTGTGTTAGTGTTGAAAAACCACTTTTCGCACTTGTGTTGGTGCAGGAAACCACTTTTGCACTTGTATTAGTGTGGAAAAAACACTTTTTGCACTTGTGATAGTGTTGAAAAACCACTTTTCGCACTTGTGTTAGTGTTGAAAAACCACTTTTCGCACTTGTGTTGGTGCAGGAAACCACTTTTGCACTTGTATTAGTGTGGAAAAACCACTTTTCGCACTTGTGTTAGTGTTGAAAAACCACTTTTCGCACTTGTGTTAGTGTTGAAAAACCACTTTTCGCACTTGTGTTAGTGTTGAAAAACCACTTTTCGCACTTGTGTTGGTGCAGGAAACCACTTTTGCACTTGTATTAGTGTGGAAAAAACACTTTTTGCACTTGTGATAGTGTTGAAAAACCACTTTTCGCACTTGTGTTAGTGTTGAAAAACCACTTTTCGCACTTGTGTTGGTGCAGGAAACCACTTTTGCACTTGTATTAGTGTGGAAAACCACTTTTCGCACTTGTGTTAGTGTTGAAAAACCACTTTTCGCACTTGTGTTAGTGTTGAAAAACCACTTTTCGCACTTGTGTTGGTGCAGGAAACCACTTTTGCACTTGTATTAGCGTGGAAAAACCACTTTTCGCACTTGTGTTAGTGTTGAAAAACCACTTTTCGCACTTGTGTTAGTGTTGAAAAACCACTTTTCGCACTTGTGTTGGTGCAGGAAACCACTTTTGCACTTGTATTAGTGTGGAAAAAACACTTTTCGCACTTGTGTTAGTGTTGAAAAACCACTTTTCGCACTTGTGTTAGTGTTGAAAAACCACTTTTCGCACTTGTGTTAGTGTTGAAAAACCACTTTTTGCACTTGTGTTGGTGCAGGAAACCACTTTGGCACTTGTATTAGTGTGGAAAAAACACTTTTTGCACTTGTGATAGTGTTGAAAAACCACTTTTCGCACCTGTGTTAGTGTTGTAAAACCACTTTTCGCACTTGTGTTAGTGTTGAAAAACCACTTTTCGCACTTATGTTGGTGCAGGAAACCACTTTTGCACTTGTATTAGTGTGGAAAAACCACTTTTCGCAGTTGTGTTAGTGTTGAAAAACCACTTTTCGCACTCGTGTTAGTGTTGAAAAACCACTTTTCGCACTTGTGTTGGTGCAGGAAACCACTTTTGCACTTGTATTAGTGTGGAAAAAACACTTTTTGCACTTGTGATAGTGTTGAAAAACCACTTTTCGCACTTGTGTTAGTGTTGAAAAACCACTTTTCGCACTTGTGTTAGTGTTGAAAAACCACTTTTCGCACTTGTGTTGGTGCAGGGAAACACTTTTGCACTTGTATTAGTGTGGAAAAAACACTTTTTGCACTTGTGATAGTGTTGAAAAACCACTTTTCGCACTTGTGTTAGTGTTGAAAAACCACTTTTCGCACTTGTGTTAGTGTTGAAAAACCACTTTTCGCACTTGTGTTGGTGCAGGGAAACACTTTTGCACTTGTATTAGTGTGGAAAAAACACTTTTTGCACTTGTGATAGTGTTGAAAAACCACTTTTCGCACTTGTGTTAGTGTTGAAAAACCACTTTTCGCACTTGTGTTGGTGCAGGAAACCACTTTTGCACTTGTGTTAGTGTTGAAAAACCACTTTTCGCACTTGTGTTAGTGTTGAAAAACCACTTTTCGCACTTGTGTTGGTGCAGGAAACCACTTTTGCACTTGTATTTGTGTGGAAAAAACACTTTTTGCACTTGTGATAGTGTTGAAAAACCACTTTTCGCACTTGTGTTCGTGTTGAAAAACCACTTTTCGCACTTGTGTTGGTGCAGGAAACCACTTTTGCACTTGTATTAGTGTGGAAAAACCACTTTTCGCACTTGTGTTAGTGTTGAAAATCCACTTTTCGCACTTGTGTTAGTGTTGAAAAACCACTTTTCGCACTTGTGTTGGTGCAGGAAACCACTTTTGCACTTGTATTAGTGTGGAAAAAACACTTTTTGCACTTGTGATAGTGTTGAAAAACCACTTTTCGCACTTGTGTTAGTGTTGAAAAACCACTTTTCGCACTTGTGTTGGTGCAGGAAAACACTTTTGCACTTGTATTAGTGTGGAAAAACCACTTTTCGCACTTGTGTTAGTGTTGAAAAACCACTTTTCGCACTTGTGTTAGTGTTGAAAAACCACTTTTCGCACTTGTGTTGGTGCAGGAAACCACTTTTGCACTTGTATTAGTGTGGAAAAACCACTTTTCGCACTTGTGTTAGTGTTGAAAAACCACTTTTCGCACTTGTGTTAGTGTTGAAAAACCACTTTTCGCACTTGTGTTGGTGCAGGAAACCACTTTTGCACTTGTATTAGTGTGGAAAAACCACTTTTCGCACTTGTGTTAGTGTTGAAAAACCACTTTTCGCACTTGTGTTAGTGTTGAAAAACCACTTTTCGCACTTGTGTTGGTGCAGGAAACCACGTTTGCACTTGTATTAGTGTGGAAAAACCACTTTTCGCACTTGTGTTAGTGTTGAAAAACCACTTTTCGCACTTGTGTTAGTGTTGAAAAACCACTTTTCGCACTTGTGTTGGTGCAGGAAACCACTTTTGCACTTGTATTAGTGTGGAAAAACCACTTTTCGCACTTGTGTTAGTGTTGAAAAACCACTTTTCGCACTTGTGTTAGTGTTGATAAACCACTTTTCGCACTTGTGTTAGTGTTGAAAAACCACTTTTCGCACTTGTGTTGGTGCAGGAAACCACTTTTGCACTTGTATTAGTGTGGAAAAAACACTTTTTGCACTTGTGATAGTGTTGAAAAACCACTTTTCGCACTTGTGTAGTGTTGAAAAACCACTTTTCGCACTTGTGTTGGTGCAGGAAACCACTGTTGCACTTGTATTAGTGTGGAAAAACCACTTTTCGCACTTGTGTTAGTGTTGAAAAACCACTTTTCGCACTTGTGTTAGTGTTGAAAAACCACTTTTCGCACTTGTGTTGGTGCAGGAAACCACTTTTGCACTTGTATTAGTGTGGAAAACACTTTTTGCACTTGTGATAGTGTTGAAAAACCACTTTTCGCACTTGTGTTAGTGTTGAAAAACCACTTTTCGCACTTGTGTTGGTGCAGGAAACCACTTTTGCACTTGTATTAGTGTGGAAAAACACTTTTTGCACTTGTGTTAGTGTTGAAAATCCACTTTTCGCACTTGTGTTAGTGTTGAAAAACCACTTTTCGCACTTGTGTTGGTGCAGGAAACCACTTTTGCACTTGTATTAGTGTGGAAAAACCACTTTTCGCACTTGTGTTAGTGTTGAAAAACCAATTTTCGCACTTGTGTTAGTGTTGAAAAACCACTTTTCGCACTTGTGTTAGTGTTGAAAAACCACTTTTCGCACTTGTGTTGGTGCAGGAAACCACTTTTGCACTTGTATTAGTGTGGAAAAAACACTTTTTGCACTTGTGATAGTGTTGAAAAACTACTTTTCGCACTTGTGTTAGTGTTGAAAAACCACTTTTCGCACTTGTGTTGGTGCAGGAAACCACTTTTGCACTTGTATTAGTGTGGAAAAACCACTTTTCGCACTTGTGTTAGTGTTGAAAAACCACTTTTCGCACTTGTGTTAGTGTTGAAAAACCACTTTTCGCACTTGTGTTGGTGCAGGAAACCACTTTTGCACTTGTATTAGTGTGGAAAAACCACTTTTCGCACTTGTGTTAGTGTTGAAAAACCACTTTTCGCACTTGTGTTAGTGTTGAAAAACCACTTTTCGCACTTGTGTTGGTGCAGGAAACCACTTTTGCACTTGTATTAGTGTGGAAAAACCACTTTTCGCACTTGTGTTAGTGTTGAAAAACCACTTTTCGCACTTGTGTTAGTGTTGATAAACCACTTTTCGCACTTGTGTTAGTGTTGAAAAACCACTTTTCGCACTTGTGTTGGTGCAGGAAACCACTTTTGCACTTGTATTAGTGTGGAAAAAACACTTTTTGCACTTGTGATAGTGTTGAAAAACCACTTTTCGCACTTGTGTAGTGTTGAAAAACCACTTTTCGCACTTGTGTTGGTGCAGGAAACCACTGTTGCACTTGTATTAGTGTGGAAAAACCACTTTTCGCACTTGTGTTAGTGTTGAAAAACCACTTTTCGCACTTGTGTTAGTGTTGAAAAACCACTTTTCCCACTTGTGTTGGTGCAGGAAACCACTTTTGCACTTGTATTAGTGTGGAAAAAACACTTTTTGCACTTGTGATAGTGTTGAAAAACCACTTTTCGCACTTGTGTTAGTGTTGAAAAACCACTTTTCGCACTTGTGTTGGTGCAGGAAACCACTTTTGCACTTGTATTAGTGTTGAAAAACCACTTTTCGCACTTGTGTTAGTGTTGAAAAACCACTTTTCGCACTTGTGTTGGTGCAGGAAAGCACTTTTGCACTTGTATTAGTGTGGAAAAACCACTTTTCGCACTTGTGTTATTGTTGAAAAACCACTTTTCGCACTTGTGTTAGTGTTGAAAAACCACTTTTCGCACTTGTGTTGGTACAGGAAACCAATTTTGCACTTGTATTAGTGTGGAAAAAACACTTTTCGCACTTGTGTTAGTGTTGAAAAACCACTTTTCGCACTTGTGTTAGTGTTGAAAAACCACTTTTCGCACTTGTATTTGTGCAGGAAACCACTTTTGCACTTGTATTAGTGTGGAAAAACCACTTTTCGCACTTGTGTTAGTGTTGAAAAACCACTTTTCGCACTTGTGTTAGTGTTGAAAAACCACTTTTCGCACTTGTGTTAGTGTTGAAAAACCACTTTTTGCACTTGTTTTGGTGCAGGAAACCACTTTGGCACTTGTATTAGTGTGGAAAAATCACTTTTTGCACTTGTGATAGTGTTGAAAAACCACTTTTCGCACCTGTGTTAGTGTTGAAAAACCACTTTTGGCACTTGTGTTAGTGTTGAAAAACCACTTTTCGCAATTGTGTTGGTGCAGGAAACCACTTTTGCACTTGTATTAGTGTGGAAAAAACACTTTTTGCACTTGTGATAGTGTTGAAAAACCACTTTTCCCACTTGTGTTAGTGTTGAAAAACCACTTTTCGCACTTGTGTTGGTGCAGGAAACCACTTTTGAACTTGTATTAGTGTGGAAAAAACCACTTTTCGCACTTGTGTTAGTGTTGAAAAACCACTTTTCGCACTTGTGTTAGTGTTGAAAAACCACTTTTCGCAGTTGTTTTGGTGCAGGAAACCACTTTTGCACTTGTATTAGCGTGGAAAAACCACTTTTCGCACTTGTGTTAGTGTTGAAAAACCACTTTTCGCACTTGTGTTAGTGTTGAAAAACCACTTTTCGCACTTGTGTTGGTGCAGGAAACCACTTTTGCACTTGTATTAGTGTGGAAAAACCACTTTTCGCACTTGTGTTAGTGTTGAAAAACCACTTTTCGCACTTGTGTTAGTGTTGAAAAACCACTTTTCGCACTTGTGTTAGTGTTGAAAAACCACTTTTTGCACTTGTGTTGGTGCAGGAAACCACTTTGGCACTTGTATTAGTGTGGAAAAAACACTTTTTGCACTTGTGATAGTGTTGAAAAACCACTTTTCGCACCTGTGTTAGTGTTGTAAAACCACTTTTCGCACTTGTGTTAGTGTTGAAAAACCACTTTTCGCACTTATGTTGGTGCAGGAAACCACTTTTGCACTTGTATTAGTGTGGAAAAAACACTTTTGCACTTGTGATAGTGTTGAAAAACCACTTTTCGCACTTGTGTTAGTGTTGAAAAACCACTTTTCACACTTGTGTTGGTGCAGGAAATCACTTTTGCACTTGTATTAGTGTGGAAAAACCACTTTTCACACTTGTGTTAGTGTTGAAAAACCACTTTTCGCACTTGTGTTAGTGTTGAAAAACCACTTTTCACACTTGTGTTGGTGGAGGAAACCACTTTTGCACTTGTATTAGTGTGGAAAAAACACTTTTTGCACTTGTGAGTGTTGAAAAACCACTTTTCGCACTTGTGTTAGTTTTGAAAAACCACTTTTCGCACTTGTGTTGGTGCAGGAAACCACTTTTGCACTTGTATTAGTGTGGAAAAACCACTTTTCGCACTTGTGTTAGTGTTGAAAAACCACTTTTCGCACCTGTGTTAGTGTTGAAAAACCACTTTTCGCACTTGTGTTAGTGTTGAAAAACCACTTTTCGAACATTATATACTCTATCACAGTTTATATACAAAAACCAAAACCGAAACCGAAAACCAAAAAAAGGGAACAGAACCGAAACATTATATACCAAACTAACAAGCTTCCTAAAAGGTAAATAAAGAAAATCCCTTAATATGTAACATAAATCAGATTATTTGTCTTACCCTGATCCCCCTATCTCCCAGGGTCGAACTAAATCCCCTAATCATGAGTGTAGTTGTGATACATTATCCCTCATGTTGTGCTAATATCAGTAGATAATGGTATGTCATGTAGGCAAATAAATGTCACTATCTTCCCTAATTCAAGTAGGAATATTAAATGTTGAAATTGTAATGTTTATCAATGCAAGGGGTGTTAAAATGTAATTCAAATGAATGTAAATCACGACTATCATTTATCCGCCACTGAATGTTCTGCTGGGCTGCTAGGTGCAGCCTCATTTTCTGTGGGATCGTCCACCTTAGCCCCATGTGCTTGCTTGCAATGAGAGGCATGAATCCAACTTTCTATTTTGGGTCCATATTTGTTTCTATTCTTATCAATCTCCTATGGTTTATCAATTCGTTCCAAGATACCGCAACCAAAGGTTTTAACCATAGCTCTACCAAACTATTTCCAATGTGAACTAAAATGCCAGTGAAACAATGATTCGAAGAATTAACTTCAAGGGGTCAATAAATTTATTCTATAACCAGATCGAATTTTCCCATCCAATAGTTTGCCTTGCCACATGTTATATTATAACACTTTAATAAACCTTCGAAAAATGTTTCCCATCTCAACAAATTTCCTTTTTACAAATAGCCATGTGTAACTTACGTTCTTAACTACAATTTCCTCTCAATTTGTTTGGCCTAACTGGCCGCAAAAGTGGCTGCCAGCATGCAGTACCGTTTTTTATCTACCAAGGAAGTGCTCGTCCACTCAAGACCTCTACCAAAATGTTGTTTGTAAAAACAAATCTGGGATTTCTGATTACATGGATGCACACTCTCATGACATTTTAAGGCTGCTGTTAACAATCCACTATGATAAATTAATTCCTTTACCCACAATCAAATAATTAGTACAAATTGAGGATATTATCCCTATCACATTCATTTATAGATTCATTATGTTGGATCTAATTTTTTCAATAATTCCACTGCTGTAAGGAAGAACAATAGCTCTCATAAGTCTTAGTAATATCGTACTTAATTTACCCAGCATCGAATAATTTATTTACTATCCTTTCTCATCTGTTAACCAGTGACTTTGTTTGAACTCCAGAACTCAAAACTCACAATAGTTCAAACCAGCAAAATTTTCTTTACTATTTTCCCATATCATCTATCCCTAATACACATCCATACATACAGCACAATTTATATGCTGATAAAATTCAAGTTTATATATATATAAATCTGTGAGCAGAGTACTCTGGGAAGTCAGTGTAAGACCTCTCCCAAATTTGGCTAATTTTGTACTCCCACATTTTTATGAAGCTCATATCCATAAATAGCTTTGATTCTCATATAAATTCTATCAAAATGGAATCTCAAGATTACTCCCAATTTTTACTATCAATGAATTTACTATCAATGAATGGCTGTTCATAACTCAGCAAATCAAATCTTTATATTCCATCTCTCTTGACAAAAAGGATAATGTTCATAATCAAATTATATTTCTATTTTATTTTACGAATTCTCTCGATATGCGATCCCATCCACATGGAACTATCTATTTTCAGACAAGGCACACTGTCGGTGTCAACAATCTTATAAGATTGATACACAAAGACACACACACACATGCATTATGCATATTTGTTTGCGTTGGAACCATTATTTACAGATCAAGATGGGTGTCAATTTTATTTCAATTTCATAAAATTTGTCCATCAAATTTAAAATGCTAATACACAAATAGACTAAAAGTCTATTCTTAGAAAACCCCTATGATGTCACATTGGAATTACCCTTTCAGTTTCCACAATAATTTATCCAAATTTGACTACACACCCATTTGCATGTCAGTCGACCACTGACCTATCAATCGTGCGGAACAATAGTCTGAAATTCCCACCTGATCATCATGTGACTCTTGTCACTTGCTTTGCCAAAAAATTGCAAAGCAATTGTTCCAAACTTTGTAAATTTAAAATTTTGTGCCCAACATAAAAGATCCAATTTCGGCATTTGATCAATTAATTATCAATTTGCTTACAAGCAAAAGAAAAATGAATAATTCTTGCTCCGAAAACTTTTCAGACACAAGAATCATCGACAGTTATTCATGTTTGTCCAGTAATCTAATTTGTTGAGGCCAATCGTCATTTGGGATTTGTCACAATGAAGGCCTAATCGTTGTCTGAGGTATCGGTAAGCACTGGTACCCTTGATCTTGGTTTACCCTATGAACTTGTCTTCCTGTTGGTATACGGACATCCTCTTTTCCAATGTCCCATCTGTCCACACTTGAAACACCGGTTTCTGTCGTTGCCTGGTCTGTGCACCTGTGCACTTGTATTGCTGGGCTGCATCTTTACATCCCTGAGTTGACACTGCAATCTCTCGTTGTCTCCTGAAACACGAAAAAATTCTCTGTACCGTCCTTTTTGGGGAGACAACTGGAAATCAGATGGGACAACTGTCACTTTCATTCCTAATTTCGAGGGCAGTTGTGCATTTGTCTCCTCCACTGTATCCTGTATCCTTTTTATTTTAAGTTCTAGATCCGTTATCCGTTCTTGCTGTTCCCGTTGTCTGGATTCACCATCCCAAAGATGGAATGCAAGCCAGTCTACCGTTAGATTCTGTCTCTTCCTGGCTTTCAATCTTTGTCCCAATCTTTCCAATCGACTTCGCTCAAATGTACCATCTCTTGGAAACTCCTCAGCATGTCCCTTTGTCCACAAATACCAATTCTCGACCTGCCTTATAGCTTCGGCACCATAACGGTCATACATATGATGTGTACAAGTACCTTTTTGTGGAATCTCTGGTTGTCCTTGTGTATTCTTGCAGGCTCCATTTCCCATTCTGCCTTTTATCAAAGTAGCGTTGGATGTGTTGTCGCTTGTTCCTCTAAAGCTTCACTCCCTCCCCTCTGAGACCCTCCCTCACTCCTCCCCTCCTAGACTCCCCTCTAACCCCTCCTCCTCAAAGCGTCCTCCCCGCTTCTTCCCCCTTCCAACGCTCACCTTCAGCTCCCTCAACCTTCTGCCTCACTCTTCCCCCTCCTCAAACAACACCTCACTGCGCCTCACCCATTCACCATCAAACCTTTTGTCCGCCCCATACTTCCCTTTCTCCAAGCTGTTCTGAAATCTCTGACGCACCTTCAACAGCTCTCCCTAACAGCTCTTCCTCCTCTTCCACATCATACCGTACCGCTCCCTCCCCCTGTTCTGTATCCGATGCTCCCCCTTCCTCTTCTTTAACAGTATGGACCTCAAACATCCGGGGCCTTCGCTCAAACTTGACTGATCTCTCCATACAGGTTGCTTCTGACAAACCAGACGTGATCTGCTTAACAGAAACTTTCCTCCTTCATGATGTCTCTGATTCCTTGGTATCTCTCCCAGGTTACTCCCTCCTCCGGTATGATAGGCCTGAGCCTCGTCCTGGAGGGGGGGTTGCTATCTTTATAAAAAACTCTCTTCCTCACTCGCCCTGCACTGCCCTCTCTCCACCTCACCCCCAGGAATACCTTTGGCTACGGCTTCCCCTTCGCTCCCACCTTTTGTTCATATGTGTGTTGTACCGTCCACCAAACAGTGATGACTCCATCTACATCTCACTGTCTGATAATATGGACCAACTTCTATCTACCCATCCCAACTCTCTCTTCCTCATATGTGGTGATTTCAATTGTCACCATGCCAGTTGGCTGGGTGTGGGTACCTCTCTCACCAGCCATGGCTCTTCAGCAAAGGACTTCTGCGACTCACTGGGACTGACACAATCTGTCAATTTCCCGACCCGGATCTCAGTCAACGGAGCATCTTCTCTTCTGGATTTGGTTATGACAAACTTCCCTGAAAATGTCTGCTGCTCTTCTTCTGCTCCAATCGGCTCATCTGATCATGTGCTTGTCAAAGTGGACATCTCTCTGACCATTCTCAGAGAGCCTCCTCAGCGTCGACGAGTCTGGCATTTCACTCAGGCCAACTGGCACGGTCTTCAAGCAGCCATCAATCATCTGGACTGGTCTCCCATCTCTACCGCCTCTGACATCAACTCATCCTGGGAATTCTTTCAAAGTAAATTGCTCTCTCTCATGCACAGATTTATACCATCTCGTCTTCAGTTGTCATACCCTTCCTCCCGTCCATGGTACACAGAATCTTGTGGTGAGGCTGTTGCCCTGAAACAACTTGCTTTCGTCTCCTGGAAAGCAAATCCAACGGAAGGAAATCTCATTTCCTTTCACAAAGCCCGAAACAAGTGTGTGTCCACCCTCAGGAGAGCCAGGAAACAATATCTCACCATTCTCAAGACCGAACTCTCTTATCTGTCTCCCTCTTCCAAATCCTGGTGGCGTCTGGTCAAATCTGTTTCTGGTGTTTGTTCCCCCTCCATCCCCTCCCTCACCTCAAACGGCTTAACGGCTGACTCCGCACGTGAAAAAGCTGAATGCCTCAACTCTGTGTTTGCCTCTAAATCTTGTGTCCCAAACCCATCCCTCTCTGTACCCACCGTACCCAGTCGTACCCAGCTGCTCCTGGACTCTGTGTCCTTTCCTCCTGACAAGGTGGAAAAGTTTCTGGCAACCCTCGACTCTGATTCTGCAACTGGTCCTGACGGCATCAGCCCACGGGTCCTAAAATCATGTGCTTCTGCACTTTCACTCCCTCTTTCTGTTCTCTTCACCCTCTCTTTTGCTCAAGGTCATCTGCCATCTGCTTGGAAATCAGCCAACATCACCGCTTTGCACAAAAAAGGTGCAAAAACAGATCCCAGCAACTACAGACCAATCAGCCTTCTCCCAATTATCAGCAAAGTCATGGAATCCATCATTGCTTCAGATATTAAATCTTTCCTCTTCTCCAACGGCTTGATCTCTGATCATCAATTTGGTTTCAGACCTGGTCACTCTACTCTGGACATGCTGCTTCTGCTTTCTCAACAATGGATGGAGGTCCTCAATGCCAAACAGGAAATTAGAGCTGTCTCCCTTGACATTTCACGTGCCTTCGATACGGTCTGGCACCCTGCTCTGCTCTCCAAACTCTCCTCCTTTGGTATCCATGGAAATCTCCACGCATGGCTGGCGGACTTCCTCTCTGGTCGTAGTCAACGTGTGGCCCTGAATGGGTTTCTCTCATCTCCTCTTCCTGTTCAGGCTGGAGTTCCCCAAGGTAGTGTTCTGGGCCCTGTGCTTTTTCTGGTCTTCATCAATAATCTCTCTGACTCTCTTGAAAATCCTCTCTATCTCTTTGCTGACGACTCTACTCTCTGTCGCTCCATTCCTCATCCCTCAGATCGGCAGTCTGCAGCCTCCTCACTCTCTGCAGACCTGGACAAAATCACAGACTGGTCAAACAAGTGGAACATGTCTTTCAATCCTGACAAATCTCACACTCTTACAATGTCTCTCCGAAAGGACCGACTGGACAACCCTCCCATCTACTTTCTCAACAATCCTCTCCAAGAAGTTCTGTCGCTCAAGCTTTTGGGTCTCACTATCTGCCATGATCTTTCTTGGGAAAACCACATTTCCAAGCTGGCCTCCAAAGCCAGTCGCCGACTGGGCATCCTCCGTCGTGCGAAGTCCTTCCTTGGCACACCTGAGCTCCTCACCACATACAAGGCTTTCATCCGCAGCTCAATGGAATACTGTTCCCCCCTCTGGGCTGGTGCTCCTGCCTCACACCTTGCTCGGCTTCACGCTGTTGAGGCCAAAGCTTTCAGAATCATTGGAATCTCCTGCGATGTAGTCAACGCCGAGGGCCTTTCACTCACTCACCGCAGGCAGGTTGGTGGTCTTTCTGTCTTCTACCGACTCCTCTCCGGCCTTGCTCCCCCAGCTCTCTCTGTGCTCTGTCCCCCCAATATTCCTTCAGGTCGCACAAGATCTGCCTGCAACCCTCTTCTGGTTAAACTGCCAAAGTCTAGGCTCTCTGCTCACCTTCACTGTTTCATTCCCCTTTTCTCCCGCCTCTGGAACAAACTCCCCCACTCCCTTCAATCCCACTCCTCCCTCCAGGTCTTTAAAACAGCTGTTCACCACCATCTCTTATCTTCCCCCATCGAAAACCTTGATCTTTTCTACCCCCGGTAATTCACCCCAGAGTCCTTGCAGTGTTCATATGTTTTAATCCTCTCCCACCTCCCCCCAAGTCCTCCCGATGTCCCTGCTCTCAAATGTTGTGTTTGTGTCCTTCCCCCTCTCTTTTGTGTCCTTCCCCCTCTCTCCCCATCTTGTCTACCGCTCCCCTTGTTTTTTGTGTTTTGTGTGTCGGTTTGTCTTTTTGTGTGATTAATGTTAGCTCTTTCACGAGCCTCGATCTTGTATACAAAAAAAAAAAAAAAAAAAAAAAAAAAAAACTCGTACCTCCAGGAAGGATCTCTCCACCTGTTCAAACGGTGATTTCCAGAGAATCTCTCTCACCTGTGGCTTTTGCACAATCCAATCTCACAGATCAGTATTTGCAGATGAGCCAAAGGGTCAGTATGAAATGGGTGAATCCTCAGGTGTCCGCTCTGTTGAAGGGGAAATCACACAATGGTAACCGCACATATATATCTATATATAAACTCACCACCTTGCTCAATTTTCCAAGGTTGTCTTCACATTGATAATATCTCACAAAGATATCAAAGCTTCTTTCTTGAGACTGCATTTTCATCAATCAAACAATCAATATATTCAATTCAATTTATTCAGTTCAATTTATTCAATTAAATTTATTCAGTTCAATTCAATTATTCAATTTCAATTAATTTATCAATATTCATCAATAAATCAAATTAATCATTTTGGATGACTCCGTGCATAAGCCCTTTCCCCAATGATGTCAGGACAGGTCCATCTATTGACTGAGATTGAAGATCATCGGTCGTCACCTCTGGTTCATACCTCATGTCAATTGACGAATCACTGTTCTGTCCTAGGGTCATATCTGACATATTTTCCCATTTTGCCTGGTCTCCACAAATTTTCTTTGCAACCACTAAAGGCAACTCATCCTTCATTCGTGAGACAGCCAAAATGGATGGCAGATATTAAAGTTCTTTGGGAAAAATATCTCGTCAATTTTTCTTTTAATAGTACCCAAAATCTCTTGGCAATATAAATTTCGTAAAACTCCTGAAATGGGACTGTCAAATTCCTTCAATCATGCTAAATTTTGAAACTCCATCACTTGTAATACCCAATTTATCCCATAGGGCTTGAAAGTTCTTTTCCAAGTTCGTGCAATCATTCTGCATTGGAACCCTATGATATCATTCATAATAATCATCATGATTTTATAATCATGGTCATATCATAATCATCTATTTGAAAAACAAACATTTCCTTTATCACCACAGCTATGTGGTATAATCAACAATAAAATAAACTGTACATAGCAAAAGGCTACCTCCTGACCACTTAGTATACCTATTGACAATAAGTCATAACAATATCGAATAATCATTAAACAATTAAAAGAAAATCGCTTCTACTGTTCCAGCCGCAGCATTCGTCATTTTGTCTGCTCATCCGCGTGACCAAAACGAAATAAAGGGAGCTCAACCATTACACGGCGCTTTTAATGGCGCATGCCATAGGAACTCAACGCACTTTCGACTCGGCCAGAAAAACGAGCAAATTTTGCAGGGTGTTAACTGGAATTAGTCGTGAAAATATATGCAAAATACGCAAAAATATACATCCACAAAAATAAACAACAAACCCAAACAAACCCAAGGTCGACCATATTACACAATATTACACCATTTCAGGTGACATGAGAAAATCGTCATGATTGCTGAAATGTTCCAGGGTTTATGCATACCTTAAAAGAGGTATGCTTTGTGGTGTTGCCCTCTCCCACGTTTAATTAAATTACACCATTTCAGCATCGTATTGATTGCTGAAATGTTCCAGGGTTTATACACACCTTAAAGAGGTATGCTTTGTGGTGTTGCCCTCTCCCACGTTTAATTAAATTACACCATTTCAGCATCGTATTGATTGCTGAAATGTTCCAGGGTTTATACACACCTTAAAGAGGTATGCTTTGTGGTGTTGCCCTCTCCCACGTTTAATTAAATTACACCATTTCAGCATCGTATTGATTGCTGAAATGTTCCAAGGTTTATACACACCTTAAAGAGGTATGCTTTGTGGTGTTGCCCTCTCCCACGTTTAATTAAATTACACCATTTCAGCATCGTATTGATTGCTGAAATGTTCCAGGGTTTATACACACCTTAAAGAGGTATGCTTTGTGGTGTTGCCCTCTCCCACGTTTAATTAAATTAACCATAAACATTTCTTCCGTTCAACAGAACAAACATTTCCTATATCATGACATGCATGTCTTCAAAAAATTGTATGACCAAGAGAACAATGAACAGAAAAAGTGAAAGGTAAAAGTAAAACTAATTAAAACTGCGGGCAGTGATGATCCGGGGACCATACCGCTCCATCCTGATTGGACGGGTGCATGCCAGAGTCGTTAACAACGACAGTCCAGATCCGATTGTTCAAAATTTCAACTCAATCGATCGAAAAATGAACGCAGGGATGCATTTTAAAGGTTTTCAAGAAATCCACCATGGCCGCCATGTCACGTGACTTATGATGTCATAATTAATATATGCATCCAATCAAGTGACTTACTATAATTGGTCAAGGTATCGAGCTCATCTGACCAACGGTTTGGCCTGCAGGTCGACACCAAGTTCATGGTCAGAAGAGAAAGAAATGTAATTAATTAAATAAGTACTTCATTAATTTCTAATAATTAAATAACTCGTGAATTCTCATCCGATTCACTTAACATTTGAGTGTTCCCAAAACGTTGAAGCAAAACGTTGCAACAACGAAAGTGAAACGTTGTAGCGACGTTGTGGAAACGTTTTACAACAACATTATTTCAATGTTGCAGGAAAGTAATGTGAAAAACGTTGAAACAACGTTGTGGAAACGTCAGCAAAACCCAACATTTGAATGTTCCCAAAACGTTGGAGCAAAACGTTGCAACAACGAAAGTGAAACGTTGTAGCGACGTTGTGGAAACGTTAGCAAAACCCAACATTTGAATGTTCCCAAAACGTTGAATTTACTTATCAGTAAACTGAAATTGAACCAACCACTATTTATTCAACTTACATTGCCAAAGTCAACAACAATTTCAAAAATCCTCAATTTTCATCCGATTCACTTGACTTTTGAATGGGATTTATATATCAGTCAATTAGTTCAATCAACAACTATTTTATTCAACATAGGCCAAAGTCATCAACAATTTCAAAAATCCTCAATTTTCATCCGATTCACTTGACTTTTGAATGGGATTTATATATCAGTCAACTAGTTCAATCAACAACTATTTTATTCAGCATAGGCCAAAGTCAACAACAATTTCAAAAATCCTTATTTTCATTCGGTTCACTTGTCATTCAAATGGGATTTATATATCAGTCAACTCGTTCAATCAACAACTATTTTATTCAACATAGGCCAAAGTCAACAACAATTTCAAAAAATCCTTAATTTTCATTCGGTTCACCATTTAATTTGTTCAAAGAACGTTCATTTCGCAAAATCGACCCAACCACAACAACCCATCGACCCAACCACAACCCTCGCCATTAATTTCTATTGTAAGCGTGCCGAATCAATAAGTATCAATTTTTTTTTTTTTTTTTTTTATGAGCCTTGACCAGAGGGTGGTTGCCACTCACAAACACTCGTCGCTAGCTGTTCCATTGTCTGTTGATTCTCACTCTGCTGCCGATTTCAATTGACCCAGCAGAGTGGAATTTGGAATTTTT
This sequence comes from Myxine glutinosa, assembly GCF_964187855.1. NCBI lineage: Eukaryota > Metazoa > Chordata > Myxini > Myxiniformes > Myxinidae > Myxine > Myxine glutinosa. The sequence goes on from NC_136271.1 coordinate 12,011,782, forward strand.
TATTTCTCTGAGCTCATGAAAGTGGTGACATTGGGTGGTTTGCCACTGCCTTTCCACAAAAGCACTTAATTATTGTCTTTCATTAAGCGTGAAGCATGTCTCAAAAGCTTAGTGATGGACCTGGACAAAATTTGATAGACAGATTTTGGTGTTTAACCAGGATAAATTTGGAACAGCCCTTAAACTAACACCAAGCAGATCAATTTTTATATACACAAAGAATTAAGTTAAGCACCCCCCCCCCCGTTTTTTTACAACCTCGCACATTACAAGTTTGTTGTCGTCAAAACAGTGTAATATACCCATGATATTGCTATATTTTCTGGAGAAGTGATATTATGGTCACATAAAAACATAACAATCATGCCGTTTTCAATATGTTATTCTGAATAATTTAAGGTGAAATTTTTTGGGAATTTTAGGCATATTTTCACCTCAATTTAAGTATGGAGCTATAGGTCCATCACGGACAGTGTGGATGACGTTTATGTTTTCTAACGTACAGTCATTGTTCTGAGAAGACCTCTAGCGATCTTTGCGTCAATAACGTGTGTAGGACCCACGTGATTGGATCACTGACTCAACCCTACGTCTCATAGACCCTGTAAGCCGTCGTATGCGTTGCTGTGGCAGGTTGTTCCATTCCCGATGTAATGCACGTTCCAATTCATCCAGATTGGCTATTGGAGGGACCATCTTCGCAATTTGTCGTCCCAACATGTCCCAAACGTGCTCGAGGGGGTTCAGGTCAGGACTGTACGCAGGCCAGGGGATGGTTGTCACAGCACCTTGGACCTGATAACTGTGCGAGGTAACCTCAACGGAGAGCGATATGCCGAGGAAATCCTGAATACCACCGTAATCCCGCACTTCGATGACCACACCCTCGCCAGCAGACCCATCTTCATGGATGACAACGCCAGGCCTCACCGTGCGAGACGCGTCCGAGCCTTGCTGGAGCAAGGTGCTGTGACAACCATCCCCTGGCCTGCGTACAGTCCTGACCTGAACCCCCTCGAGCACGTTTGGGACATGTTGGGACGACAAATTGCGAAGATGGTCCCTCCAATAGCCAATCTGGATGAATTGGAACGTGCATTACATCGGGAATGGAACAACCTGCCACAGCAACGCATACGACGGCTTACAGGGTCTATGAGACGTAGGGTTGAGTCAGTGATCCGATCACGTGGGTCCTACACACGTTATTGATGCAAAGATCACTAGAGGTCTTCTCAGAACAATGACTGTACGTTAGAAAACATAAACGTCATCCACACTGTCCGTGATGGACCTATAGCTCCATACTTAAATTGAGGTGAAAATATGCCTAAAATTCCCAAAAAATTTCACCTTAAATTATTCAGAATAAAATATTGAAAACGGCATGATTGTTATGTTTTTATGTGACCATAATATCACTTCTCCAGAAAATATAGCAATATCATGGGTATATTACACTGTTTTGACGACAACAAACTTGTAATGTGCGAGGTTGTAAAAAAACGGGGGGGGTGCTTAACTTAATTCTTTGTGTATATTTTGAAGCTTAATCGCAGATAAATCTTTCACCTTTCAATAAAATATATGTACCAACCAAATCTGCGAGCACGGGGCGCAGAGAAAATACACAAAAAAAACAACAACACTGCAGCAACAACTTCAACTTAGGTTGAGGTTGAGGGTTCACACAAACGCTTTGCTTCTCGCAAAGCGTCCGCCAATGGGAACTAGAGGGAGGGAGAAGGAGCGGGAGCAAGAGACAGGTAGCCGGAATGGAAATGAGGGACAATGAGCGACAGTGAGGGAGTGTCGGTATGCAATTTTCATCCAATCGCCATCTTTCACAATATTTCTGGACCGGCATGAGATGGCGTTGTCTGTCATTAATTTATATGTTAATCGAACGAGTTTTAGGTGTTTTAGAAAATGGCGGGAAAAACATTTTTTTTTTTTCCTTCTTCCCCGAATGTACGCGCCCTACAGAACTCGGAAAACAGATCGCCCCCATGGTGCACTTCATGGGTCAGTCCGTTCACCATGCTCCGCAGGGTTTCTTAATTATCATGTCAGAACTGGCTAATTTTTATTCAGACAGCGCAAAAATACGTTTACACTCCTCGGATGATCGTTACGTTACCTATAGCGCGGTATTGGTGCGTAGAGAAGCCCAACACCACCTCCTCCACCATGTATGTACAAAAACTAAACGCAGGTTCGTACATCATATTTTGGACAAGGATAACAAGGAATAATTCTTACCTTTTCAGATGCTGTGTCCAATTTGACCCCTATCTGGCTTGCCAAATTGTCGTGGAAGTGGTTTGGGACTCAAGACCAATGACCGGAAAACAGGTTTACAAAGATCCAGACTTTATTAACTCCTAATTCACTTGTTTCAATATAATGGGTACTACAATACTATAACGAATCTAGTAATTCAAGTCGTTGGTTCCTCTTGTTCGCCGGTGATCTCCTGGCGCTGCTTCTCTTTGGTATTCGTTCGTTCCGTCGGGCAGAGCTTCTGATGACAAGTGATGTCGAGTCAAGGAGATGTTCCCGCTTTTATGGGCACCGCAGTATTAATCCTTCCTCCGCTAATCCTAATCCGTTCTCCGCAAACGTTACTCGGTCGTCTCACCGGCACCAGCTCGCTCCCCTCCTGCTGCGAGTTTCCATTTGCCTCACAATAGGAGGGTGCTCCAGCCTGGGGCTGTGACCAGGTGGACAAGAGATTACCATTCCCATGAGATACATTCCTGACATTCATTTACGAAATAGTTTCTCTGCTTCGTGTTCCAATTCCAACGATCAACAAGATCTCTACTTCCATATTAGTTTTGATTAATGCTGGAGTACATTTAATACCATGCAGTACAGTATATTAATGCAGTACAGTACTTCCACAGCAGGCAGGTTGGTGGTCTTTCTGTCTTCTACCGACTCCTCTCCGGCCTTGCTCCCCCAGCTCTCTCTGTGCTCTGTCCCCCCAATATTCCTTCAGGTCGCACAAGATCTGCCTGCAACCCTCTTATGGTTAAACTGCCAAAGTCTAGGCTCTCTGCTCACCTTCACTCTTTCATTCCCCTTTTCTCCCGCCTCTGGAACAAACTCCCCCACTCCCTTCAATCCCACTCCTCCCTCCAGGTCTTTAAAACAGCTGTTCACCACCATCTCTTATCTTCCCCCATCGAAAACCTTGATCTTTTCTACGCCCGGTAATTCACCCCAGAGTCCTTGCAGTGTTCATATGTTTTATTCCTCTCCCACCTCCCCCCAAGTCCTCCCGATGTCCCTGCTCTCAAATGTTGTGTTTGTGTCCTTCCCCCTCTCTCCCCATCTTGTCTGCCGCTCCCCTTGTTTTTTGTGTTTTGTGTGTCGGTTTGTCTTTTTGTGTGATTAATGTTAGCTCTTTCACGAGCCTCGATCTTGTATACAAAAAAAAAAAAAAAAAAAAAAAAGAGCAGAAGGTGAGCAAGTAATTTGGCTGTGTACAATAATTGATTGATTCATTCCATAATTAAAATCAATAAACAATGATCAAAAAATATTTTCTTAATCAATTGGCTAATATCATACCTAAACTACCAGTGCTTCGTTCGAAGCTATAACGTAACCGTTTTTGACAACCGAAGCTATAACCGTTTTTGACAAAGGACTTGCTCACTATTGTGCCGAAATTTCAGCTTCCTAGCTCAAAGGATGTCTGAGATATCGCCCGGACAAACAAACAAACAAGAAAACAAACAAACAACCAGAGTGAAAACTGAGTACTCCCTTTCAGCGTGTCATTGCCGAGCCCCCTTCGGTGCCCGGCAATGACGATATGCAGCGCCTGGAGATGGCATAGGAAAGGAGCGGTGTACAACAAACAACCACAGTGAATACTGAGTACTCCCTTTCAGCGTGTCATTGCCGAGCCCCCTTCGGTGCCCAGCAATGACGATTTGCAGCGCCTGGAGATGACATAGGAAAGGTGCGGTATACAACAAACAACCACAGTGAATACTGAGTACTCCCTTTCAGCGTGCGTCATTGCCGAGCCCCCTCCGGTGCCCGGCAATGACGTTATGGAGCCTGGAGATGGCATAGGAAAGGAGCGGTGTACAATATTTTAAAAAGGGAAGCTTTAGAGTTAGTTCACCAACATTGTGCATTGCATAAAAATATATCTGCAGAATTACTGGATGTGGTGGTTAGTATTTTTACTTGACATCTGAATGTCGATTGCTCTTCTTCACCAAAGGCTGTTTACATGTGACATGAAAACTTCCTGGCCAATGTTGTAGTGCAGGAGCTGCTGTCCAGACAGCAACCACAATCTGAGATGGCAACCTCCAAGAAGAGCAGAACACTTGTCCTGCAGTCCAGGCAGGAATTTTTAATTTGTTCAGGGTGCCGGCGATAACTCGCCTGGCTCTTCGTTTAAAGGCTGTGGGATCCACTATATAATGCTACAGGACTGGACACCCAGTTTAATACCCGCGGGACGAACACATACTGTATATGATGCCTCTCCCTGAATGTGAAACACCAGGGTGACAGTTCATACTTGTGCTGAGATTTGAATCCAGGCTACACAGCTGAGAGGCAAATGTGTAACACCTCAAGGCTATCTAGTTAGCCCTCATACTCACACTGTGTGCAAAATCCCACCATGAAGTAGGAAATAAACTTGAAATTCCAAAAAACATCATTTTTGTACACTCCTCCTTTTCTATTCCATCTCCAGGTGCTGCATGACATCATCGCCACACACCAAAGGGAGTACTCAGTTTTCACTCCGTTTGTTTTCTTTTTTGTTTTTTGTTTGTTTCTTTGTTTTCTTGTTTGTCCGGGCGATATCTCAGCCATCCTTTGAGATAGGAAGCTGAAATTTGGGCCCATTACTGAACAAGTGCTTTGGCAAAAACAGTATTCTTTGTTTTTTGATTAATCAATTTATTGATTAATTAAGTACCATACTTATTCATTGTCTTTCTGATCTGGAGATATCTCAGGCACTTTATGAGCTAGGAAGCTGATATTTGGACACAATAATGACCAAGTAATTTGGCTGTGAAGGATATTTTTCATTTATTGATTAATCAATTAATCATTAAATTTTATGATTACTTGCTTAATTGATTAATTTTCAAAAGTTACAGATTCTTTGTAAAAAAAAAAAAAGTCTGTAATATTAATAGTGAAATAAAGAAATGTAGAGACCAAATAATTTTGTCAATTTCAACTTATGTTTCGAGAAACAACAACAACAACAATTTTTAAGCCCATTTTCCCTGCTAGAGCGGGGGTTAGCCTTGCGGTCCCCATGACAATCTTCTCCATTTTGCCCTATTTTCTGCATCTCTCCTTGTTAACCCCCTTGCCCGCATTTCTTCTTCCACCATCTTTAGCCAAGTCTTTCTCGGTCTTCCCCGTCCTAGACTTCCTTCTACATTCATTTCCATCACTCTTCTCAACCAGTCACTTTCATCCTTCCTCAACACATGACCAAACCATCTCAACCTGTTCATCTTCACAGCATCAATCACAGGCTCTATTCCCATCCTCTTTCGCAATTCATCATTTGTCTTCCTCTCTCTCAATGATACTCCGCACATCCATCATACCATTTGCATTTCCACCCTTTCCAACCTTCGTTGCTGCTCTACGTTCATTACCCATGTCTTGCTCCCATAAATCATAACACTTCTCACACATGCAGCATACACCTTTCCCTTCAGTTTCAACGACACTCCCCTCCTCATCAGCACGCCACTCAGTTCCCGAAACTTCTTCCATGCACATCTCACTCTAGCAGCCGTTGCCGAGTCTGATCCACCTTCTCCATTCAGCATGTCTCCGAGGTAGCAAAATGTTTTCACACCTTCCAGCTTCATGCCGTCTCCAAGATCCAACTCAACATTTCCTCCATCTGCAGCTCCCTCTGTGCACACCTTACATTTGAATGTAGCTGCCACACTGGTTAATGACCCTCTCAGACCACTACATTTTTGATGAACCCACTCAGCGCACATTGTACATTGAATGGAGTTCACTCCGACACCCTTCCTACACAGAGCACAGGGCCACTTCCCAGTTCTTTCCACCTCACCACATGCTTTACCACTTGCCATCACCTTCGTCATTCCGATATTCACCTTCAGACCTTTTGTCTCCATACATTCCTTCCACTTGTTCATCTTTTCCTTCAGTCCATCCATATTTTCCGCAATCAACACCAGATCATCTGCATACAACAACTCCCACGGTAAACCCTCCTTTACGTTCTGAGCCAGCACCTCCATCACAGCTACAAATAGTAGTGGACTTAGTACCGACCCCTGATGCACTCCCACCTTCACCTCAAACTCACCACTGTTCCCGTCCTTCGTCCTTACAGCTGTGCGCGCTCTTTTGTACATTGCCATCACTACTCTGATCAACCATTCCTCCACTCCGAACTTCCGCAATGCCCATGTCAATACTTTGCGTGGAACCCTATCGAATGCTTTCTCCAGATCAACAAACCCAAGAAACAACTTCTTCCTCTTCTCCATGTACTTCTCCTGTCTTCGTTCCTTTTCGAGAAAATTGTGATTTATTTGAAAAAAGTGCAAGGGTGCCAATATTTTCGACAAAGACTGTATATATGTATAAATGCCGTGCTGTAGGACTGTATATAATATGTATATATATATACAGATATATGGTACTCTCCATAAATATTGGAACAGTGAAGTGAAATTTGTTATTATTTCTATATTCTCAAGAAATTTAGATTTGAGAACGATGAATATGAGGATGGTTTCATCAAAAGATGAATTAATTATTTTGTAAACATTTCTCAAAACAAATTCCACTTTGACAGAATGGGCTACTACGTGTAGATCAGTGACAAAAAATGTCAATGTAATCCAATCTCAATCTCATTTTGGGAGATCTCGCGAGATCTTTGTCGGCAAGTCACGTTTTTTCGAAGCTGTCCACGCTCTCATGCTTTCGAATTTAAGTAATTGTTCACAATTGTGTTTTTGTCGAAACTGTATTTATCGTTCGGTGTGTGTACCTATAGTGTGTCCTTAGGAAGATTATCGGTGTTAATTTTTCATACCTGAATAGAAAATCGTCGATTTATTCGTGTCGCGTCTTTTGAAGCCTTGTAGGCTACCGTGTCCTACCTTGAGGCTATGTTTTTATCTCAGCGGTCCGTTGATTGTCTCCAACTACTTTCGTTCTCTCAGTTTTTCCCAGTCTTTTCACCCCATACGTCCTTGTTTAAAATCTCAATTGAAAAAAAAATTTAAAAAATATTACTTCTTTATTCTTATTCGTTGTTCTTATTCGTTTATTCGTTGTTCTTATTCGTTCGTTCGTTCTTCGATCACGTGTTTCACCTCCATTTCCCCAGATAGTTTTCACTGTTAAATTTTAAAATGTTTAAACTTTCCCCTGAAGTACTGTATTCTGTCGTATATTATAACACCTTTTTCTTCTTCTTCTTCTATAAAAGGATGCTTTCGACTTGCTCACCAAATCTATTCATTCCAAAAAAAAATTCCATCTCTTACAGTTCCTCTTTCCTACATTCCCTAAACTCAACTGCACTCCATCCCCCCTCCAGCGTCCTTAAACGTATTTTTGACTCGAAGGTCACAAGAAACTCATTTTGCAATAAATGTTCGTTTCCCATTAATCGTACACTTTCTAAAATCCAATCTCACCCTCCCCTCCTAATCTTCCCCATCACCCCCCCACTCCAAAACTTCCCCATCACCCCTTACCTCCAAATCTCCCCCCTTGCCCCTCCCCTCCAAATCTTGCCCATCACCCATCTCTTTCAAATCTTCCCCCTTGCCCCTCCCCTCCAAATCTTCCCCATCACCCATCCCTTTCAAATCTTCCCCCTCCCCTCAAAATCCTCCCCATCACCCATCCCTTTCAAATCTCCCCCCTTGCCCATTCCCTCCTAAACTCCCCCCACACCCCTCCCCTCCTAGACTCCCCCTCGCCCCTCCCCTCCTAGACTCCGCCCTCACCCCTCCCCTCGAAATCTCCCCCATCTCCCATCCCTTTCAAATCCTCCCCCTTGTCCCTTCCCTCCTAAACTCCCCCCTAGCCCCTCCCCTTCAAATCTCCCCACCCTCATTTCTACTCCATTTCCCCCCTCTCACCCCTCCTCCTCAAATCGTCCTCCCCGCTTCTTCCCCCTTCCAACTCTCACCTCCATCTCCCCCAACCTTCTGCCTCGCTCTTCCCCCTCCTCAAACAACACCTCACTGTGCCTCACCCAATCACCATCAAACCTTTTGTCCGCCCCATTCTTCCCTTTCTCCAAGCTATTCTGAAATCTCTGACACACCTTCAACAGCTCTCCCTACCTCTTCCTCCTCTTCCACATCTTACCCTACCCCAACCCCCCCCCCCCCCCCCTGTTCTGTATCCGGTGCTCCCCCTTCCTCTTCATTAACGGTATGGACCTCAAACATCCGGGGCCTTCGCTTAAACTTGACTGATCTCTCCATACAGGTTGTTTCTGACAAACCAGACGTGATCTGCTTAGCAGAAACTTTCCTCCTTCATGATGTCTCTGATTCCTTAGTATCTCTCCCGGGTTACTCCCTCCTCCGGTATGATAGACCTGAGCCTCGTCCTGGAGGTGGGGTTGTTATCTTTATCAAAAATTATCTTCCTCACTCGCCCTGCACTGCCCTCTCTCCACCTCACCCCCAGGAATACCTCTGGCTAAGGCTTCCCCTTCGCTCCCACCTTTTGTTCATATGTGTGTTGTACCGTCCACCAAACAGTGATGACTCCATCTACATCTCGCTGTCTGATAATATGGACCAACTTCTATCAACTCATCCCAAATCTCTCTTCCTCATATGTGGTGATTTCAATTGTCACCATGCCAGTTGGCTGGGTGTGGGTACCTCTCTCACCAGCCATGGCTCCTCAGCAAAGGACTTCTGCGACTCACTGGGACTGACACAATCTGTCAATTTCCCGACCTGGATCTCAGTCAACGGAGCATCTTCTCTTCTGGACTTGGTTATGACTAACTTCCCTGAAAATGTCTGCTGCTCTTCTTCTGCTCCAATCGGCTCATCTGATCATGTGCTTGTTAAAGGGGACATCTCTCTGACCATTCTCAGAGAGCCTCCTCAGCGTCGACGAGTCTGGCAATTCACTCAGACCAACTGGCACGGTCTTCAAGCAGCCATCAATCATCTGGACTGGTCTCCCATCTCTACCGCCTCTGACATCAACTCATACTGGGAATTTTTCCAAAGTAAATTGCTCTCTCTCATGCACAGATTTATCCCATCTCGTCTTCAGTTGTCATACTTTTCCTCCCATCCATTGTACACGGAATATTGTGGTGAGGCTGTTGCCCAGAAACAACTTGCCTTTGTCTCCTGGAAAGCAAATCCAACGGAAGGAAATCTCATTTCCTTTCACAAAGCCCGAAACAAGTGTGTGTCCACCCTCAGGAGAGCCAGGAAACAATATCTCTCCGTTCTCAAGACTGAACTCTCTTATCTGTCTCCCTCTTCCAAATCCTGCTGGCGTCTGGTCAAATCTGTTTCTGGTGTTTGTTCCCCCTCCATCCCCTCCCTTACCTCAAACGGCTACACAGCTGACTCCGCACGTGAAAAAGCTGAATGCCTCAACTCTGTGTTTGCCTCTAAATCGTGTGTCCCAAACCCATCCTCCCTCTCTGTACCCACCGTACCCAATCGTACCCAGCTGCTCCTGGACTCTGTGCCCTTTCCTCCTGACAAGGTGGGAAAGTTTCTGTCAACCCTCGACTCTGATTCTGCAACTGGACCTGACGGCATCAGCCAACGGGTCCTACAATCCTGTTCTTCCACTCTTTCACTCCCTCTCTCTGTTCTCTTCACCATCTCTTTTGCTCAAGGTCAACTGCCATCTACTTGGAAATCAGCCAACATCACCGCTTTACACAAAAAGGTGCAAAAACAGATCCTAGCAACTACAGACCAATCAGCCTTCTCCCAATTATCAGCAAAGTCATGGAATCCATTATTGCTTCGGATATGAAATCTTTCCTCTTCTCCAATGGCTTGATCTCTGATCATCAATTTGGTTTCAGACCAGGTCACTTTACTCTGGACATGCTGCTTCTGCTGTCTCAACAATGGATGGAGGTCCTCAATGCCAAACAGGAAATTAGAGCCTTCACTCCTTCATTCCTCTTTTCTCCCGCCTCTGGAACAAACTCCCTCACTCTCTTCAATCCCACTCCTCCCTCCAGGTCTTTAAAACAGCTGTTCACCACTATCTCTTATCTTCCCCCATCCAAAACCTTGATCTTTTCTACCCCCACTAATTTCACCCCAAATCCACTTTTTTGAAATACCAACTTCTTTCCTGGAAGTCCTTGGTGTCCTTGTGTTTTATACTTCTCCCACCCCCCTCCCCCTTCCCACGCCTCCTCCCCCCAAGCCCTCCCCCTCCCACACATCTCTCGATGTCCCTGCTCTCAAATGTTGTGTTTGTGTGCTTCCCCTTCTCTCCCCATCTTGTCTACCGCTCCCTCTTTTTATATATTTTGTTTGTCTGTTTGATTTGTTTTTTTGTGATAAATGTTAGCTCTTTCACGAGCCTCGATTCTGTATACAAAAAAAAAAAAATTGAATTCAGGCTGTTACACAACAAAATGTGAAAAAGTCATGGGGTGCGAATACTTTCTGAAAGCACTGCATTATAGTTATTGCTCGATTCCATATTTTGAGTGGAGAAAGCACCAGTAATGTGTCCCATACAACCCTTCCTGTACATTACCAGGAGCAATAAGTGCCACCGGCCACGTGGAACATTATCTCTTGCTTTTACCCAGTACAATCTGGTGTCATCCTGGATGCAGTATCCGGTGGTAGGGGTACTCAGTTTTTGGGGTACCTGGTGTTGCCCAGTTGTTTTTTGTCAGGGATTAACACACTTCCCCACATCCACTATGGAATGGGGAGAGGTATCATTTAACATTACCTTTCACATAGCTACAAAGGTGTAGGCACAATAGGGCGACTTTTTAAAAATCAAAAAAAAATCTAACCTTTTTTTGAAAAAATTTATATTTGTCTAAAACTGTCCCTGGCACTTACCGATGAACCTCTTAAAATTTGACGAAGCCCCGTTCAGCCATCTCTGAGAAAAATGGTGATGCACACATACACAAATGGCTCACTTATAGTATACTAGCGAGATACCTGTGCTATGCAAGGGTGGGAGCCCAAATGCAAACTGTTGCAAAAGATCAAATTGTCGGCATGAAAAAAAACTTTGGTGATCTTCCATCAGCTGGTAGGCCCAAAACGTGTCTAAATCCGTTTCCCAGCCAAGTTTCCACTATTTCATGCTCGCTCCTCAGCAGTACTTTGGAGGTACAACAAACATGGATTGGAAATCTTAGCTGGTGGAATAGAACGACGTTGCTAAGGTTACCGGCTCCACCCACTGCAGTATCTGTTCATTGAATTTTTTAATGCTGAATTCCCATATCTACCAACACTCCAAAAACGTTCTCATTTCAGGTGAGAAATTGACGAACCCGTTGGATCGGGTTCAAATTTAAAGTCAATTGGATGAAAAATGAGGATGTCATAAATTACACCTGGGTTGTTGACCTTTGACCTATGTTGACATTTTGGCCGATGTTGACATCAAAAATAAATTGTGGTTGAATTAAATGACAACATGCAAATCCTCTTCAAATTTCAAGTCAATCGGTTGAAAATTGACAATTTTAGAAATGTGGCCTATGTTGACCTTTTCACCTCAAAATACTTGGTGATGAATTATGTGACGTAATATGAAAATAGTCTTCAAATTTCAAGTTAATCAGATGAAAATTGAGGCTTTTAGAAATTTGACAAGGTTGTCGACCTTTGGCCGATGGTGACCTTATGACATCAAAAACAATAGGCTTCTTGCTTTTGACCAACTCTAACAGGTGATGAAGTTTCTTGAAGATCGGGTTAAAAATGTGACCTGTAGGTGATTGACATACATACAAACACGTAACCAACCAATGTACAGGACTTGAAAAAATCTTCGATTTTCGCAAGAAATAACCCTCACAACATGGATATTCATGTTGTGTGTCGGTTTCCAAAGGAGTACTGACATTGGCTCACTCGAACAAAAGAGAACCAACTCTAACAATATTTCCCTGCCAAACATGAATGGCATTTCCTCATAGTCTGAATACTTTCAGTAACACAGTACATGCTATTAGATAGGAAGTGGATTTATATTGCTTCGACAATCTCATTACACAGATGAATTCAATTTCCTATGACATTCATTGTAAAAATCCATGGCCAGTGTGGGATTTTGAGCAATCTATGGCCAGTGTGGGATATTGAGCAATCTATGGCTAGTGTGGGATATTGAGCAATCGATGGCCAGTGTGGGATTTTGAGCAATCCATGGCCAGTGTGGGATTTTGAGCAATCCATGGCCAGTGTGGGATTTTGAGCAATCCATGGCCAGTGTGGGATTTTGAGCAATCCATGGCCAGTGTGGGATTTTGAGCAATCCATGGCCAGTGTGGGATTTTGAGCAATCCATGGCCAGTGTGGGATTTTGAGCAATCCATGGCCAGTGTGGGATTTTGAGCAATCCATGGCCAGTGTGGGATTTTGAGCAATCCATGGCCAGTGTGGGATTTTGAGCAATCCATGGCCAATGTGGGATTTTGAGCAATCCATGGCCAGTGTGGGATTTTGAGCAATCCATGGCCAGTGTGGGATTTTGAGCAATCCATGGCCAGTGGGGGATTTTGAGCAATCCATGGCCAGTGTGGGATTTTGAGCAATCCATGGCCAGTGTGGGATTTTGAGCAATCCATGGCCAGTGTGGGATTTTGAGCAATCCATGGCCAGTGTGGGATTTTGAGCAATCCATGGCCAGTGTGGGATTTTGAGCAATCCATGGCCAGTGGGGGATTTTGAGCAATCCATGGCCAGTGTGGGATTTTGAGCAATCCATGGCCAGTGTGGGATTTTGAGCAATCCATGGCCAGTGTGGGATTTTGAGCAATCCATGGCCAGTGTGGGATTTTGAGCAATCCATGGCCAGTGTGGGATTTTGAGCAATCCATGGCCAGTGTGGGATTTTGAGCAATCCATGGCCAGTGTGGGATTTTGAGCAATCCATGGCCAGTGTGGGATTTTGAGCAATCCATGGCCAGTGGGATTTTGAGCAATCCATGGCCAGTGTGGGATTTTGAGCAATCCATGGCCAGTGTGGGATTTTGAGCAATCCATGGCCAGTGTGGGATTTTGAGCAATCCATGGCCAGTGGGGGATTTTGAGCAATCCATGGCCAGTGTGGGATTTTGAGCAATCCATGGCCAGTGTGGGATTTTGAGCAATCCATGGCCAGTGTGGGATTTTGAGCAATCCATGGCCAGTGTGGGATTTTGAGCAATCCATGGCCAGTGTGGGATTTTGAGCAATCCATGGCCAGTGTGGGATTTTTAGCAATCCATGGCCAGTGTGGGATTTTGAGCAATCCATGGCCAGTGTGGGATTTTGAGCAATCCATGGCCAGTGTGGGATTTTGAGCAATCCATGGCCAGTGTGGAATTTTGAGCAATCCATGGCCAGTGTGAAATTTTGAGCAATCCATGGCCAGTGTGGGATTTTGAGCAATCCATGGCCAGTGTGGGATTTTGAGCAATCCATAGCCAGTGTGGGATTTTGAGCAATCCATGGCCAGTGTGGGATTTTGAGCAATCGATGGCCAGTGTGGGATTTTGAGCAATCCATGGCCAGTGTGGGATTTTGAGCAATCCATGGCCAGTGTGGGATTTTGAGCAATCCATGGCCAGTGTGGGATTTTGAGCAATCTATGGCCAGTGTGGGATTTTGAGCAATCTATGGCCAGTGTGGGATTTTGAGCAATCCATGGCCAGTGTGGGATTTTGAGCAATCTAAGGCCAGTGTGGGATATTGGGCAATCCATGGCCAGTGTGGGATTTTGAGCAATCCATGGCCAGTGTGGGATTTTGAGCAATCAATGGCCAGTGTGGGATTTTGAGCAATCCATGGCCAGTGTGGGATTTTGAGCAATCCATGGCCAGTGTGGGATTTTGAGCAATCCATGGCCAGTGTGGGATTTTGAGCAATCCATGGCCAGTATGGGATTTTGAGCAATCCATGGCCAGTGTCGGATTTTGAGCAATCCATGGGCAATGTGGGATATTGAGCAATCCATGGCCAGTGTGGGATTTTGAGCAATCCATGGCCAGTGTGGGATTTTGAGCAATCCATGGCCAGTGTGGGATTTTGAGCAATCCATGGCCAGTGTGGGATTTTGAGCAATCCATGGCCAGTGGGATTTTGAGCAATCCATGGCCAGTGTGGGATTTTGAGCAATCCATGGCCAGTGTGGGATTTTGAGCAATCCATGGCCACTGGCCAGTGTGGGATTTTGATCAATCCATGGCCAGTGTGGGATTTTGAGCAAGCCATGGCCAGTGTGGGATTTTGAACAATCCATGGCCAGTGTGGGATTTTGAGCAAGCCATGGCCAGTGTGGGATTTTGAGCAATCCATGGCCAGTGTGGGATTTTGAGCAATCCATGGCCAGTGTGGAATTTTGAGCAATCCATGGCCAGTGTGGGATTTTGAGCAATCCATGGCCAGTGTGGGATTTTGAGCAATCCATGGCCAGTGTGGGATTTTGAGCAATCCATGGCCAGTGTGGGATTTTGAGCAATCCATGGCCAGTGTGGGATTTTGAGAAATCCATGGCCAGTGTGAAATTTTGAGCAATCCATGGCCAGTGTGGGATTTTGAGCAATCCATGGCCAGTGTGGGATTTTGAGCAATCCATGGCCAGTGTGGGATTTTGAGCAATCCCTGGCCAGTGTGGGATTTTGAGCAATCTATGGCCAGTGTGGGATTTTGAGCAATCTATGGGCACTGTGGGTTTTTGAGCAATCCGCCGCTCCCATTGTTCGGCCACAAGTCAACATTGAAGCACAAGAGCTCAAATGTTGAATATTTTTTACCATTTTAACTTTCATACATCTCTTATTTCAAAGCAACAATTTTTCATGGCATTTTTCCACATCCTTTCATTGTGAAAGCTTTTATTTCATTGGCCTGCACTTTAAACGATATTGTTGGATGGATTTTAGTGCCAGATTCTACCCACAAGGCTGACATGATGGCCTCGAGGTACGCACACTCGTCTCAAAAAGCCCTCAGGCCTGGGTTCGAATTCCGACCCAGCTATGTACTGTCATCCTGGTGTTTCAGAGGCACAGCGATTCATCAATGGGATGTGTGTGCCGTCCCTCGGATGGACATTGAACTGGGAATCCCGCCTGTTGGCATTAGGCAATTAGTAGGCGAGCTATCGCCGACAATCGAAACAAATTTCCCATTCCTGCCCTCACCTACTACTGGGAAGGTAATGAGAAACCACCCAGTATAAGTATAACCTTTGTTGAGGAAGCTGCATCGGCCGCACCAATGCTTTGTGACAGAATAGGCATACACTCAACATTAAAAAGGAGAGAGCATGGACATATGGAGACAGGGGAGAGAGGGGGAATGGTGAAAGGGGATGGAGGAGGGAGGAAGGGGAGAGATGGAGGAGGGAGGGGAAGAGAGAGGGGATGGTGGAGGGGAAGGGGGGAAGGGGAAGGGGGGGGGGAAGGGAGGGGGTAAGGGGAAGGTAGGGGAAGGGAAAGAGGAAGACAGAGGGGAGGGGAGGGAGAGAGAAAAGGAGAGAGGGGAGGGGAAGGGAAGGGAGAGAGGAATATATAGAGGGGAGGGGAAGGGAAATGGAGAGAGGAAGACAGAGAGAGAGGGGAGGAGAAGGCAAAGAGGAAGAGAGAGGGGAGGGGAAGGAACTTGAGCTCAATTTGGATTGTCATAGCAAAGAGGATGAATACTTATCGACTCAAGACATTTCAGCTTTTCATTTTTAATTAGTTTGTAAAAATTAATTTTATAAATTCCATTTTGGCATTATGGGGTATTACAGTCACATGAAAAAGTAAGTACACCCCATGTAAAGTTTTGACTTTTTCAACATATTTCAACATACAACTATTTGATCTTCATTTCAACAATATTGATAGATAAAGGTGATATAATATAACAAATATCATGAAACATTCACATTTTGTGGTCCATTGTATCATTTAAATAAACATAAATGCAAATTTCGCATGTGGAAAAAGTAAGTACGCCGCCCCTAAATTTGTCACTACTTCAAATACCTAAAATTAGAATCAGGTGCACCAGCTCAGGTGCAAATGATTAGAACATCGTCAGAGAGGATCTTGGAGGAAGCTGTCTTATTTAAACCTCAGACATTTAGTTTGGTTTGCTCTTTGTTGTTGAAGTGTGCGGCATCACCATACCTAGATCTAAAGAGCTCTCTGAGGCCTTCAGAAAGAAGGTTATAGATGCCTACGAGTCTGGGAAGGGATTTAGAAAGATCTCCAAACAATTTGAAATCATTCATTCGACTGTCCGGAAGATCATCTACAAGTGGAGAAGATTCCAAACAACTGCCAACTTGTTCAGGCCAGGCTGGCCCAGCAAGTTCAGCCCGAGAGCAGACCACAAGATGCTGAAAGAAGTCTCTAAGAACCCCAGAATGTCATCACGGGACCTACAGGTAGCTCTTGCCACTGTTGATGTCAAAGTGCACGAGTCTACCATTAGCAAGAGCCTGCACAAATTTGATCGACATGGGAGGTGTGCCAGGAGGAAACCTTTGCTGTCCAGAAAGAACATCAGGGCAAGACTAAAGTTTGCCAATGAACACCGAGGCAAAGACCAGCACTTCGGGAACAATGTGCTCTGGACAGATGAGTCAAAGGTAGAGCTATTTGGCCACAGTACCAGAAGACATGTTTGGCGAAAACCAAAGACAGCATTTGACCACAAGAACCTGATACCAACTGTAAAGCATGGTGGTGTAAATATTATGGTTTGGGGCAGCTTTGCTGCATCAGGGCCTGGGCAGCTCACCATCATAGAATCCACTATGAATTATTCATTGTACCAGAGGGTGCTTGAGGATAATGTGAGGCCATCTGTTGGAAAGTTGAAGCTCAACCGAAGGTGGACCATGCAACATGACAATGACCCTAAACATACCAGTAAATCCACCAAGGAATGGCTGAAAAGAAAGAAATGGAGGGTTCTGTAATGGCCAAGTCAAAGCCCGGATCTAAATCCCATCGAGATGTTGTGGGGGGATTTGAAACGAGTTGTGCATGCAAGAAACCCCTCAAACATCACACAGCTGAAAGAATTCTGCACGGAGGAGTGAGCAAAAATTTCTCCCAGTCAATGTCAGAGACTGGTAGACAGTTATAAGAAACGCCGACTTGAGGTTGTTTCTGCCAAAGGGGGCAATACCACCTATTAGAGCCAAGGGTGTACTTACTTTTTCCACTTGCGAAATTTGCATTTATGTTTATTTAAATTATAAAATGGACTACAAAATGTAAATGTTTCATGATATTTGTTGTATTATATCACCTTTATCCATCATTATTGTTGAAATGAAGATCAAATAGCTGTACGTTGAAATATGTTGAAAAAGTCAAAACTTTACATGGGGTGTACTTACTTTTTCACGTGACTGTATGTGTAGATCAGTTACAAAAAGAAATCTCAATTTAATCCATTTTAAATTCAGGTTGTAACACAACAAAATGTGAAAAAGTCAAAAGTACTTTGTGAAGGCACTGTGTACAAAGGGACTGCCGTAGGTTGGCAACCATTGTACAGGCTTGCCAGACCGAATGGTCTCTGTCTGTGTTGAAGTTCCTTGAAACGGAAGTCACCTTTCAAATATTGTGAACCGTCGTGTCTGTCCGTGTGTTCGTGTCTCCCGTTTACGGCGACTGTTTCCCATTCTGCATTTGAAAAGCTCAACAATTACCATTGGAATGACGAGAGAACAGGCATGAGTAATGTTGATGCCAAATTGTATTTCACAAGCAGGATATTCCACACGCTTTTTAGACAAATCCAACCTCCATCGCCTGATGTTGCACCACCATTTAGTAGTGGGCGGTATACGTACAAATATCTCAGAGCTTTGGCTCTGAGTGAAACCAAGAGTGCAACACAATTAATCTCGTTAAAGTGAATGAAATAATTAAAATTGAAATATTAACTAACTTTTCCCATCACTGGCGATGGGTACTTTTCCCAGTAATAGATAAGATAACACAATATAATTACCTCCGCCACCAAAGGTGGATGCAGGTTATGTTTTCACCCCTGTCTGTCCATCTGTCTGTGTGTTTATCTGTCCGTTTGTGAGCAAAATATCTCAAACAGTTGTGGACGGATTCGGACGAAATTTGGCAGAGATGTAGCGTATGTGACAAGGACAAAATGATTAGATGTTGGTGAAGATCCGGATTCGGATCCGGCTACTAGAATCTTTTAAGAGATTCTGCACCATTGGGATATAGGGCCAAAACGATACATAGCAGGATATCTCAATAAGTTGTGGACGGATTTGGACGAAACTTGGTGAACCGGATGGGTGTCTGACAAGCACAAACAGATTCGATTTTGGTGAAGATCTGAATATGGATTCGGATATGAGAATTATTTAATTTTCTAAGTAATTCTTCACCATTGGGATTTAGGGCCAAAAACGATACATAGCAGGATATCTCAAAAAGTTATGGATGCATTTGGACGACATTTCTTGGACATGTTGTGTGTCTGACAAGGACGAATCGATTCAATTTTGGTGAAGATCTGGATCCGGATCCAGCTAGTATAAATTTTTAAATGATTCTTCTCCATTGAGTGATATGGCCAACCAGGTGTAATACTCTACTGAGTGCCGTTCGAGTTTTATTTATATATCTGTATCTCAATACTCCCTAAAATAAAAGTGTAAGCTGTTCCCAATTCTGAAAGTCCTCTAAAATGAAACCTGATCACTCTGACAATATTGCCAGATGTTTCGTGGATTGCACTTGATGGCGAAAAGTGGTAAAATTGATGTAATATTAGTTGGTGATGTAAATATTACAGAGCATTGCCTTGGATGGATGAAGTACATTCTTCCCTAGGATCAGGGCAGCTTTTTGCCTCATTTGGGGAATATGGCAGCAGGATTGTTTTGCAGTGGATCACGTTGTGTTGTGGAAGTGTTCCCGCTGTTCTTCAGAGGTATAAGGGTTACTATATTCAAATGGTCCTTCACTATGCTATAGCAACGTGTTCATCCTAAATAATCCGTGACACCAATGTGCGTCCAAGTGATGGTCACGTTTCTCAAGGCCATTTGCAAGCAACAGCATTCCAAAGGCCCCCAGCACTTGAGATGCTTTCTGGAAAGCAAACTTTTATCTTGCAGTCGTTGGTGACAATTCCTCACCAGAGGCTGCCATTTTAGCTCCTTTAAAATACTCAAGGTGGCTTTTAGTTCAGGCAGTTGGAAAGCAGCAGATGCTTCACTACTTCACTATTGCAGGACGGGTGTCCAGGTCTCACATGCATGAGGAAGCAAATGAAATTACATTTCCGGCAATGATCGTATTTATGTATTCTTTCCATTGCTGTGGGAGAGCTGGGATTGTAGGGAAGGAAAGGCGGAAGGACAGGGGACTTCAGCGCTATCTGACAATCGTTGAATCACAAATATCCCTTTGATTTCTGTTTCTCATGGCAGAAATACAGAATTTGAAAAGTTGAGAAAAAAGTTGAATATTATAGAAAACTGTGGGATAAAATGATGGAAAATGAATAAAGATCAAGAATAGCAGTGGAAGCTAGAACGACACTCGGT
Source organism: Myxine glutinosa (assembly GCF_964187855.1). Lineage (NCBI taxonomy): Eukaryota > Metazoa > Chordata > Myxini > Myxiniformes > Myxinidae > Myxine > Myxine glutinosa. Next base: position 12,031,588 of record NC_136271.1, read on the forward strand.
AGAGCACATACGTCCGCCAGGCTGAACAGGTTATGGTTTGAATCCACTGATAGGCCGGATCTGGATTCGGACCTGAACCAAAATCAAAACCTGCTTGTTCTTGTCGCCAAACTAACTCATCCACCAAGTTTTGTCGTGACATTTCCATAACGTTTTGAATAGTCGTGCTATACATCGTTTTAGTCTCCAACTCCCAATGGTAAAGAATCACTTTTAAAATTCTAATGGGCGGATGCAGATCCGGATCTTCACCAAAATCGAATCATTTCGTCCTTGTCACATACCCAACCTGTCCACCAGGTTTCTTTCGAATCCGTGCACAATTTTTTGAGATATCCTGTTCACAGACAAACAGCCAAACAGACAGACAGATAGGAGTGAAAACATAACCTCCGCGCACCTTCAGTGGCCGAGGTAATAAAAATTGAGAAAACCTGGCCTGTTTATAAGGTTCTCATCTCAAACAATGTCCCGTGATATAGAAAAACCCAACGTCAAATCTCAAAAAATATACATAAAATATTGTCATGTGACTACCCTGTAGAGAGCACCTCAGGGTGACACAGATGACAAAACGAGCTTTAACTCTGAGGCATTCAATTCAATGACGGACCTTCGTTACACGCGAGGGAAAGGAGGATGATGAACTTACCTGGACGGCTTCCACCCGCCGTCCTCGACCCTGCAATAATTCAACTCAAACCGACACGGAATTAAAATGTACAAAAATATCGGATTTATTAAAGAAAATGCCGGTCACAAAATAATTCACGATAAAACTATATTCCTAATATTACAGACATTACAGACCAAAATACACACAATGGGAAAAATAAATGTAAAAACAAATATGTGTTTGTGTGGCACTTATCTCAAATCGGCTCGTGCATCTCGTCAGGAATCGTCTAAACCCACTCGCGTCCTTGGTGGGAAAATGCACTCGTTGGCACGAACTAGGCCTCGCCGCGCGTCCACTCACTCCTGGCTTTGTCCGCCGATTCCAATTGTCCGAAAAAATGTCCGCCGTTCCAATTATTTTGTACTTGAGGCTCTGACGTCATCCCACGACGTATACGTGTCCGCTCCTATCAGTGAGTCCCAGCTTACCAGTCCTTGTGCCAATCAAATGCCGGACAATCACTGCTCTTCTAGGCGTGGCTCCATGGCCCTGCCTGATTGAGGTGGTGATGTAGCGTCTGCGGCACCAGCGGTAGTGTTCGATGCCTGGTTTCTGGTTGGTTTTTATTTAGCGTTATTAATTATGGTGTTGATTGCTTGGCTTGGCTATGGTGTGTAGTGCGGTGTCATAAGGAACACAGGAAAAGCTTACAGAGGCATTACATACAGGGGATTAATTTACCCATAATCCCTCGCTAATTAACATACCCCACCCCTCTCATGGGGACGAAGATACAAGCTCTTTCACGACATACGGTCCACACAAATTTCCGAATTATATGGGGTTTCTTCTTCTTCACGACAGTCGGAGCACGCCACCTATGCATTCTACCTGGACTAAGGTATTGCCTACCCCCTACAAACGTAACAATATATTGTTATGGGTTTGGCAGCTGAGTCACATGGGGCTTCTCGGACCCGCTTCCAGACCTTTGATCCTGAAGCCGACAGGCCACAGATAACTCCGTGACACGATGAGTCGCTAAGCAACCACAGATATTGTCCAAGACGATAAATTTAGGTAGGGTCCTTGCATCCAAATCCCGCGTTACCTCCCCGGCAAATTAATCCCCACAGATAATGCCTGCGCTTCTCAATGCCCCACTCTTGTGCAATCAGCACGGCCCGAGCGATACCGTCAGCGGGACGTTGACTAATCTTAACCTTAGCAAAACAGCAGGGCAAAACTCCCATCCACTATTTACACACTATTGTCTAACTAATGGAGAAAGAAACGATCAGGCAGTTTGTAAAGAGTATATAAAACTAAAAGGACATGTGTATACAGGCAAAAGCAGTTTGCCATATTATATATTGTTACGGATCCGTCACTTCCGCCTTTGTTATTATATACTTGTAGGATTTTAATTTCAGGTAATATTGTTGTTAAAATTGTTGTGTGAAATGGAGATCTACAACATTGTCCCAATAGTAGGTTTAATTCAGTTTCAATCTCTGACAACACCTGTAAGAAATCATCAAGCTTTGTATTAGTATTCCGTAATCATGGAAGTAGCAATCAATTAGCAATTAGTGCAAGCATGCCTGGAACATCGAGATATACGCACCATTCGAGTATACACTATCACACAGAATAAATGTCACAGGAATGTATCGGAGCGATGTTCGTCCGCATTCTTATAGAAGCCTCTCAGTGGTTGGTGACAGCATAACACCTGGGTTCAACTTAGACACTTTCATTACATTCTCCCCGCCGTTAAAACTACACTTCCGCTAAGGCAGAAATCAAGCTAGCAGCACATAGTAGCAGAGTAATATCAGTGAGCAGCAGTTGCCAGTCCATGTCAGTCAGACCCAACCATAGCGGTCAGGGGCAGCGAATCTCTCTCCCGGCGCGGGTCCGGTAACTACCGGGTACTACATCCCCAAGACCGCGTCAGAGCAGCCGCCTAAATCGGGTGATGGCGGTGGCCCCACAGGGCCAGCCGGATCGGGTGCATGTAGCGATGAGGAAGCCGGCAGATACTCCATAGGCGGATCAACGGGCGGATCAACGGAATAGTAAGCTGGTTCGTCAACTTCCCCGCATGGGGCCAGGTGGCGTACTGAGACCGTCGACTCCCGTCCATTGGGCAACAACACACGAGCGTGCTCGGGGTTAGCTTGGAGAACCTGCACCTTATCCACCAGCTGGTCATATTTACTCATACGAACTGCACATTTGAGAAAAGCCGGCCCCAGCTCAGCAAGCCAACCCGGTAAAGGTCGGGTACTACCCGAACGCCTCGGGTAACGAAACATCCGTTCGTGGGGAGTTTGATTGGTAGCAGTACACAATTAAGTCCTGATCGAGCTTAATGCCCCGGGTAGTGACCAAGCCCATTTGTCTAGTCCTAGGCCGCAGGACTCAAGACTCAGAGTAACGGCCCTCCATATAATGCCATTAAAGCGTTCCACCTGTCCATTCGCCTGTGGCCTATACAGAGTAGTATAGCTAGAAGCGACATTATGCTGGAGCAAGAAGTTCCTCACATCCTGGGACAAGAACACCGCGCCACGATCGGTGTGCACATAGGCCTGATTCCCAAACATAGAAAACAAGATCTGCAGGCACCGGATAACCGTAGCAGCAGACATATCTCCGCACGGGAAAGCAAAAGGGAATCTAGAGAACTCATCACGATCGTGAGTAGATAACGAGAATTACTCGAAGCCGGTGACGCCGGCAGTGGTCCTTTGAAATCCATCGCCAATCTCTTCCACGGCCTAGTGGCTTGGACTAGCGTGCTCATAGGAGGGTTGTAGAAGCGACGTTTGAGTTCAGCGCATACGGAACAAGTGCGACAGAGCTGACGAATATCCTCAACGGAATAGGGCAAGTTACGACTGCGCGCATAATGAGCGAAACGTGTCACGCCGGGATGGCACAAGGTGTCATGAAGAATGCGCAGGTCCTCAAAAGAGGTGAGGCCTGCACACATCGCCGGCCGCGATAAAGCATCGGCAACAAGGTTATCCCGCCCTGGGCTGTATTTGATTGTGTAGCAGAAATCGGCGAGCTCGATCCGCCAGCGAGTGATTTTCTCATTCTTAATGCGTTGAGCATGCTGCGTGTCATACATAAATGCAACGCTCTGTTGATCCGTGATAATTTGGAAACATCGTCCGAGCAAATAGGGACGCCAACGCCTGATCGACTGGACGATGGCATACGCCTCCTTTTCGACAGACGAATGTCTCAGTTCCGCGGAGGAGAGAGTCCTTGAAAAGAAGGCCACACGGCGCCCCCCCCCCTGAGAGAGTGTCGCAGCTATCGCATGATCCGACGCATCGCTTTCCAAAACAAAGGATTTATTTTCGTCAATCGTCGACACAGCGGTGCCAGCGATGTCAGACTTAAGGCCATGAAAAGCGGCCTTGGCAGCGAGACTCATGGGGAACGCATCGCAATCCACAAGTTGGCGGAGCTTCGCGGAAAATTTTTGAACCCACTTGGAATAATGAGCAAACAGCCCGAGAGCACGCTTCACTGAAGCACGATCGCAGGGCGGGGCCATGTCGAGCAAGGGTCGCAGACGCTCCTTATCCAGAGCGACAGAGCCGTGGGTCACGGTGTACCCCAGGAGATCTATCGTGCGAGCAGAGTAGCGACATTTAGCCTCATTCATAGTCAAGCAATACCTATGCGCGACCTCGAGGAAGCACTTCAGAATAGCATCATGATGTTCTTTGTCATACCCGCAAACCGTGAGATTATCCAGATAAACAAAGACATCGGTTAAGTTTTCCTTAGCGATGAGGTCGTCCATAGCCCTTTGAAAACACAACCCCATTCGTGACCCCGAAAGGTAGCCGGGTGAACTGGTACAACCTCTGGCCTGATTCGAACGCAGTATAGATGCGATCCGCCGCGGAGATGGGGATCTGATGATACCCACTACGTAGATCGAGAGTGCTATAGACCGAGTACTGTGCCACCTGTCGAACCAGGGAGTCCATTCCCGGGAGTGGGAAGGCATCCAATTGAGTAAACCAATTAATCGTCTGCGAATAGTCGATTACCATGCGTTTGCGATGTGATTCGGTCCGTACCACCAGAACTTGGGCCCGCCAAGGCGATCGACTAGGTTCTATGATACCTTCCTTTAGTAGATGCGCAGTCTCTTCCGCAATGAATTGCGTGTCAGCTCGTGAGTAGCGTCGCGATTTAACCGCAACAGGTGTACAGCCTGTGGTCATATTGGGAAACAGCGACAGTGGCTCAATTTCCATCCCTGCAAGAGCACACACAGCAAGAGTATCAGTACCACCAAATTCCATTTCCAAGCACCCATGTCGCTGGAGAAAATCATGTCCGAACAAAACTTCTGCACATAATGCTGGTAAGACCATTAAATGCACATCCGGAAACATTTGACCCTTAATTACAAGCTTCAGTCGACATTCCCCCTTTGTGCTAAGCCATAGCCCCTGAGAGGCCATGAAGATTCTGCATCTTGTCCCAAGAATCGGCCATCCATGTCTCTGTACAAGTCGAAAATCAACATAACTATCAGTGGCTCCTGTGTCAATTAAAGCATTTGCAAAAATTCCTTCAATCATGAGTGGGATAATCGCGCGGGACAGGCCAGATGGCCCTGTAGATGTCGAATCGTCGAGGGGAGGTGCTCGAGCCTCGCGTGTGGATCCGATGCCAGCTAATGTCTTTCGTGCCGTTGAATTTGCTTGTCGGCCAGTCTTGCCGCCTCCAGAGGGCGCTCGTGCCACGCGCGAAGATCCCAGCTTTCGTGCAGTCAGAGTAGATTGTAGGTCGATCATGCCGCCTCCGGAGGGCGCTCGTGCCACGCGTGGAATTTCGAAGCCAGCGTTCGCCTTTCGTGTAGTCAAAGTAGATCGTAGGTCGATCGTGCCGCCTCCGGAGGGCGCTCGTGCCACGCACGGAGTTTCGAAGCCAGCGTTCACCGATCGGGTGGCCGATCCCGGAAGTTGGCTGGGCGTCGAAAGAATTCCTGTCAAGGACGGTCGTGCCGCGTACTGAAATGATTGCGACACTTGTTTAGTCGGCGCGGCGAGTCTCATCAAGGTCAAGCTCTCAGCTCGGGGCCCACGGAGAGGGGCAATCCCAATCAAGGTCGTGCGAGGCACGCCGTGCGCCGTTCGTACCGCGGGCGCGGAAATAAGCACATTCAGCGTCGAGCGAGCTCGCCGGCCTCGTGACGCTCGACAAACTTTTGCAATGTGACCCGTCTTTGCGCACAAATGACACTTTGCTTCCTTAGCCGGACAAACTGACCTGAGATGGTTCCGGTTCCCGCAGAAATAGCACTTAGCGCTACTTCCTGGCTTGGGTCCGGCAGCAGCTGCCGCCGTCAATCCCAGATCGGGATCCTCGAGAGTGTCCTTTGTCCCCGATTCCGGCGGAGGTGCAGGTGCTGCATCCTCGAGCTCGGCGGTAGCTCTCTCTGGTCGTGTCTGTCGAGATATCCCCGCCGTGACGTATGGGCGTTCATACGCGTCGGATTGTTCCCGCGCTTCGGTGTACACGTGAGATAACCGAAGGGCTTCTTCTAGGGTCAAGTCGGGTTCTTCAAGTAGTCTTTGTCTGACGACCGGCGATCTTAAACCTGAGACAAAAGCATCGCGGACAAGGTCATCACAGACTTGTTCATGGGTGCGTACCGCAGGGGTACTGTCCTTCAGTAGCCGTCGGAGGTCTTGAGCGAATTGGTCTAAGGTCTCCGTGGGCTGTTGTCGACGAGACGCAAACAAATGTCTGGAGTAGACCACGCTTCGTCTTTTAATGTAGATACGTTTCAGCTTGGCCACAGCAGCATCGTACGTCGCGCACTGTTCAATGGGCATATATACCATATGGTGCACCTTGGATTGCAGCACTGCGAGCTTCGTGTCAGCAGTGATCCCCTCCTGGGAATTGAATTGATTAGCCAAGATCTTCAGCCAATGTGTCAGCTGCATGGCCGCGTCCATCGCCTGGGGGTCCGCGCCGAAGACTGGAACTTGGATCAGCTTATGAGCCATGTCGTACTCGTTCGGGACAAAGAGAGGAAACTGAATTAATTGTTGTGAGAAATCAAGATCTACAACATTGTCCCAATAGTAGGTTTAATTCAGTTTCGATCTCTGACAACACCTGTAAGAAATCATCAAGCTTTGTATTAGTATTCCGTAATCATGGAAGTAGCAATCAATTAGCAATTAGGGCAAGCAAGCCTGGAACATATAGATATACGCACCATTCGAGTATACACTATCACACAGAATAAATGTCACAGGAATGTATCGGAGCGATGTTCGTCCGCGTTCTTATAGAAGCCTCTCAGTGGTTGGAGACATCATAACACCTGGGTTCAACTTAGACACAATTTCATTACAGAGATGACTTCAGTAAAAGGTAAAAATAAATGTTTGTGAAGGAAAAAGGAAAACGCGGCAAAGAACCGGAAGAGGAGAGAGGAGGAGACGGCAATGAGGAGAAGAGAGCTGTGAATCGCATCGAGGATGCGAGCGGATTTTTTAAATATTGGTCGCGAATGAGTTGAGGCTTCCCATGAAAGGGATCGCCTGTGACGTCGTCCTATATTGTGATTGCAATTAAACCTGCATCTCAGGTTTTATTACCAAGCGTGAGTTATTGTTTGAGGGAAAGCAAGAATCTCCATTACAGGCTCATTCGCCATTTTGTCCTCAAAGAGGCCGTCCGCTTGGTGCATCTTGTTTGGTCATTGGGGATTCCCATATTGACATCATTGTGTTGATCGCCCTTGGTTTCCATATCGGGTCAATTCCCATATCGACGTAACGCCTCGTCCGCCGCCGTGCTGAAACCTGCCAGTTCTCGTTGTTCTGCATGACTTCAACCTTCACCCCACTTTGGGATTCGTGCAGGGACTTTGGGATTGTTACATTCTACTCACGTTTGGCGTATCGTGAGTTTATTGCTTTGAAAGCATTGGGGAATGATGGTACCATCATAGGTATTGCTCATTTGATACAAGTGATACTTTCATTGTACTTTCTTTAAGAGTGTTATTATTGTGTATGTGAGAGTTGTTTTGTTGTTGTTACTTGTTTTGCTCTGCAATTGCATTGGTGTGATTTTACCATGGTTTATTAGAACACTCAAAATAACAAATCTTTCTGCCGTGTTCCCACTCGAGTCTCTGAGGGGCACCGTAACCAGAGTTTGGAAGGTAATTCGTAACAGAAATTGGGGGTTCGTCATCCGGTATTGAATTCCCCAACATTCTCGTCCGGGATTGAATTCCCTAACATTTCCAAATTTGACATTCCCTAACATTCCCAAATTTGACATTCCCAAATTTGACAATTTTTGTGTGAAGGTTAACAGGCTTGCTAACTAATTGTCACAATTGTGTTTGACGTGGAAAATTTTGTGACGTCCCCTAACGAGGCGAAGTTCCAGGCATTAAAAAGATTGGAACTTAGGACGTTGGCCAAATACTGTAACTTGGAGGTCCACGTTAATATGAAAAAGGCAGAGATTCAGACGTTGGTGGTAGAATATTTAGTGGGAGAGAGAAAATGGGAAGAGGTAGCATTGGATTGGTTACCAGAAGAAAAAGGAAATATGGAGCTCCGGAAAATGGAGATGCAACTGCATAGCCAGGAAAGATTAAAAGAGTTGGAATTGAAAGCAGAAAAGGAAAGGACAGCTGAAAGGGACTTAAAGGAACGGGACATGGAGTATCAGAGGATATTAAACTCAAGGAGTTTGAATTACTGGGAGAAGAAGAAGAAGAACCACCTTTAGAGGCCATTTTTCCCCGCAGAGCAGGGGTTGGCCTTTTTCGGGCACCTTGGTCCCCTTTTTGAAGCAATGTTTTATGGCCGGATGCCCTTCCTGCCACCAACCCTGTCGCCTCTTGCAACACACAGGGAATTACCAGTGAACTGGTTCTCAATTTGCCGACCTCAGAAGGATGACAGGCTGAGTCAACCCCCCTTGTGTTAATTCAGCGATCGACCGGGATTCAAACCCAGGATCCTAGGATCCCAAGCTGGCACCCTAACCGCTAAGCCAACACCAGGCTCCTTGAATTACTGAGAGGACGGAGAGAAATCTTACCCGTGCAGGATAGTTCGACAACAAGTCAGAACTCTTGGGATATTGGTAGGCATGTAAGACTGGTTCCACCCTTTAATGAAAAGGAGGTAGCCTAGTTTTTTTTACACTTTGAGAAAGTGGCTCAAATGCTAAAATGGCCTGTGGGGTCCTGGACTATGTTAGTGCAAAGTGTTCTGGTGGGTAAAGCTCAAGATATCTATTCGGCTTTACCGATTGACCAATGTGCAGATTATGAGATAGTTAAGAAAGCCATTCCCAAAGCCTATGAATTGGTCCCCGAAGCTTACCGGCAAAAATTTAGGAATGCCAGAAAGCGGGAGAATGAGCCCCATGTGGAGTTTGCTTGAGAGAAGGAAACTATGTTTGATAGGTGGTGTGACTCGAAAGATATTGGGGAAAACTTTAACCGTTTAGGACAATTTATTTTCGTGGAAGAATTTAAACAGTATGTCCACGCGGACATTAAAGTTCATTTGCATGAAAAATAAGTGCCCAAGTTGTATGAGGCAGCAACAGTGGCAGATGACTATGCCTTGACACACAGAATCGGGTTTCACAAACCTAATTTCCCACCTAGAGTTAGCCATGGGATTTACATTAAATCAGGTTTGGAGAGCAAATTCTCATGGAGGTGGCCCAGAGAGGTGTATTGAGAAAAATCTGGTACCTCAAATTTTAGTGATCAATAGACTGACTGCCTGAGGCAGACCACGGGATTTTCCTCCGGGCCTACTTGCGCTTTTTGCAAGAAACCTGAACATTTGATGTCCCAATGTTACGCCCTGAAAAGGAGAAATCAGGATCGGAATCAGGCTACTTCAACTCCGAATGCATTGGCCAGTGTGAGAAATCGTCCTTTGAGGACAGTGACTTGTGAAGGACATCGTCCAATATTGCGATTGCAATTAAACCTGCGTCTCAGGTTTTATTACCAAGCGTGAGTTATTGTTGGCGGGAAGGCAAGAGTCTCCATTACAGGCTGATTCACCGAAGGCTGATTTTCCTTGACCTCAGGCTGATTCTTTACTGAAGTCTGAGGTCTTTTGCACACTGAAGCAGGTTCTCCTCAAGGATTTGCCTGTATTTGGCTCCATTTATTGTTCTGTCTATCCTTACAAGTCTCCCAGTCCTTGCCGCTGAAAAGCATCTCCAAAGCATGATGCTGCCACCACTATGCTTCACGGTAGGGATGGTGTTAGATGGGTGATGAGTTAAGCTTGGTTTCTGCCAGACGTAACGCTTTGCATTCAGGCCAAAGAGTTCAATTTTCATCTCATCAGATCATATTATATTTTGCCTCATGCTCTCAGAATCTTTCACGTGCCTTGTGCAAACTCAAGGCTTTTTTGTCATGTGCCTTTTTAACAGGATTGGTTTCCTTCTGACCACTCTCCCATAAAGCCTAGATTTGCAAAGTGCTGCAGAGATTCTTCTGGCAGGTTCTCCCATCTCGGCCAAGGAACTCTATAGTTCTGCCAGTAGCCATTGTGTTCTTGGTCACCTTCCTGACCAAGGTCCTTGCCCGGTTGCTCAGTTTAGTTGTACGGCCAGCTCTAGAAAGAGTCTGAGTAGTTCCATATTCTTTTCATTTCCTAAGGATGGAGGTCACTGTGCTCTTGGGAACTTTCAAAACTCTGGAAAATGTTTTATACCCTTCCCCAGATCTATGCCTCCTCACAATTATATCTCAGAGTTCTACGGACAGTTCCTTTAACTTAATGGTAGAGTTTCTGCTCTGACATGTACGGTCAACTGTGAGACCTTATATGGAAAGGTGTGCTTCTTTCCAAGTCATATCCAATTAATTGAATTGGTCACAGGTGGACTCCAATCAAGTTGTAGAGACAATTCAAGGATTATCAAAGGAAATTGGATGCACCTGAGCTCAATTTGGAGTGTCATAGCAAAGGGGTTGAATGCTTATTGACTGAAGACATTTCAGCTTTTCATTAGAAATTAATTTGTATGGGAATTCGAAAAAAAAAATCCACTTTGACATTAGGGTATGTCATGTGTATATCAGTGACAAAAATCTCAATTTAATCCATTTTTAATTCAGGCTGTAACAACAAAATGTGAAAATAGTCAAGGGGTGTGAATACTTTCAGAAGGCACTGCATGAACATATGAGAAATAATTTTTTGAAGTGTGTGTGTGTATTTGTTACTCTGCCATGGCCAAACCGTAGCACATAGAGGATCCAAATTTTGCATGTAGGTTCCTCACACTCTGGGCAAGGTTGTACACGACCACATGTTGCCCTTGAAGGCTGTTTTGAGGCCATCGGAGGCAGCTATAAAGTGTATATTACGATGTGGGGCCATGCACTGCCATCGGAGGCCGCCATAAAGTGTATATTACGATGTGAGGCCAGGCACTGCTACCGCCGGCCCACACACAAAAGGTAACCACCATGAGGCCAAAAAGTCCATAGCTTTTCAATGTCTAACATGTTCCGAAGACCGAAACCCTCGCCGGGAAAAGCTAACCTCAAAAAAAAAGTAAAAATACAAAATAAAAATAAATCTCACCGCACCTTTCCTCAAAACCATCTCAAAAACTTCCACAAAACCAATTGTTGGAATGGTGTTTTACAGGCAGGGTGTTAGTCCTTCGAATATCTTTCGCAGGGTGTTAGTCCTTCACAAAGTGAGCAGTCCTTCTCATGTTAAAGCTGTGTGTTAGTGGATGCTAATGACCATAAGTCGTCTATCATAAAGAGTTGGCGAGATATCGCCAGCACCCTGAACAAATTACAAATGAAGTTTTACTTCTGTATCAAATAAGAATCTAATCCAGGTGCACAATCACTGCTCTTGCTTACAGGATACTGGGTTTCATCCCCTACTCTCTGTCCTCTTTTCCTGTTTGTTCATCCCTTTGCTTGTTGTGTCCATGTGTGACCCCCACTGCCCCCATTGTCAGTACGTTGCCTTTTTAGCATTTTTCTCTTCTATGAGCCTCGACTTTGGAAACAAAAACTCAAGTCCGTTCAACTCTTCCTGAATTGAAGGAAAAGGCCAAGCAACTCCAAGCATTCATACATTTATAGACTCGGCCTATATACAGGATATCCAAATCAGTGTTTTCAAGTTCTGCCCTCCAGGTACGATGCTGTTAATACAAAGTACGACTTATATTATGCTAAATTTAATTTTATCAGTTTACCATGAGGAATAAGAAATCATAATCGACCAATGGAACAAAATTCTGGCTACAGCACCACCAGGTTTGAGATAAATCATAATGGTTCATGGTATATATATAATTATATTATTATAACAACAAAGTGGTGTAATTATATTTTTTACCCCTTCACCCCCTCATCCCCCCCCCCCCCCCCCCAAGCCCACCTTTTTCCGTTTTTCTAGTCTTCCCTTCCATTTCTGTCATTGAGAAGTGTGGCTGTATCCATCTTGTAAACATCCTGTTTCCTCCTGTTGCCCTCATTCATCCCCACAACCCTTATTTGTCCAGATCTCCCTACATTTCATCCCTCAACTCTGTTGTTGGTGTCCCCAGTGGTGTAGTTAGGGTTTGTGGTGCTCGGGGTTGAAATCAATTGTAGCGCCCCACAGGCACTCGCATTAAAGTTTTATAAGAACATTAGGGAAGAATCACAGGGAGGCAATACATACTGGGGATTATTAACCATAAGCCCTATAATAAATTAGGACAAACCACCCTCCCTATGGCAACATGCAAACACTCTTAACCTGAACATTTACCCTGCTTATGGACATCGAGATGACTTCTTCTTCTTCACATCACATGGTCCATATGAAACTATACATTCCTGACTTTCCTAAGGTATCTCTTGCGTACCCGCACAAACTTAACAATATAGATATATATATATATAATCTCCCGATTATATATATATAATCGGGAGATTAAATCAGACACGGACGTAGCTTCAGGACTTCGATCTTTAATTTTTGACAAGCTTTCGACCAACAAAGGTCTTCTTCTTAGTCGTCCCCAAGTTCAATTATCAGTTCTCCCCATTATTTATTCAATGCAAATGAGACACCCTGCTCGTACTGTGGAGTTTCTACTATATACATATATAACAACCTTTAAAGGCCATTTTTCCACGCAGAGCAGGGGTTGGCCCTTTTTGGGCACCGTAGTCCCCTGTTTGAAGCAATGTTTTATGGCCGGATGCCCTTCCTGCCGCCAACCCTGTTAGTCGTCTCTTGCAACACACAGGGAATTACCAGTGAACTGGTACTCAATTTGCCGACCTCGGAAGGATGACAGGCTGAGTCAACCCCCCTGGCATTAATCCAGTGATCGACCGGGATTCAAACCCAGGATCCCAAGCTGGCACCCTAACCGCTAAGCCAACACCAGGCTCATATATATATATACGGTCACGTGAAAAAGTAAGTAGACCCCATCTAAAGTTTTGACTTTTTCAACATATTTCAACATACAGCTATTTGATCTTCATTTCAACAATATTGATAGATAAAGGTGATATAATATAACAAATATCATGAAACATTTACATTTTGTAGTCCATTGTATAATTTAAATAAACATAAATGCAAATTTCGCACGTGGAAAAAGTAAGTACACCCTTGGCTCTAATTGGTGGTATTGCCCCCTTTGGCAGAAACAACCTCAAGTCGGCGTTTCTTATAACTGTCTACCAGTCTCCAACATCTACTGGGAGAAATTTTTTCCCACTCCTCCATGCAGAATTCTTTCAGCTGTGCGATGTTTGAGGGGTTTCTTGCATGCACAGCTCGTTTCAAATCCCCCACAACATCTCGATGGGATTTAGATCCGGGCTTTGACTTTGCCATTCCAGAACCCTCAATTTCTTTGTTTTCAGCCATTCCTTGGTGGATTTACTGGTACGTTTAGGCTCATTGTCATTTTGCAATGTCCACCTTCGGTTGAGCTTCAACTTTCCGACAGATGGCCTCACATTATCCTCAAGCACCCTCTGGTACAATGAAGAATACATAGTGGATTCTATGATGGTGAGCTGCCCAGGCCCTGATGCAGCAAAGCTGCCCCAAACCATATTTCCACCACCATGCTTTGCAGTTGGTATCATGTTCTTGTGGTCAAATGCTGTCTTTGGTTTTCGCCAAACATGTCTTCTGGTACTGTGGCCAAATAGCTCTACCTTTGACTCATCTGTCCAGAGCACATTGTTCCAGAAGTGCTGGTCTTTGCCGAGGTGTTCATTGGCAAACTTAATCTTGCCCTGATGTTCTTTCTGGACAACAAAAGTTTCCTCCTGGCACACCTCCCATGTAGGTCAAATTTGTGCAGCCTCTTTCTTATGGTAGACTCGTGCACTTTGACATTAACAGTGGCAAGAGCTACCTGTAGGTGCCCTGATGACATTCTAGGGTTCTTAGAGACTTCTTTCAGCATCTTGCGGTCTGCTCTCGGGCTGAACTTGCTGGGGCGGCCTGAACAAGTTGGCAGTTGTTTGGAATCTTCTCCACTTGTAGATGATCTTCCGGACAATCAAATGATTGATTTCAAATTGTTTGGAGATCTTTTTAAATCCTTTCTCAGACTCGTAGGCATCTATAACTTTCTTTCTGAAGGCCTCAGAGAGCTCTTTTGATCTAGGCACGGTTATGCCACACACTTCAACAACAAAGAGCAAAACAAACTAAATGTCTGAGGTTTAAATAAGACAGGTTCCTCCAATATCCTCTCTAACGATGTTCTAATCATTTGCACCTGAGCTGGTGCACCTGATTCTAATTTTAGGTATTTGAAGTAGTGATAAATGTAGGGGTGTACTTACTTTTTCCACATGCGAAATTTGCATTTATGTTTAGGCCAAGCAAAAAAAAAAAAATGTTTCCCGTCCAGACTTTTTTGAAAAAAGGAGGAGGGAGGCCCTTACTATTTCCTATTTTCATTTTTTTTGCTATTTTTTCCCAAGATGGCTGCCATGAATTGAATGACCACTGTGGCTGACTTAAAGACTCTATAGTTTGTCCAATGTAATGTGAAACATGCCAGTGTTGATTGTTACCGAAAGGCCTGCAATTTCATTTCCAAATTCATAGGGTAGGACTGTGGCCTGACTGTATTCACACTTCAGAATACACGAAACTACAACTAGTACTAGGCCATCCAAGTATAGCGTTACAGCTACATATGGATTTTTTAATGCACCAAGTATTTAAAAACAAGTACACTAGAAAATGTATGTCTTGATATGGCTTAAATATTTACGCTATATCACGACGCCAACTTACTTTCGTTGTTTGGTATCCATCACCAATGTCATCTCCATCGTCAAATTCTCCACTGGCAAATTTAGCGAAGAGATCGTTCAACGTTCGCTTCTCATCTACAACTGATCTCGCGAACCAAGACTTCAAAACTTTTGTCCACAAACGTATGCTTACACACACGAATATCGTCATATTCCCTACTCAAATTTGTACCATTAAAAGTATGAAATGCAAGATTTTTACATGTAAATTGCACTTGCCCAGTGCACAACCGCTGCGAGAATTGCCCGTCTTTAGCACAAAGTGTCTGCGTTAAGCCGAGCATGTATTAACCAGGAAGTTCCGTTAGAGGGCGAGATCCATAATAGTTCAGGTCATCAATGCACAAGATACGATCAGCAAACGCCCGGAAACGGCAAGTTTTAGACCGAGTTTCTTTGCAAAACGATTCAAAAAAAACAAGTATATTGTTGCGAATATGGAATTTGGCCTCCATATCCGCTTGTAAATATTCCCCTATTTTCTCCGATACTCCCCAACTCTCCCTTACCCCATTCCCTAGTCCCATTGTCTGTAAACAACACCCATTAGAGCCGATCTTCCCCTTCATCCCCCCATTAAATGTCGTGCCCAGGTCCCCCGCACCACACGTAGACAATTATAGGACATCTTGCTAGTTATTCTTAATCTATGTCAGTTAAGGACTTGTTTCCATTAATTATGACTCTTCGTTGCACCAGAATGTGATTATATGGCACCTGTTAGGAAGTTTAGGACCTCCCCATACCTCTCCGCATCTCTTCCCCATGAAGAAGCGCCAACTACAACAACAACAACAAAAGAGGGGGGCGGCGCGGTGACGGCATGGGGAGTGGGCGTCCTCCTTCCGGCTCGGTTAGCCACCATTGACCACGCGCTCCACGGGGTTACCACGAAGGGGCTCCCTGTCGGCCCCTCGTCAAGGGCGGAGCCGGTAACCCCCGCACCCAATGAGAAGCCATGGGCCGATGCCATCTGGGGCGGCGCTAACGAGCCGAGGGCGTGTCACTCCCCGCCGGATATACGCGGCCCCGCGCCGGATGTGACGTGAGATGCGCCCCGAGCTTGGAAGGAAAAAGACGCCACCCTCCCGAGCGCTGAGCGACCTCCCCAGCTTGAGACCAAAGTCGCGACCCACAAGCGCTGTGATACCTTCACGCATCTCTGGACACCACCGTACGTGATTCTGTCCCTGAGCCAGGTGCACCTGAGCCATCGCGACCTGCCTCCCCTTTTCATCAACCCCCGTGTGAGTCAGCATTTTGTCCCGTGTGTCTGTCGTCTGTCCGGGGATAATATAAGAGTGTGTCTAAGTGCCTGTCTTCCTGTAATATACCTCTAGCCCCTGTAATCTAACCTTTTTCCGTACGAATATACTTGAGAACTGAACCCTTGGTGTCGTATTGTGTGATTGTAATCCAGCCGGGTGTCTTCTTTTTCTTATTGAGCCAGCATAGCGCGATTAGTCAACCCCGGGTGCAATCGGGGTAACTTGTACGGATACGGCGGCCATCCCGCTCGGCCCACCATACCATCAAAGTCGTATCTGTAACAATTGGTGTCGAGGAGTGGAATTCGAACCCGGGACTAAATTAGTTAGGCCCAAATTTTGGGAGGGAAAATCGATTCGGAGCGCGTTTCCCGCGCGAAATTATAACGGCGAAATTTCAATTTGTTTTACGAAAATAAAAAAATAAAAACCGAATTTTGAAAGTCGCGCTATGGCGGATCAAGACAGCTGGGGTCCGGTAAAGGAGAGTGAGGTAGGGTCGATCCAGGACCAAAATGAGGGACAGGAGGAGAGCGAAGCAGTGAGGGCGGCAGGTTCGCAAAATAGCGCCGTCACGCACGAAGAAGCGGGCGCGCAAAATGGCGCCTCGCTGATCACCGCGCCAGCGACCGTGGCAGCGCCCCCGGTGGATTGGAACTTGTTTTTTTTCATACAAATGAAGGCCCTTATGGCCCAGAATAGCGAGAAAATGAGGGAGGAAATGAGGGCTGATAATGAGCGATTGGGTGAGCGATTGGAGGGCCAAATGGGGGTAATGAGGGACGAAGCGAGGGGTACCAGTGAGAAGTTAGACAATAATTTTGAGGAGTTAGACAAGAAAATTGAGAAGTTAGACAATAATTTTGAGGAGTTAGACAAGAAAATTGAGAAGTTAGACAATAATTTTGAGGAGTTAGACAACGGGATAAAAGAAGTAAAGAATGGGTTAACGGGGGTAGAAAACAGAATGGCCGCTCAAGAGAATCAAATGGAAGGGATGCAAAAAGGGTTAGAGGGGTTAGAAAACAGTATGGAAGGCAAATTGAGGGACATGAGGGACCAAGCGGAAAGGGAAGTTAAACAAATGGAGCAGCAGATAGAGGGGGTCAGAATGGGGGTAGAAACCAAACTGGATGCTCACAGGGAGGAAATGGAGCAGATGAGGGTGGCATCTGGGCAGGAGATGCAAGTGATGGGAGAGGAGATCAGAAGAGGAGTGAGTGAGGAGGTCGGAGGAGTGCGCGAGGAGGTGAGGCACTGTAAGGAGCGCATGGAGAAAGAGGTGAGAAAGGGGACTGTAAAATTGCAAGGTGGCATAGAGGACCTGACGCAGGAGGTGGAGCAGCTGACGGTGGGACAGGCGGAGTTAGTGGAGCAGGTTCAAAGGAACACTGCGGTATTAGGAGGGTTGAAAGCGACACAAAACGACATAAAAAACGACTTGATAGCGACAAAGAGGGAATGTCAGATGGTACGTGAGGGACTGACAACGAGGTTGGACGAGGTGATAGAGGTTATGGAGACGACGGACCGGCAGGTGAGGACGCACATGGAAACGGTCAAGGTAGCCTTAGAGGATGAGCTTGAGGAGACGTACCGGGACATAAAAGAGGTGAAGCAGAAATTAGAAGAAGTGGAAGAAGGGGTGAGCGAAATTAAGAAGCGACGGAGAGAGGATAACAAAGAGATAAAGGAGGAAGTAAAAGAATTGGTCCAAAGTCTGTGTTTGGATCGTGATGATGTGCTCATTAACCGGATGAGGGATTCGCAGGTGATGGAGGAGAAGCGAAGAGGAAGAGGACCCGGTGTAAGTGGTGACCAATATGGTCGTGCGTATGATGCGCCAGGTGATTTAAGAAGCTTGGGGGTCGAGATAGACCCGGGTGTTCGTGAGAGGCCATTGGTGAAGTGTGCGACAGGTCTGGTGTGCGAAAGAGGAGGTGTGCGAGAAAGTCCGACTCTGGGGTGTGTGAGAAAAAAGTGTGTGCCAAGGAGTAGTGAGGGTGCTGGCGAGAGTGAGTCGGTCGTAGCGTGTGCGAGGGAGCACATGGAAGCGCGGGGTGGTGAGTGTTACAGAGGGTGTAACGGGAGAGTGTGCGCGAGAAAGGTGTGTGACGGACAGGTGCATGGGGAAAGAGTGCGTTGTCACGAGTGGAGGTGAGAGTAGTGAGAGTGACAAGGAGAGTGAGCTGGTTGTGACAGGTGAGCGAGGATGTACACCTGGGATGGAAGGATGTACACCTGGAATGGTAGAGCGTGAGTGGGAATGCACGCTGGAGTTGGTGGTGAGGCACGTGGTTGGGTGTGCGAATGAGGGCACACCTGTGATTGTCACAGAGGAGGTGACCGAGGAGGGGGCGCGAAGAGGTGTATTGGTGAGGTGTGCGAGCAACGAATGTGTGCCAAAGTGTTCGGTGGTCAGGTGTGTGACCAAGGCTGTGAGTGGAATGGGTGTGCCTGGGTGTGTAAGGAAAGGTACGAGGAGCATGAGCACGGCTGGATGTGTGAGCAAGGAACGGGCTTCGGGGTGTAAGCATGCAGGTGAAGCATCGACATTAAACGGGTTAGAGGTTAGAGCGACTTTTAGCCGAAGCAGGCCCTCGGTGCGTGCCGGGCTTCGCGTGCCGCGAGAACCAGCGGGGATCCGAGCCACGGCGGGTTCGAAAGGACCGCCGTGCGCGACCCACGCTGGGCCTCGCTTTGAACGGCCGCGTCCGTGCTCCAATAGGCGGAGCTGGCAGCCCGATAGAAAGGGTCGTCATGGCGACCACTTTTTGGTGAGACGTGCCGGCAGGTCGAGATCGGGACATTGGATGGCTCCACGCCGAGGTGATGCGTGGGATCTCGGCCCGGGTAAGCCCCCGTCCCTGCACCGAGTGCCGGACGCATCCAGCCGCCGGCACAAAACAACCAGCATCCATTGCTTGGCTTTACGAAGCCGGGCTTTGGACAGGGATTGGCGCACCGAGAGGACCTAATAAGTAGACGGGTGATGGTGATAGTGATAGTAGTGATTTGATACAAAATTTAGAAAAGTGAATAGAATTGGCAGTAAATGGAAAATTTTTGAATTGGTTGGAAATCTGGACGAACAAAATTGATAGTGAGAGACCCCCGATGTGGTGGGATGGCAAATCCACCATCCCTCACAGACGTGGGGCAAAGGAGCAATAGTTTATGGGGTGTATGGCAGTGAAAACTAGCCCGGGTGGGTTAGGATATGGTGTGTAGGGATCTAGAAGATGACATTAGGTAACGTTAAGTTTAGTTAGTGACTGATACCTGTAGTGGGGACGCAGGTAGATTAGTATGGATGATAATGACGAGGGAGCGCAATAGTTAAAGGGACGACTGGGAAGCGCAAGTTTCAGAAGGGAGTAGTTAGCTGAGATGATGCCGTGTTTGTGAGAATTGAACAGGTGTGATTGCACAGGTGTGCAACTGGACAGGTGTGTGGAGCAGTGTATGAGTAGTGAGTGTGTGGATCAGCGCGAATGCGCTTGGGGAGAGAAGGGTGCAGGTGGCACCAGGTGTGAGAGCACAGGTGTGCAGGTACAGGTGTGTGGAGAGAGTTGGAGTGAGTGGTACGGAGTGGTGTGCATGGTGCGAAGGTGTGGATGGGGGAAGAGTGGACCCCTTTCGCGAGCACCCGGGGCGGGTAGTGTAAGTGTTAGGTAGAGGGTGCAGGTAAATTGTGGTTGGATATTGGCATTTGTGGTGCGGTTGCAGAATGGTGTTGCGAATGGGTGCATTAGTGTTGTGGAAATGGCTGGGCGTGTAGCCTGTTAGTGTGTGTAGTTGGTTGGGCACTCCACCACTGTGAGGATGTCGGCCAGGTGAGGCCGCAGGTGGGCTCTGGGAGCCGGTAGTTGTGAGTGGGTGCCTGAGGATCCCGGGTGTGGATCGGGCAGCCCAGTGCCAGAGAGGGCACGGAGTGGGGAGAGAGCCAGAGGGCCTTCCCCTGGTAGTTAGGTTAGGGTAAGGAGCAGGTAAGCTCGGAGGCAACTGCAGTGGTGGAGGTGTGCAGGTGGGTAGACCCACTGGGAGAGGTACACGTCGCAGCCCAGAAATTGTACGAGGGCACCGGGAGATGAATCGGGGGAGTGAGACCCCAAATTGAAGAGCACCACAGTTTGGCCAATGGGAATTGGTTTTTAGAACCCATAGTGTAAGAGGGCCAATGGTTTGGCCGGAGAAAGCCCCCGGGTAGTGTAAAGTTGTTAAAGTCATTTAGGAGATAGTTAGGATTGATGAACCTGTCGCACCATACGCAGCCACTTACCTGTGGTGATGATGATGACTCCACACCTGTGTTTTCTTTGTTTTGTTGCAGGAAATGAGAATTGCTGTGTGGATTGGTGAGACGCATCACGACGTGGATGAGACATTGGGGTGATTCCATCTCTCCCTCCTTAGGAGGGACTGATGATGAATTGGTGATGGCAAATTTTGATGTTGAGTTGAAAATGGCAAATTTTGATGAGAGTTGAAAATGGCAAATTTGATTGGTTAGGAGGGAGAGAAGACGAATTTGGTATATGGGAGGAACGGGGAAGACAGTAGGGATGTTTGTTGATTTGTAAAGTAGATGTTTATGAGTAGTGTTGTGTTGTGTGGATGCAGTAAGGGGTAAGGGAGGGGCCATGTAGGTTACCTGGTGGGGGGGGGCGTACGATAGGAACGTACCTGTCTCACCTGGTTCCCATGTGCCCCCAGTGTGCATTACCTTACATTGCGTGCACTTTTGCGCCCTTACCACCTTACTCACTTGTCTGCTTCTTTTGTCTCCCACCTCCGAGGATCTGGCTTTGGGGTAGAGAGAGAGGAGAGAGAGGTGCTGGCTGCGCAGTTGTGGGCCTGCACTTTCGCTGTTCGCTGCCTGGATCGGTACACCATATGGACCGCAATGTTTGTGGCCACCCACAATGGACCGCAGTTCGTTTGCGGCCAAGCACCACCCGGGGATGGACCTATGGGTCAACGTGGCACCTATGCCATACAGGTGAACCACTTTTAGTTAACACCACCAAGTGCACCACAAGAAGAGCAAGAGACACCTGCAGGGTTAGGGGTTGTTGAAGTTATTTTTATTCCAATGAACAATGGTGACTGCACCGATTGGTGGTGGGGTGGTGCTTTTGATGCTCGGGAAGGGTGCTCTGCACGTTATTAAAGGCCGTCGGCCACAGAGCACTCGTGGGTTGGTGTATCGATGCTGGCAAGCGCGCTCTCTCTATGCATAACATCTGCATGTGTTCCTCCAAAAACAGGTCCTGGATCGTAGTGTAAATAGCAGCGTAGTCTTGTAAATAATGCTCCCTACCGGCTGTATGTTTAGTTTGAGAATTCTTTCCGGATTCGGTTATCCTGTGGGTGTGTTTCTGTGAGGAGAAGGGTGCAACGTCGCAGGGGGACATATTTACTCATTTGTGAATATCTGTAAAACTGTCGCACTCAGGGTAGAGTTAATAGTAGAGGGAACTACATTGCGTGCCACACTAAAGTAGGTAAAAATTTATCGGGTCGGGACGCCCCGAGGGTAGAGAAGGGTGCAATGTTGCGAATATGGAATTTGGCCTCCATATCCGCTTGTAAATATTCCCCTATTTTCTCCGATACTCCCCAACTCTCCCTTACCCCATTCCCTAGTCCCATTGTCTGTAAACAACACCCATTAGAGCCGATCTTCCCCTTCATCCCCCCATTAAATGTCGTGCCCAGGTCCCCCGCACCACACGTAGACAATTATAGGACATCTTGCTAGTTATTCTTAATCTATGTCAGTTAAGGACTTGTTTCCATTAATTATGACTCTTCGTTGCACCAGAATGTGATTATATGGCACCTGTTAGGAAGTTTAGGACCTCCCCATACCTCTCCGCATCTCTTCCCCATGAAGAAGCGCCAACTACAACAACAACAACAAAAGAGGGGGGCGGCGCGGTGACGGCATGGGGAGTGGGCGTCCTCCTTCCGGCTCGGTTAGCCACCATTGACCACGCGCTCCACGGGGTTACCACGAAGGGGCTCCCTGTCGGCCCCTCGTCAAGGGCGGAGCCGGTAACCCCCGCACCCAATGAGAAGCCATGGGCCGATGCCATCTGGGGCGGCGCTAACGAGCCGAGGGCGTGTCACTCCCCGCCGGATATACGCGGCCCCGCGCCGGATGTGACGTGAGATGCGCCCCGAGCTTGGAAGGAAAAAGACGCCACCCTCCCGAGCGCTGAGCGACCTCCCCAGCTTGAGACCAAAGTCGCGACCCACAAGCGCTGTGATACCTTCACGCATCTCTGGACACCACCGTACGTGATTCTGTCCCTGAGCCAGGTGCACCTGAGCCATCGCGACCTGCCTCCCCTTTTCATCAACCCCCGTGTGAGTCAGCATTTTGTCCCGTGTGTCTGTCGTCTGTCCGGGGATAATATAAGAGTGTGTCTAAGTGCCTGTCTTCCTGTAATATACCTCTAGCCCCTGTAATCTAACCTTTTTCCGTACGAATATACTTGAGAACTGAACCCTTGGTGTCGTATTGTGTGATTGTAATCCAGCCGGGTGTCTTCTTTTTCTTATTGAGCCAGCATAGCGCGATTAGTCAACCCCGGGTGCAATCGGGGTAACTTGTACGGATACGGCGGCCATCCCGCTCGGCCCACCATACCATCAAAGTCGTATCTGTAACAATATATTTTTTTAAAATAGTATTAAATAGTAAATAAAAGTAGGCGGCGACCAAAAAGGAAGCGGGCGGGGACGCGAAACATTTTTTTTTTTTTACTTGGCCTTATTTAAATTATACAACGGACTACAAAATGTAAATGTTTCATGATATTTGTTATATGATATCACCTTTATCTATCAATATTGTTGAAATGAAGATCAAATAGCTGTATGTTGAAATATGTTGAAAAAGTCAAAAATGTACATGGGGTGTACTTACTTTTTCACGTGACTGTGTGTGTGTGTGTGTGTGTGTGTGTGTGTGTGTGTGTGTGTGTGTGTGTGTGTGTGTGTGTGTGTGTGTGTGTGTGTGTGTGTGTGTGTGTGTGTGTTATATATATATATATATATATATATACACTCAACCCTCGGCTATCGCGAACTCGGCTATCGCGTTTCTTTGCTATCGCGGCTCCCTAAAAAACTGCACAACACACGACTATCGCGCCCCAAATACGCGCTATAGCGCACTGGAAATTGTGGAAAGGGTGCTACGTCATCACCGAGCGTGGGGAAAGAGAAATCAAGGGAAATCAAGAAGGGGAAGAACTTAACTTATGCTCAGAAATTCTAAATTGTGCAGTTGATAGACAATGGTGAAACAAAGCGAAGTGTTGGAAAGAAATTTGGGATAAATGAGTCAACAGTGCGAGGTATTTACCAAAACCGTGATTATCGTAGAAACGTAGATAAGATTTAACATTCAACAGTGAAGCAAGGTGCTCCTTTATTAATACGGCACTGGCAGGTTATGAGGAGCAGTATCATGCCCACGTCAACTCCCTCCGCCAACGCCAGATCACCGAATTCTTACGGCCAGATTCGGCGTCAGAACAAGTCTAATCGGGGGACATTAGGGTAACCGCAGGGGGGGGGGGCACAAATTGCCGTTCGAGACCTCAATCTATGATGTAAATGCTTGATAATAAGAGTTTGCCGTCAACAACCAACACACCAACCCAGTTCCAATTTAAAAACATGCTGCAAAGTCTCTCTTTCACACAAACACACACACACACAGTCACACACACTGCACAAAATTGGCCTGCGGGTGTGTGGGGGGGGGGGGGGGGGCACAATAACTCATTTGGGTGGGCATGGCCCGTGAATGCCCCCCGATGACGCCGACGCTGCTTACGGAGTCGCAACGAGGCACAGCCCTCTGTCTTTGACGATCCCTGACGTTGAGCGCATCTCTGGTGCTTCAGCTGACGCAATCCTGGACGAGTTAGAGGCACGTAGGGGTGGTCAATAAGACTCCACCCAAGCCTCGGAACCTACCCAACCACCTAAGACCCTCATCGTTCCCAAAAAGGTAAATAAAATGGTAAAAAAGTAATTTTTTACCATTTTATTTTTATTTACATATTGTGATTCTTGTTTTAATGTTTCTTCATGTGTTAATGTTTCTTTATATGGTAGAAACACTTGGTAAAAAAAGTGGCAAAAATAGGTTAAATATGTGGTCAACTTGGGGGTCCTGGCACCAATTAGAATTATTACCATACGTTCTTCAGTTCGGCTATCGCGATTTCGGCTAACGCGCACTGATAGCGGCACCAATTAGGCGCGATAGCCGAGAGTTGAGTGTATATATATATGTCCAGTCATACCCCGTTTTACGCCATTTCGACCTACGTCAAATCCGACTTTACGCCACTCTTCTAGAGTAAATTTCAGTTCAGCGAACGTCATTATGTGCGACTTTACGTCACTCCTACGGACGTGAAAAAAAAATTCCTTAAAAATATATTTAAAATAAATAAAATAGTACATAAATTAACAATAAAAGAAGCTAAAAAACAATTTAAAATACAATAAAAAGCACATTAAAAATATATAAAAATGTACGTACAGTATACTGTACGTACGCGCAACTGCTGGTTCTCATTCAAAACAGAGGCAACGTACAGTATTCCTTTACTGTGTCTGTGTTAGCCATGGGTCCTAAGAAGGATAGTGCTAGTGTTCCCAAGTGTAATGTGGTTACGATGGAAGATAAGTTAAATCTGATTAAAAGGTATGAAAAAGGTGAAAAAGTGTCGGTGATAGCGCATAGACCTTATCGCGAATCGGAACCGCAATGCGTCATGGGATCGGAAAGGGGCAATAGCGCCGCCGGCAGTCGCTGTCATTTTGACAGACTGCTTGTTTACATTGACACACTACGTGATCCTTACCACTTTAAACTACTTTTAGGACTTTTTTACTGTGACAAATTAACAAATTAACTGTGAACTGTGATCAGCTCATGAGCCAAGTATTTGCAAGCCAAGGACACCGTCGCAAAACTGAAAGCCGCCATTGCAGTATGTAACAAGAAGCTTACTGTTTCGGACATAGCAAACTGTGATGAACTTGTGAAACTTTATACAAGTTTACCTAGTTATGACCTGTTTAAGTGGTTATTAGCAGAAGTATCCCCTCATGCACAGAACCTTCGTTATTATAAGGGGAATTTATCAATGGAAGACAAGACCTGGCAAATAAACAATACTACAAAACCCGGAGTTAAGCGATCTCAATCTTTAGAGGATCAACTACTCATGACACTCATGAAGCTTCGGCTTAAGCTTCGCGAGGAGGACCTCGCATTTCGCTTTGGATTAGGACAAAGCACCGTCTCCCAAGTTTTGTTCGCAAGTGTACAGCCAATATAAGTCAAGACCTACTTTCAAGTGCCTTGTTGGTATTACACCTAGCGGAACAATTTTATACATTTCCAAACCTACAGGAGGAAACACCTCGGACAAAAAAATTGTAAAGATGACGAACATTGTAGACAAGTTCCAGCCCGGCGATATTTGTATGGCCGATCGAGGTTTCAACATTCAGGAACTGTTCTTGCATAAGCAGGTTGTTTCTCTTCTCCAATGGGAACCCCCCTTTCCCTCAAATATTTCTTTAAATCGCTGGATTTTAATGCCAAAAAACGCTGAATTTCTTTCACATTAGCCATCTTCCTTTCCGTAAACACAGCGTCGATCGTAGACAGACGCTTCCTCTTCTGAGTTCGTGTTTACCTTTGCCCCCTTTTCGATCCCATCATGCTTTGCGGTGGAGCGCCCTCTGTTGATATTTACCGATTCGCGATAAGGTCTATGCATTAGGGCTGCCACTGTCGACGGTATCGACCATCATTCATGATAGGGAACGTATTCTCGCATACGTCACTGAAAAAGCGCCGCCGGCTAAGACTGCTAAAATGTGTGTTTGTGTTCAGAAGAGACGCCATGTTTAAGGTGAATAACATAATCTTATTAATTTTATTTATTATTCTTTACAAATTCATTTATTAATTGTGTTCATTACTCATTAAAAAATATGACTAAAATGTGTTTTTAGTGTTCTTTAAGTTTAGCGATAGTTATATACTTTCGCGAGTTATTTACTCTAGTTTTACGGTGTTTGTCTTCATTTTAAGGCTTTTTTTTTTTTTTTTTTTTGTATACAAGATCGAGGCTCGTGAAAGAGCTAAAAGGCATTACGCCCGGTTTACGTCAAAAACCGAGTTACGTCCACGGCTTATGGAACCAATTAATGACGTAGGCCGGGGTATTACTGTATGTATATGTATGTATATATATATATGTATATATATATATATATATATATAATATATATATATATATATATATATATTAATATATATATATATATATAAATATATATATATACACATACATATGTATATACATATAATATATATATGTATAATATATATATAATATATATGTATCTATCTATAATTCCAGTAATCTCTGTGTGTATGTTTGTATGTTTGTATGTTTGTATGTTTGTATGTTTGTATGTCTGTATGTCTGTGACCGCTGTTTCTCGACAACCACGGGTCCGATATACTTGAAACTTGCCAGGTATATTGCTGGGGACCCGAGGATGTGCCTTTTCAAGGTTTCATATTAATCGGAGAAGTAGTTACCCGAGCTATGTCCAAAAAACGATTCAACCAATCAGAGAGCAGCGAGCTATCACGTGTGCCGAACGTGGCGAACAGACTCTGCCTCGGACGGCACATTTGAGAGCGTATTCATTTATTTCACGTTGGAAAACTATGTTGCCGTTAAACTATGTTTTAAAACTAATTAAAACTAATTTGCGATTCATCGTAACTGCGATTTGCGACCTTCCGGACAGTGAAGACTGCACTTCCGGCAGCCAATCACAGAACGCGTTGTTGCGTAGGCGTGGCCGATGTGAGAGCGAGCCGAGCCGAGCGCGTGCGCCATTACGGTTCGTAATTCGATTTCTTCCGGAGAAAATAATAATTTCTCGATTTCTTATGCGCATTATTTCTCCCAATTCAGTCAGAGCGAAGGGCGGAAGCGAAGAGCGTTGTTTTTTTTGTTTACGGGCGTACGGGCGTACGGGCGGGGTAGAGCGTACGGGTAGCGTTTTTTTTTTTTTTTGGCAAGGAACGGGCACCCACGTACGGGCATGCCCTAGTATATATAAACGCGAGTTGTCTGTGTCGGCGTTTTATTCAGAGATGGCTGAACGGATCTTCATCAAGCTTTCAGAGGCTCATCATTGAGTGCCTAAGAGTGTTCTAGGCATACAAAAAAAAAAATTGGGAAAAAATAAAAAGTAAAAATAAAAATCGCTCGATAGTGCCGAATCCTTTTTAAATTAATGACAGTTATACACAAGTACACATTCGCAAAAAATAAATACAAAACAATTACCAGACATTTGAATACAAATAAATCAAACAATTCCGGAAGTGTACGAATTTGGTAGTACGGCTTCTTCTTCTTCCTGATCAGCATCACACTTAACCCAGAAACGTGAGCCACATTCACTCAGAAACGTGAGCCACATTCACTCAGAAACGTGAGCCACTCCCCTCCCCCTCCTGCCTCCCTCCTCCCCTCCCCCCCCCCCCCCTCCCTCTCCCCTTCCCCTCTACACCCCTTTCCCCTCCTCCCCCCATTCCCCCCTCCGCCACTTTCCCCCTTCCCCCCCTCCACTTCCCCTCCCCTCCCCTGCCTCCCCCCTCCCCCTCCTCCACCCCTCCTCCACCCCTCCCCTTCCCCTCCCCTCCCCTTCCCCTCCTCCCCCCCCCTCCCCCGCCCGGCAACGCCAGGTACTTCTGCTAGTATATAATTATATAAATACGGTACCCGAAGGGCAGGTTTATTTGTATAAGTATCTACCAACTCGTGTTGCATTAATGTGTTTATATATGTATACCGTGTACTGCATGTCATCCACATTGAGTATCTATAATTATAAACAAGAACAAGTGTTTTGGCCTCAAAAATCGATGTTATTGTAGCGGTTACCTTTACCTTATGTGCATGTCCTTATTTGGTAATAATCCACGTGCACGGCCCTGTGGGACTTTTGGTTGTGTGGTCGTGACGCACGCGCGGCTGTTGGAGCCACGCCCTCCGAAGAGGGTTTTTGGTTTTATATAAGCCGTTACGACTTCCGTTCGTGAGCAGTTGCTGGAGATTTCTGTACAATAAAGAAGCTTTGTACCCAACGAAATGGCCTCTTCTTCTCGCCTTCGGCAACTCCTAAACTGGTGACCTCGGCCGCCCCCGAACGTATTCAGGGGCTGCAAATGAACACGGCAGTATTTCGCCCGCAATGTCTTCCACAAGACCGAAACTCGAACTGCCGGAGTTTTAGCAACGACGAGCGGCCATGTGGTTCGCGCACCGCGCTCGGTTCCTCCTCTACGACTAGAGGGGCGAGCTTGCTCCGGGACCCTCCGAAGGAACGCCGTTACGAGGCATTGGCGGCACGGCTACTTCGTCGCCTTCGCGTGCACTGCTGCTCATCTCTTGCACGCGCACTGACGTTGGCGGCACGGCTACCTCGTTACCTTCGCGAGCGCTGGAGCCTCGTTACCTTCGTGCGCACTGCTGCTCGCCACTCCCGCAACTCCTACTGCTGCAACTACAGCTGCTACGCTGCTCGCCACTCGCGCAACTACGACTCCTACTCTACATCCTCGGAGGCCCGCGAGGTACCTCGGCAGCCTCCCCCGAGGCCTTGACCAGCTCCTTAGTTGGCTCAGCCGCTTTTCGCGTGCACCGAGGCCGAGCACTGCTCGAGCCTTCTCGGCACTGCACCCGCGAACTGCAACCTCGGGAGGCCCGCGAGGTACCTCGGCAGCCTCCCCCAAGGCCTTGACCAGCTCCTCGGTCGACTCAACCCCACGGCGGCGTTTTTTTGCGCGTATCGAGGCCAGGCACTGCTCGCGCCTTCTCGGCAACCGCCGAGCGCGCCTGCGAACTACGTACAAGCCCGTGAGAGTGTATTCTGGGGGGGCGCATGTAGCGGTTACCTTTACCTTATTTGCATGTCCTTATTTGGTAATAATCCACGTGCACGGCCCTGTGGGACTTTTGGTTGTGTGGTCGTGACGCACGCGCGGCTGTTGGAGCCACGCCCTCCGAAGAGGGTTTTTGGTTTTATATAAGCCGTTACGACTTCCGTTCGTGAGCAGTTGCTGGAGATTTCTGTACAATAAACAAGCTTTTTACCCAATTAAATGGCCTCTTCTTCTCGCCTTCGGCAACTCCTAAATTATGATTCAAATTTCAATGAACCTCTTTACATGTACTGTGTCTGTAGTGACCATCACCATTCCTTCCATTTTGTCAATGAGGATGATGATGAGCGCTTCTCAAACCGATTTCTTGTGCTTGTCCGAGTCCACATGAGAATGAGATTGTAAATCAATCTATCAATATCACCTTTACTTGCCACAGTACAGAGACATACAATATACATACCAAGCAATCGGCTTCCTATTATTCTCGACCACTTCATCTTCAAAAGCACGGGAATTTTGTCTTTAGTTCTGCAGAGAATTTACACTTGCGCTTTGGCATTGAAAATAAGAAAATCAAACAAATGTATCCGGTACAACTGTACGGACTCACAAAAGCCATCGACTGAGCACACCACAAAACTCTCTCACAGCGAGGTTGGACAGGAAGTGAACGTGTGATGTTCGAACACGTCCATTACGCCATGACGGAGTGCTACACTTGTACCAAGCTATCCCAGTCCAAATATCACATAACCGCATTTCATCATCGTAATAAAATGTACACAAACGATATAATTGTTAGATTAAGGTCAAAAAAAAAAAAAGCATTTCAAATCTTAAAATGTATCGCTTTGAAAATGCAAAATAAAAAAATGGCAAAACCCAGGCATTTGTAGATAATTTAAAAACAGGACCGGAAGTTTAACAGCGGCGCAGCCGGGCTTGTAAAATATTATAAACCACAAACACACATGATAGGCTTTTTAAACAGTCGCTAATGCTGTCTATAACATTAAACAAAGAAATTTGGAGGAATCCAGACATTCGCGAGGGAAGTTTTACTTACAGAACAGAGGGAAGATCTACTGTAATCTATATAATACCCCACAATGGTTAGGTACGTACGGTTTTGTTTGAAGAGATGTAACGCCGATGCTTTCGATATTTGATGGTCATTTTAACAATCGGTTTGTTTGTGTTTTACACTGAATGAAAAACGTAAAGGTAGAAAATGGCGATTGTGATATATGACAGGTTCGACGATATGTTTGGCATGAACGGCATATAAATCAAAATGGCGGTGTGTGGAGAGTCAGCCACAGCACCGCAGTAATGACATCAGACGTAATCACATCACCCTGTCATGTGACCAGATTCTCAGCTTTGATTGGTATACGTTTGAGGGGACATACATACATACATACGGACGGCCAAACACTTCTAAACGGCTTTGCCCTGTGGGCTATGCTATAAAAAAACCGGCCAGACGGAGATTTCAGGTCTGAAAAGGAGGACATGTCCAGGGAAAACTAGACATATGGTAACAATGCGGAGGAGCTAACGACCGGTGCTGGTAGATGGGCCGTATAGCTTATTGTTCATCCGAGGGATGGCGCACACATGATGCCTCGCCCTGAATGCAAAACCCCAGGATGACAGTTTACAGATGGTTCAAGATTCAAACCCAGGCTAGACAGTTCATACGCGAGTACGAGTACCTCGAGGCCGTCCTGCCAGCCCTTGCTCTTCCATCTGTCTCCGAATTACCTCCGCCACCAAAGGTGGGTGGAGGTTATGTTTTCACCCCTGTCTGTATGTCTGTTGGTTTGTCCGTGACTGTTCATTTGTCCGTTTGTTTGTGAACGAGATATCTCAAAAAGAGTGGACGGATTTGCACGAAACTTGGTGGACAGGTTGGGTGTCTGACAAGGACAAATAGATTAGATTTTGGTGAAGATCTGTATGTGGATTCGGATATGATAATTATTTAATTTTGAAGTGATTCTTCACCATTGAGAGATCGGACCAAAAACGATACATAGCAGGATATCTCAAAAGGTTGTGGACGGATTTGGATCAAACATGATGGACCGGTTGGGTGTGTGACAAGGAATAATCGATTCAATGTTGGTGAAGATCCGTATTCGGATCCGGCTACTAGAATATTTTAAGTGATTATTCACCATTGGGAGATCGGGCCAAAAACGATACATCGCAGGATATCTCAAAAAGTTGTGGACGGATTCGGACGAAACTTGGTCGACAGGTTGTGAGTGTGACAAGGAAGAATTGATTCAATGTTGGTGAAGATCCGGATCCGGATCCGGCTACTAGAAGTTTTTCAGTGATTCTTCACAATTGAGAGAAAGGGCCAAAAATGATTCAAAGCAGGATATGTCAAAAAGTTGTGGACGGATGATTTTGATTAAATGTGATTCTGTATTGTGATTTTCTGGTCTACTCTAGGATACCAAACGTAAACTGTTCACCTGGCAGAGGTATGCTCTCTACTGAGTGCCGTTCTAGTTTAAAATGTATTTTCTGACTTAAAACACTTTGAACATGTCGCCATTTTAACTTCACAGATTTTGAAGACAAAGAACACTGTGCCAAAAAAACAGATCCTTGGGACATTCCAATTAAAATGGTCTCTTCAATGCTTTTATTCCTCATTAGAGTGAGAACATATGAATGTTCTCACTGTTGGAATGTGTGATATGCACACACATCAGGTCAAACGTCATTGAATTAATGGCGAGTTCATATAACTGCAAGTCAGGGCATGCTGCTCATTTTACACGTGCATCATTCATATGAGAAATCTGTAACAATACAAAGGTCAATATTGAACATGCTTCATGAGGATGGCTATTCGTTGAAAACTACACAATATGAACTGTTAACACCATTTGAATTCGGCACAATGTTTGCATTGAAAAAAGCATAGCCCATCCACAGCCACATACTCCAATATGTAGGACCAAATGATATGGATTGGGATAAGTCATGTGATCGGAGACTGATGGCCGACCATTGAACTACTTAAAGCTCACTTGATTATGCCCGAGTGCAACACGAGCATTGTTTTTCCATGTACTTTGATGACACTCTCGCTGCATCGATGACTCTTGCGCTCAATATTCATGCTTGAGATAAAAAGAAACCATTTTCTTCCTTACACACTTGAGAGAGAGTTCACGCGCATCTTGTAAGCTTGATGGTGAAAGGCTTTTGTTGCCTTATAGCCTGGAATAAATTGCATTAAACAGACTATTTCCACCTATATTTACACGTCGTAACCCACAACTTCCAAGTGAAAAATAAATTATACAAATTTCAGAAAATAATTAAAAACACAAAACTAGAATATCTTAGTTCGATAAGTGTCACCCCAATATTTGCCCATTCTTCTGTACAAAGCTGTTCAAGCTCAGTGAAGTTTCTTTGGGAGCGTTGATGGACAGCAATAGTCAAGTCATGCCACAGATTTACGATTGGATTTAGGTAGGGGCTCTGACTGGGCCACTCAAGGACATTTATCTTTTTGTTCCTTAGCCACTCCAGTGTAGCTTTGGCTGTGTGCTTCGGGTCGTTGTCATGCTGAAAGGTGAACTTCAGTCCCAATTTCAGCTTTCTTGTTGAGAGGGCAGTAAGTTTTCCTCTTGGATTTTCCTGTATTTTGCTCCATCCATTTTCCCTTCTTTCCTGACTAGTGCCCCAGTCTCTGCTGATGAGAAACATCCCCATAACATGATGCTGACACCAACATTCTTCAAAGTAGGGATGGTGTTCTTTGGGTGATGTGCTGTGTTGGGTTTGCGTCAAACTTACCGTTTTGCATTTAGGCTTAAAGGTTCCATCCTCGTTTCGTCAGACCACAAAACGTTTTTCCACATGGCTTTAGAATCTCCGGAGTGGTTTTTTGCACACATGAAACGGGACTCAAGGTGGGATTTTTTGAGTAACGGCTTCCTTCTTGCCACCCTACCATACAGGCCAGACTTGTGAAGTTCTTGGGATATTGCTGTCACATGCACACAGTGACCAATCTTTCCCATAAAGGCCTGTAGGGCCTCAAAGTTGCCATTGCTGTGAAAAGTACTACCCAGCAGAGGAAACCTACAGGAACAGCTGATCTTATTCTGAAATAATCAGAATCACTACAATTTAACACAGGTGGAGGCCAATTAAATTGGAGTGTGATTTTGAAGGCGATTGCTTACACCTGTGCTAATTTACAATTGCTATTATAAGGGGGGTGGACACTTATCCAACCGAGATATTCGAGTTTTGTATTTCTGGTTAATTTTCTGAACATTGTAGAATTTGTTTTTCACTTGGAAGTTGTTAGGATTTACGATGTGTAAATAAAGGTGGAAAAAGTCTGATTTAATGCAATTTAATTCCAGGCTATAAGGCAACAAAAGGTGAAAAATTTGAAAAGGGGTGCAGACTCTCTATAGGCACTCTTTATATGCATTGTGTATGTATATGAATGAATGAATGAATGATCGTTTTAAGGCTATTTTCCCCGCTAGAGCAGGGGTTAGCCTTGCGGGCCCCATAACAATCATGGTTCCCGATTTGAGGCAATGTTTTTATGGCCGGATGCCCTTCCTGGCGCCAACACTTAGTCGCCTCTTATGATGCGCAGGGATACGGTGTACCTATTCTAAACCGGGGTACACACCGGGATCATTCATCCCAGCAAGCTGGTACTCAATTTGCCGACCTCGGAAGGATGACAAGCTCAGTCAAGCCCCCTGGTGTTAATTTAGCGATCGACCGGGATTCAAACCCAGGATCCTAGGATCCCAAGCCGGCACCCTAACCGCTAAGCCAACACCAGGCTACACCAACACCACCTGTATGTATATGCAGTATATATATATGTATGTGTATATATGTATGTGTATATATGTATGTGTATGTGTGTATATGTATGTGTATATATGTATGTGTACATATTGTCACGTGAATCCCCCCAGGTTAACACCAGGGACCGCGGATGGACCAAACGGATTTACTTGAGGCGACGACCAAACACGGATTCGGCTATAAAACGTGGGAGGAAGAAGGGAAGTGGAAGCTGCGGCAAAAGCGCTTACCTTCAGTGAACTGACGGCAGCTTCAATCCTGCAGGGAAATTAATGTACTCGAACACCGGATTAGAATGTACAAAAATAGAGATTTATTCACGGACCCGATACAATGAAACGCGACGGCAATCAAATAAACTAAATTCTATATTGGGATCCCACACACCTCACTTCACATATGCCACACAGGAATGAATTACGAAAATAACTGTCCGTCGTGTTTGTGTGAAATGTGGTGTGTCTTAACTGTCCGTCGTTCAATGCGGCCTCGTCCGGCACGGCTCCAAACTCCGGTGTGGAGAATACCCTCCGTCCACCTCGCACGCTTCGCTCGGCCCCGAGCCAACGCCCTCGCCGTTTGCACATGAGGTCCCGCCCATTCACAGCACCGAGCCTCGCTCCTGCACCATGCAGATGGTGAACTAACGACCACCAGGACCTCTCAAGACCAAGAAGAAGTGCAAGAGCTTCAAGCACAGAGAGATATCGTGCAGCGCCAAGAGACCAAAGAGGGACGTGCAAGAGACAGAGCTAGAGCTAGAGCTGATAAAATGTCGTGCAGCGCAAGACAGCCAGAGCTAACCACGAGCTCCAAAGACATGCAGCGCAAGAGAGAAAATGTCATCCGGCGCACCCTTATAAAACCTGGGCGGTGACGTCAGCCTTGGCGCACCACCAACCAGTGCCTTCCACTGAACCTTCCAGCGCCTTCCCTCCAATCACACGTTCCCTGTGGCGTGGTCATGCGATGTTGCTAGGCCAAGCTGGTGGTGTAGCTGACAGCGGGCACCTGGCGGTGCCCCGATCTGGATTCTTCCAAAGTCGTTGTAAGGGAAGGGGATTTAATTACTGTGTGCGCTAAAGGGCCTATCTAAGTGTTTACAGGTGTGCATTGCCATAAGGGACAAAGGTTTGACGACAGAGGGGACGACGAACAAAGGAATCTTTACCCATAATCCCTGCGCTATTTAGCACGCCCTGCTCCCTCGTAGCGGGGACATCAATGGAAGATTGGCGAGCGGATAGCAATTCGCGATCCGAGCTGTTAACCAAGACTAGACCCGATTCTAAGCGGTTCCTAATCGTGCCACGTTTACCCAATGGAGAAAAGACGAGGACGATCGGATTAAGGAGAAACCAGAAAGAACAAGGCAATTTATTTACAATGTACAAAGAAGAAGAGGAAAGGAAAGAATGTACAAGAAAGAAAGAGGAAGGAAAAGTACACAGGGCTGTCTTAAACAGTCTTATTCTATTCCCTGGACACGGGCCCGATCACTCTCAGATTCGGTCTCAGACTTCAGACTCACGCGGGGATGTAGATGGTAGAGTGGAAGGTCCGGCTATGGCATCCAGGCTCCGGTCCGACTCCGGTCCTCGACCCGTACCAGCAGACGAAACCCGGCAGGCAGCTCTCCACGTAGTGTAGCACGAGCGCACAATTATAGTGACGGGGAAAGGTAAGCTGGGCTATTGGCATACGTAATATGCGTACTGGCGCTTTGACACGCGCTACCAGTATTACCCGCTCCAAGCGCCCCTTCCCCAATGTCCTTCGGCACGCTGCAGTCTCGGCAATGCGTGCCCCGCGCTCGCCCGGTCAGCCCTCTCGTAAAGCGCAATTCCTTCAAGCCTTTATCACGCGAGTCCTTTACACACTGCACTTTCCTCACGAGT